>NW_028263378.1:18232500-18555500 GCF_051168715.1 Poecilia mexicana | reverse complement strand
TGTATGTAATTTCATCTCCCTATAAATCCAGCTGTTTGGTGCAGGTTTCACACATTAGCTCAATAACATTAATGAACAAACAGGACCATGTAAGCTAAGAAACACATAAGGCAGGTTTGGAATAAAGAGAAAACTGGTGTTATCATGCAGTAGGGCAGGGGTGGCCAAGTCCAGTCCTCGAGAGCCACCATCCTGCAACTTTCAGATGCATCCCTGCTTCAACACACCTGAATCAAATGAATGGCTCATTATCAGGCCTCTGTAGAGCTGATCCCGGTCTGTTGGAGTAAGGATACTTCTAAAACTTGCAGGATGGTGGCTCTCGAGGACTGGACTTGGCCACCCCTGCTGTAGGGGATATTTTTCTCCAGTGGAGAAGAGAAGTGGGAGTTGGTGGAGATGTAAAAAGATCTAAATACATTTCAATTGAGGATGAAAACCTGTTAGAGACTACAAAAGACTTCACAGCAACCCTAACAGTTTAGTTTGGAGGATATCTGTGTTTTAGAATAGTCAAGCCAAAGTCCAGGCATAAATCCAGTTGATAATCCGCCGCAAGTGTTGGAAACTGATTATCACAGATGCCCTCCATCTAGTGTGAGTTAGCTTGAGCTATTTTATAAAGAAGAATGAGCAAAACATTGCTGTCTTTACATGTGCTAATGCGGAAGAGATACACCCCAGGTAAAAATATAATTACCAAAAGTGATTTTGCATGACATTGACTCACAGGGCCTTAATTGAACTGCAGGTCAAACTTTCCAGATTTTTATTTCACTACATGCATAAGTACTACTTAGCATTTTTCTGTAATATGAACTTGCAATTTAAAACAGCAAAGACTGTGGCTGTAACGTGACAAAATGTGGAAAACGTTCAAGAGACACCAATATTAGTGAAGCGCGCCCACACCTGTGCCGCTCTTCACATTCTGCTGTCATAATGATTTGCCAGATATAATTGGATTTGGTTCATTCAGACATTTTGTTGTAATTATTACCATGCTTAAAGCTCTTATCAGGGGATGATGACATGCAGGGATGTATGCTCAGGGAGAAAGGCACTCAGAGAGGCCCAATCTATGCCATGGATCTTGGCTGAGCAAAATTGATTGCTGTAGGTAAAAGGAAAACTTGCGGTCTCATATTACATGCTGTGCTGGCAGGAAAGAGGAGATGCTACACAGATGCTGTGAGAAAATCAATGGCTTCCATTTCCAAAGACTGTGTCTTTGCACACAGGCATATATGATGTCTGGGCTTTCAAAAGCAAACGTAGCTGGTCATATATCACAGAGTGCCGTTTCACTTTTACAGTGATGCAACTGTTTCAGTTGAGTGGTTTGTGCATCTAAATATCATCTTGTGTGTATGTTACTTTGAATGTTGGGTGTCTACTTTTAACTGGTTGCCATGGCAGATAATTAATACTCAGCACTGGTACTAAATGACTTAAAGTGTCACAGACTAATGGAATTAATCAGCCTTAATGATGAAATAAGTATTGCTATTAATCAGGAAAGTTGTTCCATTATGGAGTGGAAACAGGAGGAATGTTTTTTTGCGAACACTAAAAGATATAATTTAAGTTCAATGATGGATGAAACTGGTTGAAAGTCCCTGCAAACAGGGAAAGTGAGTTGTATATCTAAACCTCTGCCAAGAAGGCCATTTGTCTTCAACGATCGGTCTGATTGAGAAGCTTACATCTGATCACGTAATACATCTGAACTGCTTTGCCTGTGTAGGTCAAAACAAAAACTGAGTCCCAGATGTTTTGGGTATCATCCAAGCTAACATTTTCGTGACACGGCTGGAGATGAAATTACCCAGAGGGGAAACTCAAAACAGAATCTTTGAAGATGTTTTCGAGAGTCGACTGAATCTGTGAAACTTAGCTGCCAAATGCTCCATCTGCCAGAAGCTGATTACCTAATTATGAGCCTTAAGATGTCCGCACAGCAAAGAGAAATTTGCTGGAGCCGCATCAGATCGTTACATGTTTCACATTTTCCCTCTGCTAACACAACTGTACAGCATTTTTTGCTTGCGAAGTTTTGTATTGAATCTCAGATCTCGCATAAAGAAGAACATCAATTGGAGTAGAGCGACGCGTTTCCATTTTTCACATCTTTATAAAAGAGCCAAGTTTTTAAAAGACGGAGGCTTTAAATTGATGCAGGCACTTATTGTGATATTTTGAAAGGAATTCTGAAATATCCACTTAACGCTTAATATGTTTCCTCTTATGTTTTCTCATGGATGTTATGCTATTTAGTAACTATTTTTACATTAGCGGAGATGCTCTGATACAGTTTGTTTTGGTTCTTATTTTACTCCAGTATGTGACTTTATTCATGTTAAAAACTAAACGTGAATCAATAAAAAAAAAAGAAAAGCTGTGACAGAAGCTGTGATGTCAGTCGCTGAGGTGAAGGAACTGTTCCTTTGTTCTGTTCCTGAAAGGCTTTTACTTTAACATTTAATGCTGCTGATAGTCATGGTATTGTTTACGTTAATACAAATAATACTTTTCTGCTGGAATTTGTGCCTCTGTGTCTAGTTGTATTAGCAAGATTAACATTTACATCACATCAGAGTGATCATAATATATCACGTTCCTTTTATCTGCAAAGCTGCACATAATGAACAAAGGGTTGTTGAAAGGCAGGAGGTGAGGGCATTTAGGGACCACACAACTTAAAAACAATCTTCAAAACAATTTTGAAGAAGAAAGGAAGAAAACAAAATAATCGTTTTTTTATGTCCAGTAGCTAGTGACTCTGCTGAAAAGCTTTAGTGTTTTCTCTTCAGTTGTCATCACAGTAAAAACAACCAACATATGACCAGCAAACAAATCAACGATGTCTGAAATGGGGAACGGTTTGGTGGATTTAGCCCAATATGTAGTCCAAGGTTTTGCTTCTGTTTTGGGTTCCTGTCTAATGATTTGATAAAGTTCAAAGTTACAGAAGGTCTTGCAGTTTCCCTCTGCCAGCTGTTCCTCTTCCTTTCCTCCACTCTGCACAGATTACATGCAGATCCCTGTCTGCAGGCATAGCTCAGCATGAGCTTTCAGTTTTAATGGTTACCTCTAAAGCAGGGTGGAGGGGGATGCATTTTTCCAATAATAGGTCTTGAGAATGATAAGAGCACACAGAAAAGTGTGTAACACCTGTGGCAGTTCTAAACAAGTGAACCTACGTGCTTCTTGTGACTCACTTGCACACGGTTGACAGCTGATCCAAACACACAGCAACAGTATCTAGAAAAACAAACAAACAAACAAACAAACATAAAAAAAACGCTGAGTGATGAGTGCTCATCTCATGTTGGGTCAGGTTAAAAAGAGAGTTGTTCATTTGATAAATCCCAGAAAATATGATCATCTTTCACGGACTCCTTAGTCCACAACACTGCAGCGTCGCATATTAACTGGAATGTAAATCGTTTTGTAGGCATGGCCTCGTGAAAAACACTGCCAGAACAAACTGCATCACATCATTTCCAACCTGTCAAAATTATTTACAGCTTGCGAAGGTTACAAAACAAGACTTGATCATAATTTCCTGCTGGTGGTCCATTAGTTATCCCTTGCCTCAGAAGTTTTCACAGCCACTTATCTCCCTAAAGTGATAAATATGTGTTTTGCGTGTCTGTGGCACCCGGATAATCCCCTCATGCTTCCAATGACGACAGCAGAGTTTGTGCGAAATTATTGACTGTAACTGTGTACGGCCTGCATACAGACGGTAGATTTATAACAAAATAGTAATTTCCAAGTAAACATTAAAGCAAATCAGGTCGCGCGCAGCCTTTTGTTGTAATTTAGCTAAACTCCTGCATTATATTGTTTGTTTGTAGATAAAGGATGTGCAGAATGTTCCTGAAAGGGTATTTGTTTTAACCACATGCCGCGTTTACAGACAGTTTTGCTTCTGTCACAGGCGTCTCTCGACACAGAGACCATATTCTCAATGTGACATGTAAATTTTGAATTTCCTTTGTTTCAATAAATTAGTATTTTTGAAAGATTTTAGCAAATATTGCTGTGCTGTTAATCTGTGAGATCTGCAAGTCTGTGAGATCTGCAAGAAATTAAGATGATCTCAGAAATGTGTGCAAACGTCAAGCAATATTTGCAGAATAGACATGATTAGAGAATTACAAGCATGGAAGATTTCTCAGGAAGATGCTGGAAGAAAGAAAACGGCGGTTTACCAGGTAAAATGCACATCGGGATCAAAGGGATTCTCTGCAGGCACATAGAGGACCGAGAAGAAAGCACAGCGGGGGATTAAAAACAGCGACAGGGAAGCAAAGGGAAGAGACATGACTAAAGTGACCCATCTTTGCGATTTCAGGGAATTGTTCCACAGCCTCTTGGTCGAACCACCAAACACTAATTTATTTACATAGATTTTACCATATACAGAGTAGAAGTTCATTAGTTTCTTCCCAAGAAAGACTCAAAAGGAGTACAGTCTATTGATTTATTGCATGTCCTGTATGCAGGAATGTCTCAGTAGGACAGAGTATAACCAACCAGTTAATTTATTTCAATCTTTTAGATCTTTTAAAGTGTGACTCGGGTATAACATAGATTTATTGCAGTCATTTTTTGAAGCATTTATTTGTTATGCTTGATGATTATGACCTTCAGTTAAGGAAAACCTGAAACTCAGAAAACTTATGAAAGAAATTATTTCGATGGCAAAACACATAGGTATTGCTCTGCATAATTATGTAGAGGACTGATGACTTGACGGTTTTTCAGTAAAAATGCTTCGAAAGCTCATTGCTAAGGAAGCTGGCTGTTTATAGAGTGCCGTGTCCAAACAGAAGAATAAAAAAGATGAGTAGAAGGAAAAAGTGAAGGAAAAGGTTCCATAAGCAGAAGGGAGATGATTCTTAGGGCTTGCAGTGCCACACTTACTGGACCCGGGCTATTACTGTTGCAAGCAACTCCTGAACTGGAGACAATTAATGTTACTGATTTATCACCCTGAACGACCAATATCTTAAACTTTTGTGTGGTGATGAACTTTTTCCTTTCCACTGATAAAACACTCAAATAGTTTTAAGAGTTTCTATAAAATTTATGAGGAGAATCTAACACAACAAACAGCCCCACAACAAATGAGCAAGTTTTACAGGCAGAAGTTGGCAATCTTTAGAACATGCTACAGCTGTATGACAGAATTGGGTTGGAGCCATTTATTTGCTGCCTTAGGCCAAAAGTCTCTATGCAGTGAGTGGTCTCTGGAGACAATGCAACCCAATGAAGTAACTGCTAAACTACGGAGAGCACACTTTTGGGATTTGACAAAAAAAGGGGGGGATTTTCATCACTAAAGGATTTTTTTTTTGTTTTTTTTTTTACTTTTGTTGATTCCAGGCAAGTTACAATCGTTTCCCAGATAAGCTCTTAAGGGAAAGAGTCTAAAATTATCACATCAGTGACCAGCACTTGGTATCTTGCACAGTTGTTTCTTAGTTATATGTTATAACATGACTAGACTTGGTGGAGTTTTCTCTTTCAGTGTTTCCACCATCCTCGCCTGTTGTCCAGACAGCTTTTGGAACTTATAGAGCTACAGGTTATTTCGCTGTGTGTTCACACTCTGTTTCCTACTAGCAGTATTGATTCCCTTTAGCTTTGTCATCACTCTTGATAAGTATATGGTTTGTGTCACACTGTGAATTATGTAGTTTGAAATTCAAAGTAGTTTGACTCAATATTCAGCCAGGAATCTTTTTTTTTTTTTTTTTGCAGAATAAAATGATTTTTTTTTTCCCATTTCTCAGTTGCTAAATTTCTTAAGGCTGTATTGATCATCCAACATTGCTAGAAACCTGAATGTGAGGCTTTGTGTCCACCAGACATAAAAAGACAGTTTTACTGGATGGGAAATACTGCTCAGCATGTTGAACACTGCATAGCAAGAAGTAATGAGGCATAGGTTGCATAAAAAGGTTCTGTTTGAGCTCAGTAACACAAATTTCATTACTATTAGCGAACAACCATTACTTGAACACATTCACTACAACCTTTGTAGTCGGCAGGAAATGGTACACAGTGATCTATATATATATATATATATATATATATATATATATATATATATATATATATATATATATATATATATGTATATATATATATATATATATATATATATGTATGTATATAGTGCTCAAAAAAATAAAGGGAACACTCAAATAACACATCCTAGATCTGAATGAATGAAATATTCTCACTGAATACTTTGTTCTGTACAAAGTTGAATGTGCTGACAACAAAATCACACAAAAATCATCAATGGAAATCAAATTTATTAACCAATGGAGGCCTGGATTTGGAGCACACACAAAATTAAAGTGAAATGTTCCCTTTATTTTTTTGAGCAGTATATATATATATATATATATATATATATATATATACACACACACACACAAAATCCACTCATCTATTTGTTCATTCATTAATGTCTGCACTCTGTGTTGAGGGGCTTCCTGGAAGAAATAAGTGCTCTGTGTGGATGTTAATGTTGATCATAGAAAGCAGGATTGTACTTTAATTTCAGGTTTGGTTGATTCTTTGAAGCTTTGATAGATCCTTGAATATTATTTATTGGAAATACGTTTCTGATAAAAAAAGAAAATAAGCATATAGTTAAGTTTTAATCCACTTGAACAACTAAGAATATATAAGAGGCAGGAATAAAAGTCATAAAACATTGCTCAATAAGGGCAACTGCATATGTTTAATTCATGAGACAAAGCTCGATAACATCAAGCTTTCTGTTGGTCCTCTGTGGCAGATTTCACCCTGGCAGAGCTAGTCTGCAGGCTGACAGTAACAGAATAATCGTGTCGTCTCCAAGCTGTGGACAGTAAATACATAATATCAGATGGATGAGGAAGAATCCAAAATTAACCAACATGATCAGGCTTCTTCTATTCTGGGTCTTATCTGCACCTCCTTGCTTATCCATGTTTTAAGAGTCCTCTCTGTCTTCTTATTCTCATTAATAAATATTCATGACGGCAAACTTTGCTTTGGCGGAGAACGTTTGCTTCTTTTAGCCAGCTGCACATAAAACATCTATGTTTTAAACAAAGGTTTACGACCCGTAGCCTACTTGCAAGAAGGCAGAGGTTCAGTTAGCTAAAGAATCACTGGGAAACAGACCAGGCACAGCAATGAGTCCTGAACCAGTGAGGTGGTAAAAGAGCGCAAGGGCAGAGGAAAATGCTGATAGGCAAGCTGAGTTCTGCTTTACACAAAGAAAGTCTGTTTGAGTTAGCAAAGAACATTAACAAAGTGTGGCTAGCAATTTAAAAAGACGAGGAAAAATACACCTGGAATCACCAGCAACATTTATCCTCCCTCCACCTGAAATACATACCATTATGGATCCACTGATTCCTGTATCAGTTTAATCCTCTTCAAGGTCTTTGGTGGATGGATTCTGCTCAAATAGTTATGAGAAAAAAAAGTTCATCCCCGAGTGAATCACAAGTCTGCTTCAGGGTTAGTAGAAAAAAAAGAAGAAGCTTAGCTTGGCCTCTGATTGTGAATAGAAACAAAGGGATCAGGAGAAACTTTTTATGATATTTTATCATTTGACATTTGTTTGAATCGGTTGGCAAAAGATAAAGCCTCTTTTCAAGCATCTAAATGCATTTGGTGTTTAAGAGTTAAATTCAAAATGTCCCTGTCAGATCAGCATCTGTACATTACTATGCTGCTGATGAACACCAGCTCTTCGACAATTCATCCTGAACATCAGTGCATTTTGACTCTACATAGATTGTTGTCTCATGTGTATCACAGGCTAGAAGCAATAATAAATAGATGCGATGCTCAATGGATTTCTGCTCGGGTTATGAGCATGTGCATAGCGTGAGATTAAGTAACAGTATTATTTGGTCATTTACATATATTTTGTTGAAATTACATTTATGCTGAGTATAAATCATGTCTCTAAGATGTGACTCGCACTATATAATTTTTCAACACGTTCAAAAAAGCATAGGGTACTCTGTATTTGCAAGAGATAACATCCTATAGTATCAGATGCATGGGAAGATGACACTGAATCATTATTTAGTCAAAACTACAGATATTGCAATAATGTGCTTTTTTGTTGTTGTTTTTTTTTTTCTGTGATATTATTTTTCATTTCCAAAGTCTGAAAATGAGGGACAATTTTAAGGAAAACTTGAAGGAAGTCTATCTCCTATTAACTTGAATAACATGATTATTAGATTTATTTGAAGGACAACTGTTTAATACAGTTCTAAACGTTCTTGTATGGGAAAAAAAATACAATATTTTTGTAAAAGCTTCAGTAGGATGAGTTATGTACTTTATCCTTCAGTCTGCAGGATACAGAAGGTATAAAAAATCATATGAAAGCTGTGTTTCAGCACACTGCTTAATATTCTGGTTACATGTTTTGGTTATTTTTCTTGAGGTACACATGGGAAATAATATTAATAACAAAAATAACTAATCAATTCGAAGAGTGTTTGCTGTTGAACAAAAAATGTATCCCACAAGGTTGACATCTTCACATTGTGCCTCTTGCAGTCATTAAAAAAAACAAAAACAAAAAAAAACATAACCACTTAGCTGTGTGCAGAAGTGAGAAAAATAAGCTTTTAACACTTTAAAAAATATTTACCAGCTTCAATGAAAAGCTATTAGGTTTTAGGTCTATCAGGTACGAGGTTCAAGATGTTTCACCCACTAATGGAAAAGAGTAACATGTTCAACAGCGCTCACCATGTTAGATGTACCAGGGGTATCCAGGACATTTCACAGTTCAGTGTGTCTGTCAGGCTGGATTTCTCACCATTCTGTGACTCTTGATAGACTCAGATGTTCAGGTAAACATCTGATGAACTGTTATTACCACACAGTTCAAGATTACAGTACTAAGCAAAAGTTTTCATACCCAATTTTTCATACTTTTCAACATGTATCCATTGCCTTACAATCATAAACCTCAATATCTCAGTATCTTAAATTTTCCACTTCACTATTGTATACCATTTATATTGCATCAAATGTGAAAAGTTCAAGGGGTACAAATATTTTATACAAATCGTTTATATGTCCAATATTGAATTCCTTCAGATCTCCACAACCCTGTAGTTTAAAATAGGCATCGCAACAGAGTTTTTCCTCATACTTGGACTAGTCACTTTATCTTTGAAAATATGAACAGGCAGAAAAACTTTACTTTTTAAGACAAAAATAATAATATTTTGTCCTGCCAGGTCGAGGTTTGTGCAGCCTGAACAAACATAATATTTCACAGCAACAAGAGCCAACTAACTTAATCACAGCTACAAAGAATTGGTGCCACCAAATGCTTCACCGAGCACTGAAACTGAAACAGCAACTCAGTACAATTTAATACAGTGGTAAACTTATAAACAAAAAGCTTTTAGGAGAACCCCTTAGGCTTTGTTTTGTTTTGTGTTTCTGAATTTGTGTCAACAATACATTAACATGTTTGTAGCTCACATCTCTGTTTTAAAAAAATAAAATAAAAAGTACATTTTTAGCACGTTTTCAGCTTAATCATGTTTAATACTTTCTTTTATCTTTAAAAAGTACCTTTATTCTGACAAACAAGCTTCACTGAAACAGCAAATTCTAATTTATTGAATATAACTGCAGTAGTGTTTGAGCATAGATTTAATTATTAATATTAATTATTTTTGTTGCTTTGATTTTATATACACTTTATTTATTAAAACGAAGATGCAAGCACGTGCATAAGTTAACTTTAATTAATGCATTTATTCAATGATGATATTTGTTTTCTGTCAACTTTTGACAAGATCTGCTGATGCAACTCTTGGAAGCTAGCACAACAGATGACCAGGGCTTGGATTCTGGCTGCCAAGTTTCTTCTTGGCAGATGTGCCAGCCCACTATCAGAGAGGCACAATTAAATTTTCAGCTTGTTGCCATGATCAATCAGTGTAAAATCTTAAGATTTGGCGAGGTTCTGTTAGTGTATGTGTGTGTCCAGTGACAGGTATTTTGTGGCATTATGAGTCACACAAGACTTCTTTGGAAAATATTTTCAGATGGGACGAACATGAAACTAAGACACAACCCATTTGGACACAACTAATGTTGGTATGTCAGTTTGAAATGCCTCCCCCACTATGGCTGCTAATTCAATTAGCTTGTGAACATTAACCAACAATTTTGGAAGGATCTTAGAATCTGCACTCATTTGAAATAATGGGTGATGTAAATTTCATTTGGGAATTATCGCCAGGGCCTGATTTTAATCCTGCCCAATATGGCTCTTTCTTTTCTTCATTTTATTCAATTTCCCTGCAGCTAGCATGTTGATTCAATTAGCATCCAAATGAAGTTTCAAAAAGGATAGTAAGTCCATCTGCTTCTCCGTTCCAACTGGTTGGTTTTAGTTTCCCTTCCTTCCCTCTGTACTCTTTGCATGCATCGGTCTGGAATCTGTGTAATGCAAGTATTTTGTCTTCATTATCCAATAAAAAATGTTTTCCCTCAACACAACAACCTTATCCTCATCGCTCTCTCGCTGTCTCTGCTATGCTTTCAAACCTCACTCTATCAGCAGACACTGGTTGCATTTATCTGCTTTATCGCGGGATGATTGATCCATGAGTCTGCAGTAGTTCCTGCTGTAATCAGGAGGATCTGCAGAAACTGTCAGAAGTGAATGTGCCAGATGTTAAATTGGTGCAGCAGAGATTAGGTCCACGGTGCACATGCATATCTTTGGTTTGAAAGTGTGTTGAAGGGATCTTTGGACAGGCAAGCAGCATTTCCTGCTGATCACATTGCCAGATTTAAAACATCTTTCTAATTTAACCTGATTCTGGGAAGTTGCGCTCAGGATTTCTTTCGTACCAGAGCGCTTACATTTTCTATTCTTTTTGGCGGTTTATTGATATAAGTGCTTTAAGCCAGCCTCTTCTTCCAACTCCTTCCATGCCATGAATTTAACTTTTGTTAGCATTTCATAATTTTCTACTTGGGCACAGTAATATTTGAGTTTTTTTGAAGAAGCAGTATTATGTATATTCCAGGCACATAGTGCCATTTTATAGCACAATAAAGTAACTATGTAACCTTCAGTTATGAAAATTACTTAAAAGAAATTTCACTATGCAATGTAATGCATGTGTCTCTTTAAGTGGCAATTGGTCTTTTTGACACTTGACCTTCAGCACATGATCACAAAGTTTCTGTAATAATCTGCTTACAATGTTCTTTGGAGCATAGCAAATATCAGCTGCAGACGTTCTTTGCAATACTCCAAAGAACGTCGCTTGGGATGGCTGCTCTGTGAGGCAGAAGCTCGGCTTGGAAACTGCAGCTCAGTAGAGGAGCTGCGTGAAAAAGGCAGTGCTTGGTGAGAGCAAGCATAGAGGCATCCTCGAATGGCCGCCACAAGAGATTCAAGCATTTCTCATACGTGCAGGAAAGAATCAAAGTAACACCCCCGGTATGTTTTTGATGACAGAATAACATTGTAACATGATATAAAGCTGGAAAAACAGTCAATTTTACCTATCCTCAATACCCCCTAGCCACATGGGGTCAATATAAGAATGGAAAAGCCACATTTTAAGCTTCTGCATTTTTATTTCCTCTTTCATTCTATTTAATTGAAAATTATTTTCTTGCCTTCTTTGCAAGCGATAGATTTGATTTCAAAGATCACACACTGAGACAGTCTAGATTTCTTCTGCAAATTGAAGTCCATCAGATGTATTGTCACAGTGAGCGTTAAACAGTGTGTGAAATTCCCCATGTGAATGATCGAGTGTGCTGCAATGGAACATTTTTTATGCATATGAATCCTAATACTTCACTTCAGAACCACTAAAAGTCAGAGGCACCTGAGTAGTTCCAGGAATGCTTTCCTACTTTAAGCCCTTGTGTTAAGTGATTGAAACCACTGTGTCTGATTTATCTTCATGTTTCCTTTGTCATAAGTAATATCCTTCATTGGTTTCTGCAATGAACTGAAGTCTGAACTTGTGTGGCTTAGTTTTAATGCTGTGTGCTTTGAGTGGCTTGTCAGAGGCCGTTAGAGTTAATAATGTCAATGTTTAAAGGTATAAATACCAGTTTATGCTTGGTGTGACAGCAAAGTCATTGGCAAATCTGATAATGTACCGTTTCTCTCTTGTGTTTTCCACAACACCCTTAAATAACCTAGACGTAAGGCACTTGAACAGTACCTTGGTTTTGCATCACTTTTCTTCCTTATATTTTGGACTTTGAAGTCACAAACAGAACAGATCACTACGCTTCAGTCAAGGGTAGTCGTTAAATAATGAAATAAATTTGAAAGATGCCATGGAATATTGTTGCTTTGTTGGTGATTTGTGAAAGTCCAGAGACGGCTTAAGGGGAAGCTTCTCTTTGCGACTCTATGATGGAACATTTTGAAAGAAACTTTAAATCCCAAAAAATATCAACATACAAAATAGTTGTTTCAGTTTCACTGGTCAACTCCTTGTCCACTAGATGGCAGTTTTGAGTTAGTTTCCAAATTTAGAAGAAAGTTTTAGACAGCAGCAAACGTGCAGACGGTGAAGAAAGTCTTGATGATTTACGTTCTCAGAGGAGAAATACGGTCACATCACAGCAGATCGATGTGCTTTGTGTGGAGTTCTACCATTTTTGTCAATGTATGTGACTCCTTCTTCACACCTTTCTGTGAGGAATTTGCCCTTCTTCCCAACAGGTGCTGTATTAAAATGACATAATTTATGAATGTATTTCTTTTTATTTATGTTTTAAGGATTTAAATCTGGTTGATCAGTTTAATAATTGAAGTTGTTTGTCTTATCACTCTATCTCTATCTATGAGGTCATGTGATCATGTGTTGTCATGAGAATTGCTGACAAAAAGCATGTGTGTTCAATCAGCCTCACTGGGTTCAACCACCTTGACTGGAGGGAGGAGAAATGGCTTTGATTGTGTTTTGGTTTAGATTATTGTTTGGCTTTGAACTGAAGTTGATGAGGTTGATTCTGATTATGTAAATATGGTTTTTGAAATATTTAATTTAGTCAAGAAAGTGTTAATGTGCATAAAGAATACCTGAATTTTGTCTCTCCCCCCTTGTAATTAGTAGTGGTATAGGCTGAAACGTCTTAAAGGCTGGGTGTTCTCAAATAGCATGGCTGGGACAGGCTAACGAAGGTGGATCGCGGAGTTGACAGAGCAGAATTGATACAGAAACAGCTGATCTTGGCGGTTGGCATAAACTGGTTTGTGACTGGACTGCTATGGCGACTCAAGTTGAGGATGAGGGAGACGATGAAATGGATTTTGGTGACTGGACTCCAGTACGTGGTAGTAGAGGATCAGGAAGAGAACGAAGTAGAAAGGAAGAAAGGTTGGTGGAGACACAAAGTAGTAGCAAACGGAGTCTAGAAGAAAATAGTTCAGATGAAAATAATGCAGGTTGCAAGAGGATTGTTGGGCAGGAAACTAAGTTGATCATAAAGTTTAGGAAGGAGGATGAAGGGATACAACTTAGTCCGTTAGCTCTGTCAAGAGAATTAAAAAAGAAGTTTGGAGATCTGACACTTGCTAAGACTCTTAGAGATGGGAATCTGTTGATCACAGTGAGGAATGAAGAACAGAAAAACAAGGTGATGAACGCCCACAGTATTTGTAAAAAACTGATTACTGAGATAAAGATTTTGGGAGAGGGTAAAGTGGTAAGAGGAGTGATCACAGGTATCCCAGTTGGTGAAGATCTAGAAAAACTTAGACACAGTATTAATGGAGGTGAAGTAAGTAAAATCAAAAGATTGATGAGAACAGTGGAAGGTGAAAGGGTGGAAAGTCTCTCAGTAATGTTGGAGTTTCAAACACAAGTTCTTCCTGAAAGGGTAAGAGTCGGGTGTATGTGCTTCCCTGTAAGGCCATATATCCCTCCTCCTCTCAGGTGTTATAAATGTCAGAGATATGGACACATTGCAGCTGCATGTAGGGGAAAACAAAGATGTCCAAAGTGTGGAGGAGAGCATAATTATGATGAATGTAAAAATGGGAAGGATAAGTGTTGTAATTGTGGAGGGCAACATAGGGTGACTTATGGAGGATGTGAAGTCAGAAGGAAAGCAATGGAAATCGAACAAGTCAAAGCTACTAATAATATAAGTTATGCTGAAGCTGTTAAAAGAGTGAAACCTAAGGAAGTTATAAGGAAAGTTCAACCAAACCCAACAACAGAACAGAGACCGAGTGGAACTGAAACTGGGTTAACAGTTGAAAAAATTCTATTGTTCATTGCATATGTAATTAATTGTACAGATCAAGTTAAGCACAAAACAGAAAAAATCAAAATAATTGTGAAAGGGGCAGAGAGGTTTTTTGGTATTAAGGACATATCTTGGGAACACATAAATACGAGGTTAGGGGCAGAAGGAAAGGTCGAAGGACAGGAAGATAAAAACTGATCATCCTACAATGGAACGCTAGAAGCCTTATTGCAAATGGACAGGAATTTAAAGGATTTATTAGAGAGTATAAAGATGATTTAGATATTATATGTATTCAAGAAACATGGCTTAAACCAAATCTTGATTTTGTTATAAAAGGATATGAAAGCATTAGAAGAGACAGAGAGGGGGGATCTGGAGGAGGGTGTATTACATTTATTAAACAAGGAATTCAGTTTAGATTATTAGCTAAAGGAAGAGAGTTAGAATATATCATTACTGAAATTTGGACAGTAAATGGACGATTTAAAATAATCAACTTTTATAATCCATGTAAAAGACTATCATTAGATTTAATGGAGGAAATTGGGGTATTTCTAGAGGGTAAAGTTATTTGGTGTGGGGACTTTAATGGGCATAGCTCTTTGTGGAGTCATCATAATGATCAAAATGGGGATATAATAGAAGAAATAATGGATGTTAAAAATTTGGTCTGTTTAAATGATGGAAGTGGGACTAGAATTAATTTTAGAGATAACACAGAGTCAGCAGTTGACTTAACATTAGTTTCAAATTGTTTAGCAGGGGTTTGTTTATGGCAAGTTTTAAATAAAACAACTATAGGAAGTGACCATTATCCTATTAGGATGGAAGTAAAGCTAAATATAGAGAGGTATTGTATAAAAGGGATAAAGAAGTGGTCTTTTAGGTCTGCGGACTGGGGAAAATTTAGGAAAAGTAGTGAAATAAAAATGTTAAAAGTAGACATGAATAGTAGTATTGATGATTTAAATTCTTTTATAAGTAATGCCATACTTGAAGCAGCTGATCAGGCTATAAGGAAGGAAGGCGGGAGAAGAGACAGAAGGTTGGTGCCCTGGTGGACATCAGAATGTACTAAAGTTATAAAAAAACGAAATAAAGCATTCAAAGTATTAAAAAGAAATCATAATTTTCAGAATCTGAATGAATACAAGAGATTGCAAGCAAATGTAAGAAGGATTATTAAAAATGCAAAAAGAGATTATTGGAGGAGTTTTTGTAATTCAATAGGGAAGGAGACAGATATTTCTAAGGTCTGGGCAATAATTAAAAGGATGAATGGGATTAAGAGAATAAGTGGATATCCAATACTAAATGATGGAGAAATAACAGCAGTTACTGATATAGAAAAAGCAAAAATGTTAGTAAATACTTTTGTTAAAATCCATAGTTCTGAAAATATTAGTGAAGAGGGGAAAAAAGGAAGGCAAAAGACAATATTGGAGAACAAGAATTTATTGCAACAAATGGAAGATACAAATGATCCATTGAATATGTATTTTACAATAAATGAATTAAATATGGCACTCAAAAAATGTAAGCTATCAGCTCCAGGAAAAGATCAAATTTGTTATGTTATGGTTAGTAATTTAAGTGAGTCTTCTAAAAATATTTTATTAGAAATGTACAACAGGATATGGGAGGATGGAGAATTACCAAAAAGTTGGAAGGAAGCAGTGATTATTCCAATTCGAAAACCAGGAAAAGATGAATCCAAACCAGAAAATTATCGGCCAATAGCGTTAACATCCAACTTATGTAAGATAATGGAGAGATTGATAAATGAAAGATTAATATATTATATGGAAAAGAAGGGACTTATATCATCTTATCAGAGTGGTTTCAGAAGAGGGAGAAGTACAATGGATCCAATTTTATGTTTAGAACATGAGATTAGAAAGGCTCAAGTGAATAAAGAGAGTGTTGTGGCAATATTTTTTGATATTGAGCGAGCATATGATATGATGTGGAGGGAAGGGTTATTAATTAAAATGAGAAGAATGGGTATAAATGGTCATATGTTTAGATGGATCAAAAATTTTCTAGAAGGAAGACAAATACAAGTGAGGATAGGGAAGGACTATTCTGAGAGTATGAATATAGAAAATGGGACACCACAGGGTAGTATAGTAAGTCCGTTATTGTTTTCAGTGGTAGTTAATGATATGTTTAAAGAAGTAGAGGGTGGAATGGGATTTTCACTTTTTGCTGATGATGGAGCAATGTGGAAAAGAGGAAGAAATTTAGAATTTATTGTTAAAAAACTTCAGGGAGCAATTTTAGCTGTAGAAAAATGGTCGTATAAATGGGGTTTTAAACTTTCTGTAGAGAAAACTAAAATTATGTTTTTTACAAGGAAAAGAGTTGATGGAAAAATTAAATTAAAATTATATGGACAGGATTTAGAAAGGGTTAAACAATTTAAATTTCTTGGAATGTGGTTTGATGAAAGAATGACATGGGGAGTGCATATTAAGAAAATAGTAGATAAGTGTAGGAAAGTATTAAATATAATGAGATGTTTAGTTGGAACTGAGTGGGGAGCTGATAGAAAATCATTAAAAGCAATTTATACTGGGTTAATTAGGTCAGTCTTGGATTATGGATGTATAAGTTATAATTCAGCAGCAGATTCAAACCTCCATAAGTTAAATATTATTCAACATCAGGCATTAAGATTATGTACCGGTGCTTTTAAAACATCTTCAACAGCAGCATTACAGGTTGAAATGGGAGAAATGCCTCTTAAACTTAGAAGGGATCAATTATCCTTAAATTATTGGTCAAACTTACAGGGACAAAGTCAGGATCATCCAACATTAGAGGTACTTAAACATGGCTGGGAAAATTCAAAGAAACAATTAAAGAGCTTTGGATGGATAATAAACTCTAAAGTTAATGAAATTAATTTAAATCAGTTAGATATATGTCAGGCAGTTCCATTATCTGCAGTTCCACCTTGGTTAATTCATGATACTGAGGTTGATTTTTCCGTCTTAGAAAAGAGCAATAAAGATAAATTTAGCAATATGAATAGTAATATAATACAAGAATACTTAAATGAATATTGTAACTATGTACAAATCTACACAGATGCATCAAAAAATACAGCTAATAAGGTAGGGATAGCATTTATTGTACCACAGTTTCAGATTAAAGTAGGAAAAAGGATCAGTGATGGAGTCTCAGTGTATACAGGAGAAATGCTTGCTTTACTTTTAGCAGTTCAGTGGGTGGAAGAGGTAAGACCATTAAAATCAATTATTTGTTCAGATTCTAGTTCTTCATTATTTAGTTTGCAAAATAATAAATCAGATAGTAGACCAGATATATTAATTGAAATACAACAAACACTTTACAGAATCAATATGATGGGGCTAACAGTAAATTTTGTTTGGGTTCCAGCACATCACGGGATTAAGGGTAATGAAATGGCAGACAGAATGGCCAAAGAGAGTACTAACCGGGTGAAGATAGATATTAATGTTAGTTTTAGTATAACAGAAATAAAGGGTACAATTAAAAAAAAAACAAGAGAGAGGTGGCAAAAGTTATGGGATGAAGAAAAGAAAGGAAGGTGGTTATATAAAATTCAAAAGAATATTGGTCAAATGAGAAGAACAGAAAGAATAAGAAGAGAAGAGATAATTATTTCACGGTTTAGAATCGGACATACTGGACTAAATAGATCATTATTTCTAATAGGGAAACATCAGACAGGGAAATGTGACTGTGGGGAAGATGAGACATTGGAACATGTTATTTTCAGTTGTAGGAATTATTTGATGCAAAGAAATAACTTAATTAGAAACCTTAGTAGCATGAAAATGAAATTTGATATTGTTGATTTATTACAGAAAGATTCAGGAAGTAGAGGATATGAGGCCTTATTTTATTTCTTAAAACAGTGTAAGTTGTTTAATAGGATATAGTAATATTTATTTATTTATTTATTTATTTATTTTTTTTTTTTTTTTTTTTTTTTTTTTTTTTTTTTTTTTTTTTTTTTGTCATGTGGTCCACACTCCTTACCAGTTGGTGGCGGTAATGCATACCTAAAGTTTCTTGCCAACCGCCATTAAAATTCAAATAGAAGAAGAAGAAATAGCATGGCTTTTTTGTGTTTGTGGTCGAGGGAAGAGATATCTGTGTTCCTTGACTGTAAAAAAAAAAAAAAAAAAACTAAGAAAATCTATTAAAAAAAAAAGTTGTTGTTTTTTTTTGCAACTTTGAATCCTGTTTTTTCTTTTGGGTGGGGGGGTGTGTATTTTTTGTCAGCCTGTCATTTGACAATGCCCTCAAATCTTACATTTTCACTGACTGTACATGAAGCATATCAAATTGCCCCAAATTACCTGTATTATAGCAAGCTCCCCAATGACAGACTAAAATACACACAAACTGTTGTTTATTACTAGTATTATTTCTTTTATATTCATTTAAACCACATATGAAAGCTTAGCACACAATATTACACATCTAGATGGACAAACTCAATATATTTCAATGAACATTTGTAACAATTTTACATCAGCTACGCTACCTAGCAATTTTTCATGCAAATGTGCTGGCAAGAAGATTAGAGTGAAGGGAAGCAGGAAGGAAGTGGGAGGATGTTTAATGCATGATTCAGTTCATGTATAACTGTTTGGCTTTCAATTTTTGTGGCTGCCACCAGTTTGCTGTTTACTGTGAGTTACTGCAGAGTGTTTTCCCTGCACTTATATCCCCAGCAGTTTTGGCTGCGAGATGTAACTCTCTCTATATACATCAAACAATCCATCTTGATCTGTGACCGAGCTATTTATCCTCATAACTTGACGGGAAATGCTACACGCAGATCTGGCTTTAAGGAATCTACATTTGACTTACATTTCACAGCCAGCACTCCCAGGAACAGTGTATACAAGTCAAATTTGAAAAAGAGGAAAATGTTTAAGTTCACGCTGGAATGTTGTCAGAGCTGACCTGCTCTATGATGCTTTACCACTGTGACATTGCCTTTTCTATGCTCCATGCTCCGGGGCAACTTCAGACTGCCAGCACACCTTCCCTTCACAGTGTGAGCGCTCAGCAGGCATTTATACCTTCTGACATCCCATCACCCCGTGTGGAAAAACACTGATCACAAGAACCGTTAGAGGGGAGATTGTCTCCGTCTCTCGCTGCCTCTTTCTGTCTCTGCGTGTTTGTGTCTACTGAGAAATTCAAGCAAGGACCAAATATTATTTTTTCAAAAGTCAGATCATGGACTGTATGCAAATATGGGAGGATTGTTTATTTGTAAATTGGTTCCAAATACTATATGGTGTGGCAAATTACTAAGTGAGAGAGAGTCTCAGATAAACAAATGAGCAAACGGCAAGAGAATGAAAAATGGAGTTCGCTGATTTTGTGTGGGTGGATAGGCCCCAAGGAAGAGAGACACAGAGAACGAGTTATAAATTAGCAGTGGAACATGAGACTTCCTCTCATACATTGGAACAAGTGTAGCATTTAGCTTTAACAAGAACATTCATGTTGCATTTGACTATACTTTCTAGATTTTGTAACACAGTGTTACAATCCATGTAGATTATGCTACTGTGACAGATGGATTTAATTCTTATCCAAAATTGATTGCATAGAGCCAATATTTAAAGTCTAAAGTTTCCATGCAACATCAGTGATTTATAAAAGCTAGAATTGGGCTGAAGTTTGAGTTTATTGTGTGTGTTCACTCAATCAAACAAAGTCCACACTATACATTAAGGCTCAAATATTTGCATACACATTCTACAATGTTTGGATGAATGTCTATTTGCCGGTTGCATAGAAACCATACAGTGTTGTAGCAATCAACACAGTTCTGCAATTCTGGGAAGAATGACAGAAGGTATTATATCCTCATCAAAAACATCAAACATTGCTTTGATTCTTTCATGCATGTTTGATAAATCCTTGGATCTCCTGTGGGAGGCATTTGGGAGTGCCTAAGCACTTGCTCTCACAAAGCACCACCTACTTCCACAAAGTTCCTCCTTGTAGCTGTAGTCTCCAGCCAGGCTTCCACCTCACAGAGCACCCCTCAACTAAACCTCCCTCACTTAGCTCCACCAGACTAGCAGGAGCAGCAATTAGCAAACATTTGGTGTAGCTGTGAGTCCACTGAGCTCATCACTCATTTCTTAATCCAGCTCTCCTAAGAATGATTAACGGTGGAACGTCACATTACTGTGACAACGTGCTGAAGAAGTGCTAGAAACAGCAGGAGCTTCTTAAAGAGGCAGAGTCATAAAATGACACTATGTGCCTGAAAAACACAAAATAACACCAAAAGTTCAATGTTAGTCTTCCTTATCAATTCATAAACCCCCCTGTATTTCTTTAAACCACTGGCGGCTAAACAAATCCTCAACATGATGCTACCACCACCATGCTCTAGACCTGGTACCGTGTTCCTAAATTTGAAACCCCCTACAGATTTTGGATGCGTTTCCTCTATTGTTCTTGAATATTGGAACCAATTAGTTTTTATTGGAGATGACAGACAATTTATTTAAGAAGCCATGGTCAAATATTAGTGGTGTCTATATCGAACTTGACCCTGTAAAGATGAAATCCATAACACATTAAAACTGGTGCCTCCAGTTGTTGCTCATTAAATTCATTAGCTTGTTTGATTATTCTACATCATTCTACATTAACAAAATAAAGGAGAGTTAAAAAGCAATATTAAATATCCAAAGTTATTTGATATATGGTTTGTTGAATGTATGTAAAGTTCTGATTGCTGCTGCATCTAAACAACATTTTTGCTTATTAATTGACATGCAATTTGAAGCAAAGACAGGTTATTTTTTGCTGTGGAAGAATTGATTTTTTCTTCTTATTTTGTTTCATTTGTTTGATTTCACTCTCAAGCTGAACATGTGGGTTTGTCGTCCAACAGGTTCTTTCATCTGAACATTTTGTAGTACCTGATGCTAGAGATTGCCTGAGGGTACAGAAGTGTATTTACTCCAAACATTTACTGCTTTTTTTTTTTTTTTTTTGGTCATGTACAATCTGTTAGCTAGCTAGCTTTTATTTTCAGCCTTTTTTTTAAATTCTATATAGCTATGACAAGAAGGAATCCTTCGGTTTTCTGTAGACACTGTGGAGCGCTCCATGTTTCTACAGATGGTTTTGATTCAGTTTGAGTCGAAGCTTCACCTAGCAGATGATTTAAAATTTATACGTCGATTGCTCATACCATCTCTGCCGACATTTTGCCTTTTTCTCAGATTTTTTGTGTCAGTGTGCTGCTAACTGCATCAAATTGCGCAGATCATTATATTTCATACATCACATGGACACTTTCGGTGGTATTGCTCTGCTTGTCATAAGAAGGCTGGAGCCGCAGTTGTGGCTGTCTTTGCTTTATGTCTTTAAGTGTGTCAGACTCGTTCAATGATCCAGAGTTGTCCTCATATCTCATGGTTGCCATGACCCTGTGACTATCTCTGGAGGTGGATCTGCAATGTGAAAGTAAGAGTCAACCTTAACTCTTCATGATTTCTCAATAGCATTAACATAATCAGAAGGTATGCAGGACATGTTTAGGTTACACTTTGAAAGGAGGATTTGAAAGGCCATTAAGTCTTTGTTGATCAGACTTCCTGGCTCAGGAATGTACTACTTCCATTTAGCTGAAGTTATCACTTATTCTAGTAGAATAGAAACATGACAAACTACTTTATGTTCTTTGAATAGATTTTTTTAAAAATCATTGTAGGTTCTTTTAGCTATTTTAGTTGTTCAACCTGAGCACATGTCCATTAATGGGTATCAGTTAATTGAGAAGATTTAGTATTTTCACTGACATGGCATTAAGGATCAAAATTAGGACATATTCCACCACAGTATTACTGCCAGGCATTGTGAAATGACAGCAAACTATCAGAATGCATCACTTATATGTACTCAACAGTATTCTCTAATAGTAGGATTGCATCTTAGCTTTCTAATGCTGTAAAACAAATCATCTCCCGCTTTCAAAGTAAGAATATAACATTTATGTGGCTATTTAAAGTCTGATGTGCTTGGGGTCCTTTAATACATCTTTTTTTTTGTTATCTGATCGTTTTAATCTCCTTAGCTTGTGTCGTACTTCATTGTCTCATATCTTATTCTATCAACCTGCAATAAACTGTAGATAAAAGGAAATGTATTTTTAACTTCATCTGGCTCATTTACGTGTCAGACTCATTTAATAACGGTTTGTACTCCAGACTACATTTATGAAGAATGTTTTGGTTGCCAGTGTCAGAAGTAAATAAATAAATACTTTAGTGGATTAGAAAAAGCCTGATACTCTCTACTGTAGTAGTTTGACTGCAGATTAGTATGCATGAGTGATCACATTAACCAAATATTTTCCATCTTTGAAGGGTTTTTTTAAATGATGATGGCCACACCATCTGGTGTGTGTACTCCGTAATTTGAACAGATTACACACAGTTGACCAATTGGTCCAGGCAAACATAAATTTTCAAATTTACTCAGAAAACATCACAGGGGTAACTAAATCAAACAATAAATGAAACATTTCCATCTGAGTACCATCTCTAGACATTGACTTCAATCACTTCTGATTGAAATGAATGGGGAAAGGGAAGTTTGTACCTCTCTTCTTAAATTGTTGACCCATAACCAAACGCTGCATTAGAAGAAGATAATAATAAATACAACATCTTGATAATGTTTTCCGTCAGCCCAAAGGAACACCAGCATAAATAATTATTTCAATTCAGGCACTGCAGCTACTAGATGCAGTTAGTCAGATCAGAAACAGAAACAGTATCTAGTTAGTCAGCAAGCCATCCTGACTAACTAGATGTTGACCAATTACTTACAGTTAGTCCGGATGGCTTGCCCCACGACTCACCCACCTGGTTGCTGTCACTGCGCACTAATTACAGCCATATGTGCACCACAGGACCACACATGTCCACATCTGTGTACTGGTGGCATGCTGTGTATCTTAATTGTGTTCTAGAAACAATAAAACTGAAACTCACCCCATGAGAAACTGAAAAATATTTGTGCAGACTTGATTGTCTCAGATCATGCAAGTAGTGCTGGTGAGTATTCTTTTCATTGATATTTTTACTGAAACTGCTACATAAAGAACCGAGTGGTCTCTTCATGACTTCAACTAGTATAGTTTGCAAAAAACAAAAATCACAATTTTCTCAGAAATTGGTGGTTTTATCGTTTTTATTTGTTTCTGGTCTGGCTAATTGTTCCAGGTTTTGCCATGGTGTGTAACATCACTTATGCAAACGCAGCAATTGGAGCAATGCTGCTGGTCAGTATTGCTCAGTATATCTCAGCTATGATCAGCAAATGGAGTTAAGAGGACAGAAATCAGGGAACTTCTCCATTTAAATATCAGTGTATTAAATGGCTCCACAAACCACCTCCATTTACCGAGGTACCTCATTTTATGTCTTTGTCCAATAACGTACATAATAAAAATAAAATGTCCACTAACCCAATGTTTCTTATTCTCTTAAATTTACCTCTGAATTTGGAAAATAACTCAAACCTGCCCTATAACTTAATAAACAAATGAAAGCCAACTGAGCAGAGACACTTGGCAACATTAGCAATGGCTGTATCTATAAGCTTTAACCAGATATCTGAGAGACATGCAAAAACGAATGAAACACACTCTGGCTGGACTTTAGTTTTAGTTTTAAATCAAGCTCTATGTTAATGAAGTTCCTGGTTAAACCAATAACATGCAAACCTGCAGCAGTTTGAACTTCACAGACTGTAAAGCTGCTTACCGCATCATGCGGGAGAACTTAATTAATGGACTGAAAGTATTCACTCTTTACAGCCAGCTGACTGTTGTGTGTTTATGATGGATCATGCATGTTTTACCCTCTGCATATATGCATGACAGAACTTCTTTATTCAGTCAGAATGATGCCATGCTCATCTGAGAAGCCTTTATGAGCTCTTCTGCTAGTTTTGCCATGATAATGACTCCTGATAATGACTGTTGTGGTCGTGGCATAGAAGATTCATATTGAACATAACGACAAAGCCATGCAAAAGCGTTAGATGTAAAGGATTCCAATGTATGATTAAGCAAATCGACCCACTAAAGGTTATTAAAACTTCCTATGGTGAAAGTTGCATTGAATGATAGTATTATCGTCCTCTTGCCGTGGCTTCAAGCTGTAATGATCACTACACTGATATGGGGTTGATGAACCATAGCGTTTTCCTCCTTATTTCACTGCCAGTTTTGCGCACACGTTTCTGAATTTTTCCCTGAGAGCAATGAGAATGTACTGAAAATATGTATTACACAGAGACATTCCTCCTGAGAGTGTGAAGGTTTAATGATCTACACCACGTAAAGTAAAATCAGCACTGCTTTCATAAATATTTAGTGCTCATTCTTAAAGAAAACCTGGACTCATTTGTATCTTTCAGGGTCACATATAGTGTTTTCATTTTTTTTTTTTTTTGGTTCCCTGTTAGAGAAACACCATTTACATCAACTCTGACAATCGCCGTAAAGGTGTTTGATAGAAATATCTTTACAGAGGCTACGCAGCAACTTACAGCAATTTCAAATGACAATCCAATCACTTTCTTTGTGTATATAAATCAACTTAATCTAGTCAATGAGACAGTGTCATCTAAACAACAACTCAAGATTTAAAATAGCCCTTTAAAAAGAAGACTTTTCTTCTGATTTTATTTCTATTCTGTTAAGTATGGAAAGCTTTATTTAGTCTCTAGACTAACTTGTTATTGATATTATGAATAAGACAATAATTACTTTACCAGACTCACAACTGGTGCTTTTTTCTATAAGCATCATAGACTAAAAAGGAGTCTAAGATTAAACAATCTAGATCCTTCTTCTATAATAATAATAATAATAATAATAAATCAGGGGAACAGAAAGTAATTATAGCACTAAAGAATAACTTAGACTAAAGAAACATGATATAGTGGAACAGAAAATAACTAGAAACAAGAAAACCATCACTAGAACCACAAAGGAAGAAGAAAAGTGGAAAACAGGGCAAACTAAATAAAGAAACCGAAGGAATACCAAAAATAACAAAAATTCAAAACCAAACTCAAACAACCCCAGATCCCAACATTTCTATAATCCAACTCTGAACTTTATGTTGATTGACACTGGATTATTTTTTATTAAAAGAAAATATAAAAGTTTTTGTTTGTTTGTTTTTCATTCAATTTGCAGTGTTTTTTTGTTGAGTACCTCACTATGACATTTGCTGTGAAATGGTGCTGACTTGACTAAATTAAAATGAAAGAGTTCAATGAAGCTGCAGCTGCTTTTGATACAAAAAGAACGACGCAGCATTCCAGCGTTCCGTTGTTTTGCTGACATCCAAAATTTGAATGTCAGCAAAACAATGTTTTAGGAAATTAGCGTAGTATTTTGAGAACACTTTATTTTGGCTAGAATAAAGGTCCATTTATCACTACATAATAAGATTTAGCAGAACGCATAAAGTGGGCAGGAGAAACAAAAAGTGTTTGGAGATGAAAGGTCAAAGTTGAAGGTTGGCTTACCTCACAACTACAAACTGAACCTAAATTAAGACCATTTTAGGATCTTAAGCACAGAAATGAAAATCCTGAACTAAAAGCTTGTTTATTTCCTCAGACCGTCTGTGCCACAAGCATTTAAAGATCCTTACAGAGCCTTGTTGCTATTCCAGTTTGTCTGGGTTAAAAGCTCACAGAGGAGCGACTTGGATTGAGAGTGTGATGGAAGAAAGAACAGACGAAGGGGGGGACCGGAGGAAAGACCTTGCTTTAACAAGCTTATCTCGCTCCGTAATTCAGTTTGGGCCATCAAAGTGCTGAGAGCTGGCGTCGCTAGGGGCGGTCGTATTTTTTGACCGCTACCTGTGACAGCAATTACAGGTTTCACTTCAAGCGTGCCTTTGTTTTTGTGGCAGACTTGACTGCTTGGGTTGAACAAGATTACCTCTCTGCTCTGCAACTGGAGCATAATCAAAGCCTCCTGATGCGAGGTGTCATGCCCCTTAGAATCAACCTCACAGCATCTGCTACCATTTCCTCCTTGCCCCTTTATTCCAGGGGTTTGTGTTGACATTATTGTCATCGCAACAGAGCTGTTGCTTTAATATATTCATATACATCACAGGAAATTTTTCCTCTCCCTGCTGCCACAGCTGAAACAGAAATGAGCTTTCCATTTATATGCAAACGGAGGCGAATGCAGAATTTATTTGGTGGGAAAACTCCATGAATAGCGAATTCACATCAAATGAAGCATGTATAGACGCAGTGCAGCATCTGCATAAATGCATGGCTGTAACAGCAGCATTATTAGGTGTGCACACGCAAGCTGCTGTCCTACTTTTCTTAGCTTTGCCTCTCAGAAATGCAGAGTTAGGTGCTAAATCACACGGGTGCCTTTCAAAGAATCAAACTTTTTTTTTTTTTTTTCCCCTTATGCCTTCTTATACACTCAGCAGGAGGTCAGCATTTAAGAGAGCATACACTGTGCCCCAGGAGTGAACCTAAATCTTCAAATAAGTGGGAAAGGTCTCCTGATGCATTGTTGAAACTTTATGAAAGATGAAAACTCTTGATCTTATATTCACATTGCCATTTTGAGTACCACCAATTTTGTGCGGGGTGCTGTTGTGCTCTGCAATATGTCAAGACCTAAAAGGATCCATGAGTTCATCCTGCAGTAGTATTTTTCCCAACAAAAGCCTTTCTTTTTTTGTTGTTGTTTTTGAGCATGACACAGGATTTGTTGCGGCATGACCAGGCCACTTAGTTTGATGTATTGTTGTCCCAGTATTTTATGTAGCATATTCTGCTAAAAAATAAATAAATAAAAATAAAACCTTATGTTTGTCTTGCACCTCTTTCTGTGGATCTAAATTTCCCCACTGTCTTTGTGAAGACATATTTTTCATCTTTTGTTGGTGGCAAATTGGTGCTGCTCTGATTTGTCTGATAGGTTAGACAGTTATACAGTGGCATAAACTATCAACATCACCAAGCGGTGCTATTAAATATTTAAGATCTGTCCTCTGACGTTAATGAAAAAACACAGCCTGTCACCAGAGACGGGATGAAAACGACATCATTACTGCATGGGAAGCCATATTAGATTTTACACATTGAAACGGTTTACGTTTCCCCATAGTTATGACATAATGTACTTTAAAACAAACATTTTGTGTGACGTGCTGCAGAAAGGTGAAGGAATGCAGTAACTTGCAAAATACCTATACCTCCTGAAATCTTTTTGCAATTTCTGTTGCAGCTACTCAAATATTTCAAGTGACAGATCAACACAAAAGATGTGCTACATTGTTCTCGCAATTGTTTTAGAAATAAAAATTGAATAAATGTTCAATAGGTATTTTTGCAATCCTGGATCAATAAGATGTAGAAAAATATTTTATGGCAATTAGAGCTGCAGTGTTGCCTTGCTAGCATGACACATTTTGGGCCAGGAACAAGTCTCCGCGGGGATATTTTGAGTTATTTACTGAATTTGAAAGTATGGATTTTAGGCTTTCTGAACATGTCAGGGAAATAAATTAAATAAATAAAATAAAAGAAGATATGGCCATACTAATGTTTTCTCTCTGGAAACAATAGTGAGAAAACAGGCCTCAAAGTGTCAGAAGAACTACAGCTGCCTGGGTCGTTCAGAAAATCTTTTCGTTTACATAACTTTGCAAAAAACCCCACCACCCAGCATTTACTGCCTAGAAATGTTTTCGGATAAATGAGCATTTTTCCTAACAGTTTTTGTCAAGGCAAACTAGTAAGAAATATACCGTAATTTCTGAACAGTGAGCCTGTACTTTTTTCACACTCGCGATGGGTCGGTCATGAACATATCGGCTTTAAGAGCTGGCTCTTTCAAGTGAACGACGGGGGTTATCTCCCAACTGAGAGTCTTTTTTCCCCTTTTTTTTTATGAAAGCTGCACAAGGATGTGTGGCAGCATGAGGGGTGAGAGAACTGCTGAGCGGGAGGGGAGGGGCGACGGATACAGCAGCACAGCAAGCACTCAGTCAGTAGCACCACACCGTATGAGAGGGGGAGGGCGAAACTTCAGGCAAGTTTAAAGAAGCGAGGACCACCTGAAACGCCACGTTGTATGCGACTCGCACGTTGAATGCAAACTTTCAAAAACCCAACTCAGCCTTTAGACCGAGGCAACATGCTGGGTATTTATGCTTAAAAGAAAACACAGCAAATTAAGAACACATTTTAATGTGAAAGACATTTCCACGGCAGAGTGTAGCCCAGGAAAAGTTACAGTTTCTCATTAAGCATTATAAACAGTGTACTCAATATGTGATTTAACCGTTTTGTACATTTCAGATGGGTCTTTCCTTTTAGTTGCATTTTCTAATTTATTGTGTAGAACCCTGTTGTCCAGGTATTCTTTCAGAAGCCGATGCTTATTTTTTGCTGTGCCACATAAATAAATATGTGGCACAGCAACATATTTATTTATTTATTTATATTGACATTTATTTATGTATCTATTGTCTTTTGTGCTAAACAGCTCAAGCTAAATCAGATTTGATGGAGAGTCACTTGCCAAATGTGAACTTAAGGTCTTTCTTACACATTCATGTGGTGTTGCCAATTTTACTTCAGTTTTGTTTCACTTGTGTCATGACAACCACAGTGAAAGTCAAGCAAAACAGTGTGAATATAAATGCAGAATACTTTGCCCTTGCTACTAACAATGGCAGATATTACCATTGTTTGCACTTTACGGTTTAATATATATTTTAGCCCCAGTCAAGTAGTGATGAACTCAAGGTAAAAAACAAAAAACAAACATAAATAATGAAATTTTAGTCTGCAAAGCACTGTAAGTGTTCAAGGCAACAAATGAGATCCCATTAAGAATTAACCCAAATGGTTGAGTGTGCGTCTGAGAAGTTGCTGCCGCGTGCAGTTTCTGTTTTGCTGAGGCCAGGCTGTGGACTTCGCCTTGTTGTTCAGTATTCTGTGAATAATTGAAACTGACTTGAATTGCACCCAGTGTCTTTTCTCAGTAAATCTGCCGATGACATTTAAGGGAAATAAAAGATGCTGACTGTATTGTGAGAACTGGGCACGTCAGTTCACTTCTTAGCTTGATGAATTTCTCCAGCAATGAAATCCATCATTCTGTTTTTTATTTTTTTTCTCCCTTTTTTCTCCGTTTCACTCACGCTGTGGTGTTTGCTTCTCTTAGGTGGACCTGCTTGTGCCAACCAAGGTTACAGGGATCATCACACAAGGAGCAAAAGACTTTGGCCATGTCCAGTTTGTCGGCTCGTACAAACTCGCTTACAGTAACGACGGAGAGCGATGGAGTGTATATCAAGATCAGAAACAAGGAAAAGACAAGGTAAGTTGTTGTTTTGCATCTGCATAATAGCCACAGTGTTTCTTCATGAGCAGATCTTCACTGTCAGCGTGAAATAATAAAAAAAACATAGAAAAGACTAATGGCATAATATGGATCTAGGTACTCTGAGAACAGTAGGTTTGAAATATTTATAACCCAGGCACAGACAAGGGCATCTTCAGTAGATGTCAGAAGCCTAAAAGCAGAGAATGAACAGAAACCGTAGGCAGAAAAAACAACAAACATAAAAAAAAGACAGCCATTAGCTGTGAGGATGTCCATTATGGAAGCTGTCTTCTGCTCCTCACCACTCGTTTGCATCTTCTTATCTTGGGCTTGAACACAACCTGCCTGGTCTGTGCTCTTGCCTCTGATGGGTTTGGGATTAGATAAGACCCCGCTGTCAGCCTGGCTCAGGCGGTACTATGCTGACAGACCTGTTTACGACCCTTCAGCAGAGTTCACATGTCTCTCGCAATCGTCCATAACCACAGAGACAACATGGAACTGCTGCAGCCTGATATCATGAGAGGTGCAGCCACAGAATTGTCTTTTATATGTGCTGTTGGCAGGAGATGTTCTAGCTTTTCTTGCTATCTGTGTTATTAAAAGATAAACCTTCTTAATCTTGATGCGATTCTGATGTGTTGCCTGCAGGAATCAAAGCACAAAAATGCACATGCACATATATGAAATGCAGAGAACCTACATGAATGAACCTACACACTGTGAAACATTAAAATCCCATAGTAATCTTTACGTAGTAAAGTTTGGAAACAACAAAGAAAAAAAATTTGAGTAGTGCTACACAATATTTTAAATTACAATCTTCATATCACTTTTTAGGTATTAACCCTACTTAATTTTTTTTTTTTTGTTTTTTATTAAACTATTTAAATTTTCCTATTTCTCCTCAGTTGGGAAATGTAATACTTCAAATTGGATATGATATGGTATTGGAATGAAATGCCATACAATGTCTAAATGTTACCCCCATAAGCAAATCTCAAATAAGCAGAATTAAACACATAAATAGATTAATAGGACAATTTGATACATCAAGAATGTCTTTTGATGACACTTTTACACAGAGAATGCAGTAAAATGTGATTGCATAAAGCTTTGTGGTGTTGAACCATCAAATCTTTCAAATATTTTTGATTTTTTTTTTTTTTTGTAGAATTAAGGTACAACAATCCTTTTACCCATTATAAAGGATGGATGTTTTTTTATTTATTCATTTATGGTTTGTTTGTTTTTTACCACAAAGTCTGGTTTTGTCATACCAATGTACTTTTTAATGTAAGGTAGCCTTTACTGATCTGTGGATGTAAAAATTCCTTTTTCAAGGTTTCCTAGTTGTTATTTGGGTCAACTTAATAAACAGAGCAGACTTAACGGGGCAAATTATCCCAGTCGCTTTATGCACTTATCCTATTTGTGTGCACAGTGCTGCCGGGAAGCATTTCTTGGCCTCTCAAGTTCAAATAGGTTGCTTGATGATTTGATGACGCTCGTGAGAATCTATGGCTGCCAGTGCATACTCAGCATGACTTTCACAATTCCGAGTACAGAATCCTTTCTGCGAAAACACTTGGCAGACGAGGCTAAAGTACCGGTGACGTCTCAGAAAGGCAATAATTTCTTTTCCATTTTGATCAAGGCACATTTTAATTTATTTTGCAAATCCCTCTTTGTGAAGATTAATGATCTGCTCTTTCATTATTACGCCTCTTCGAGCAGAACCTACGATACTTAGTGTATCATAGTTTGAGCGGGGAGGCATGTTTAGCAAGACATCTGAGAGCCAAGTGGCTGTTTAACTCTATGATTCCTGAAGATGTTTTCTTCTGTCAGTCAGCTAAAGCAGCCATTAATGCTGGAGGACACATTTTGCTGTTGGCCTCTCGAGGCTCCTCCTGGCGCTTCACAATGCTTGACTTGGCAGGGATATACTGGGAAGGCACGCGTGCCTGTGTGTGCGGCTGAGTGTCTGGCTCGAACACAGTGGTGGAGGCTTGTAAGTATTCTTCTCAGCTTCCCCCTCCGGCTCCTGTGTGGCAGAGGCTGCAGGCAGTTAGATCTAGATTGAGAGAGGAGGCTCTGTTGGAATACAGATGCTGTCAAAGCAAGCCTCAGCAGCACACACACAACATCCCTCTACAAAATCTATAGAGTAGCTTGTTTGCCTTCTCTTTGCACACAAATCCAATAAAGCCACACCGGTAGCCGAGACAAGTTACAGCACTGCCCACAATTTAAACATTACAAAATTCCTCTTTTTCTTCAGCACACAAACTTCCCAAGCCTTCATCGCTGTGTTGACTAAACCTGCAGTATTGCTTTTTCATGACTGTCAGTATTTACACAGCCTGATAACGGGGAGCCAACCAGGCACAAAAGTAATTGATTTGTGTTTAATAGTGTTTTACAAGTGGCATGAGGTTAATTATCCATTAGAACCCTCAGTTTCCTTCAGGTTAGAGGCTAATTATGAATATAATCATTGAAAAATTTCTCTCCAATGGTCGCTTTTGGGTTTTGATGACCCCGGGCCTAAGTATATGTCAAATTAGAACACTTACCAGGCACTCGAAGGAGTGTTTGCAGAGAGAAACACTGTAAGACTCTTAAGATGGCAGACCACTGTTGATAAAGTTGAGTTTGTCTGTTTCAATGTGGTCATGTCAGAGAGAAACAGAGCAGAGGGGGGAAAAGATTGGAGGAATCTGATCCCTTAACCTCACCAGCGGGTTTAAATAATGGAGAGTGGGTACTACAGTTGTTGTCCCAGAAGTGCAGAAGGCCTGTCCTTGAATCTGTGATTTTGACTCCGACAGCCAGGAAAATCAATAACTGGGAGCTGTGTTATTCCTGGTTTAGTTTGGGGACACACAATGCATGGAACCCCCTTTTTAATTCACAAAAATATGGTTATCATGGTCTAATGTCAGTGCCACTTTTGTGATGATTCAGTTACAATTTATGTAGACGTGCTCATACTGCTAAGCATAGCATCTTATGCTTCAAGAAAAACTGTGTTATAGTCTGGGAGTTCAGTCAAATCTTGGGTACTCTGCAATATCCAAACATTTTCTGCGCCCCCCCTATGGATTACAAATGGCTGTCTGGTTGAAATGAGGCGTGTGACGGGGGCGTGGGGGCATCGACTGTTTTGGGGGCAAAATGAATGTACGTAGCTGAAAATAGACACCAACATCGGTAGCCTACAAGGTACTTGTTAAGCTTAAGTTTCTGTATTGATGTTAGCTATTCATCTTTTAGCTAACATTACCTGCATCCAGCAGCTTTACTCAACTCAGTCGGTTAGTTTGGAGGGAAAAACTGTGAAAAGTTCTTTGCGTTTTGCTGGTTTGCTGCCGTGATTCTAACACAAACCTACGTAGCTCCGCACAGCAGCAGGAGGTCTCCTTCACAGGTGTAAACCCAGCGCGAGCGTCGTAGCGCTCATGTTGCGTTTAAAGGCGGCTCGGAAAAACAGGTTACAACATGTTAACAACGGATTAAACAGTTTTAACTGCTGATAAAAGTGACAGAGGACACAAATATGGGAAGTGTGGAAGCCTCTACTGTATCAAATTGACATAGGAATAACAGAGAGTTGGCCATTCTAAGGTAAAAACCCAGAGCATACAGTGTTCATGTTTTGTTTTGTTTTTTTCATCCAGACGGCTTCCCGTGCCCCCCCTGCAATGACACGGTTCCCCCCCTAGGGGGCGCGCCCCACAGTTTGGGAGCCTCTGTCTTAAGCTAACCTGAACTTGAGTTATTGAAGGTGGCATCTTTTATGCAAAAGTTTAAACGCCGCACCAATCTGAATTCTTTAGCCAAATTTTCATCTTCAGTGCTAATCAAGCTATTTTTTTTCTTTATTTTTTCACATAAAGCATTAGATACAGACAGGTACAGAAATAACCTTTTAACTAGTAGGAGTAGTTTGGTTAGGTATTCCCCATACTGTAAACTGTTATCGTAATTTGATTATATGTCATTAATTATACGTTCTCAAACTGTAATAAGAAATACCTAAATGTCTGTAATATAATTTGCCATTTTGGATTTATTCATGAAAAAAACTCAAAGTATTGTGGATGTACTAAAACATTCCTTTTCCACAAAAGTAGTTGTGCATGGGTTGAATTATTCATATGTATATTTCAATATCAATTTCAGCTCCAAACAATGAAAAAGGATGAGACATATTTTTTATTCAAACTTTCTGGCTCCATGCCACATAAAGTATTTTATTTTGTTCTTTAAGTGTGCTAAGTGTCTTGCGTTTCCAAACTCAATGAGTATCTATGTTTATTATACACAGTTATAGATTTGATTTTTTTATTTTTATTTTTTTTTACATGATCAGTTTCCTTGTGTCGCCTAATTTCCTTGTGCTGCCTTCCTACAGACATGGTCATTATTGTAATCTTTGCTTGTCACTTTTGAAATACCAAAATGCTTATTCATACACTGATTACAGCATGATTAGACCTGACTCCTGATTGCAATGATTATGATTAATGTGGCAAACCATGTCCATGTATTGATAAACTGCCTCCCTGTAGTGCTGTCCTCTAAAAACATCAGAATACACTGGTAGATGTTAGAAGATTCACTTTATTCCAGTAATCTAAATATCGGGTCTGGTTTGAAGAGAACCAGACTTATTCTATTAAATATTTTCCCTAAATTTGTTGACAAAACAACAAAATACTTTCTAATTTGCTATTGTTTATAACTGTCTTTATGTCCCTCACTTCTGTTCTGATTATCTTTGTGTCGTCATTTTTCACATATCTGTCTGGAGAGAATCTATTTTAAAGACATTGCTTCTGAAACTGTGCACGTCTCCAGACAGTCTAGGAAAGGACCTTGTCATATTTCAAGGATCTGCAGGTTTTATTGCTGTCAGGCCCTTCATTCTGTGCTTTGATATCCCAGAGATGTCACCTTAGTCATGGCGATGCTCCATGTGACTCATTTTACACCTTACACCATCAAAGACTTTGAAAAAAACATACCTTTGCTTATCATAATATGAATTATCAGTGCAAATATTGTGCATATGTTTTCATAGTATTAAACAGACTTAATAAGTATGCTACATCAAGCCTTAACTATGTTATACAGGGCAGGTCCTCTTAAATATGTGCCATTTCTTATAGTGAGAGTATGACGTTTCATTAGATCTGATGATTAATCAAAGACTGTCATAGTAAATGTCACGCTCTATGGGATATTGAGAGCTCTTTTAAGCCCCGCTTCTTTTCAAAATGGACCAGGTCCAGTTCAATCGACACTAATTAGGTCAGGGTGCTATCATATGGGCTTCTAGGCATTGGAGACCTTTCCTAAGCCAGTAATGACTCAGCTCTTACTTGGTTGTTTTGGGTGGAAATAAATGCAGCAAATTTATGTAGTTGTTCAGAAAAGAGCAGTCTTAAAGTTTACCTTGTATTTGTGGACAGTTTGCTCTATTTATACCTAAATCTAATCCCATTTTTTTGGGGGGGGAAATAGACTTAATGCAAATAGTTTATGAAGGGTGTTAAGAAAATAAATTTAAAATATGCTAGTTTTAAAACTTAGCAACATGTCTTGATTGAAATAGCCTAATTATAGTTTTCAGATTAATAACTTATTCTGCCCTATTGGCCTTTATGTTACCTGTAGTTACAGCAGACTGTTTGCTAAGACCTTTTGAACTGCCCTTTGTCTGTGTGGGAAACAATCAGGAGAAGTTCCAGCTTTCACACTGATCTGTGAAAAGTCATAAAACAGCAGGAGTCCAGGCCAGTGGAGGAGAAGCTTCGCTTCCACTTTGTTTAGATAAAGGTGACAACTAATGTTTGATCTTGAAAACAAATTGCAGGGAGTTTCTAACTTTTAAGGGGTTCGAGACAGCTCCTGGTTGGATGAACAAAGATGCACCTTATTTCAATAAATTGAAGACAAGAATACGCCTTTGCTATAAAAGTTTGTACACAGGAGTAACAAATCAGATTTGCTCTTGCAACTCTCCAAAGATGTCTTTCCTTTTCTTTCTTTTTTCTTCTTCTTTTCTATTTGTCTCAGGTAAATGAATGTCTGTTTTAGTGTGTTTGAAGTCTGTGTTGTCAATGTGATTTTATACTTTTAAATGTTAGAATAAACTCTGAAAATGTATAACGTGGAGCATTGACTGTCATCTCTGTGTGGCTTTTATTCCCACACATGGAATCATTGAATCCGGGAGCACAAGAGAATATGATGAGCCAGAAGTTGATGATTTTATTCTCTTAAGGGTAACAACATTGAAACTCAGTGGAAGTTATGTCATTTATAAGGAGTATACCTTTTTAGTTACATTTGAAAAAAACCTTGGTAAAATACAAGGGAAATTAAAATGTATGTAGCTATATTTGCACAGAATGTCACAATGCATAATTATCTGCATGCTTAGCATCTAAACAAACAGCAAAGCATAAGAGCACCTGCATAAGGGATGAAGAAACAAGAGAGCAGATTGTGATGATGTGTTCTTGCTTAGATATAAATAATCTGACGAGCTGAATTTGACACGGCAGAAAGATTATGATGAAAAGTATGAGAAAAGTGTGACCTAAAGTTGTTGAAAACTTAAAAGCAATAACATTTATGAAGCTGTGTGTTGTTTACAATGTTTCTCAGACCAAAACAACAGAAACTTACACTCATTTGAAAGTAAAAGCCTTTAAAATCTTGACAGTTACATCATGTCACCTACTTCCAAAGAATCCACAACTAAAGAGTCAATAAAAGTGTTTCACAGCGAAACTATCTTTCATATTACAGTCTATTTATGAAGATATTTCAAGAATATAGTGGCCCTAAAATCTTTGGGTTTTAGGCCCACTAAAACCCAGAAACCTAATGGGTTTTTGCATCAAAGACAAAAATTGGGAGCTTGTTCTGCAGCCTCTTAGTTTGCTTTTAGACAAGCCAAATTTATTCGGGGGGCAGTCTCAGGGTGGCACCAGTGTCTTTTCAGGGGGGCATAGCAAAAAAAATAAAAGAAACAAAAATACATTGCAATGTTTAAATGTGTCATGTATTAAGTTACACTTGCAGCTCCAGAGCTGAAAGTTGCAGAGCTCTGATCTAGCAGATAAAAACTGTGAACCTGCCTCAACACGGCTAAGGAAAACTGTGACGGTAAAACATTTAATTGTTCCAGGGGAGCAAATAATTACAGTTTCTGTGCCAGTAAATATCATCATAAGAAACTGATTTAGTATAATCTCTTTAGTACAGGGGCCGTAACAGGAGTCATTTCCAGTCCTATGCAGCCACTGGCCCCTGTGTTCACAGCCACCAGTGAATCTGATCTGTGAGCGAAATAACAAATATATTCACAGCTTTTAAAAAAGAGTAAATAGTAATTTAAAGATAGATTTTGGATTTAATTGTGAGCTGAAGAAAAGATGTTAAAATTGAACTCTCCATTGAACTTTCATTAGCATTTTAGATCAGCAGAAAGCTAATAGTTTCAGATAAGTATTTTAAGTAATACAAAATGCAACCTTCTGGCAACTGCTGAACCAGCTGTGTTGACAAATCTTTGCAGAAATGTATACTTTTTTAAGTTTCACTCAATTCCCAAAAGACTGTATCCCATCTTTTAATTTTTACAAGTGTTTATGGTGAGCCTGAGGGAATTTAGATATTTTCTCCCAGGCTATAATCCACTAGAACTCATCCACAAATCTTTTGACAGCTTTAATTAGATTTTTTTTTCTCTCTTGTCTTTTTTTTATTTGAACTGTTGAAGTGCAAAATATGCTCCACACTTTATGATTATTCACTCTAAACACACAAAATTTGAATCACTGTTCTGCCAAATTCCTCATGCTCTTATGAATATTTGAAAGGGAATTAGTCTAAAATGAAGTCAAAATATGTAAATCCCAGTTTTCAGCACCTGTTTGGATTTATCCCACTGCTTTTCTATTCCACACCAGACTGAATCCCATTACATCCCAATTACACAGGCGTAATAATAAGTGTTAAATTGACATTATCAGATCCTTGAATGAAGCACCCCCTGCAGATGCATTTATTTCTAATGCTGCTGTCATTAAGCACACATTGAACCTTTTAATAATACACCAGAGAGCTTGTGTCCCTGTGTGGTGAATATGTATTACGATGGTCAAACCTTAAATTATTTTTTAAAAGATGTATTAAAGGGAATATTCATAAATTTAGAAAGGGATTATATAAAGAAGGTTTGCATGACATGGATGAGGAATAAAATGTGTTGCACAGAGATAATACGAATATGGTTGGCACATTAAAATGTCATTAAAACGTATAGGTGCATCTCAGTAAATTTAAATATTATTGAAAAGCAATTACAACTGAATTAGTTGTAATTCTGTTGTAATTACAACTGTGTACTAATGCATACAGATTCAACATAGTGATATGTGGTAATTAAAAAAAATATATATATATACATATATGTATACATTAAGTGCACACACTGAACAGTACATTACTTGTGTGTATTGCAGTAATGTTGAAAAAAATCTAACCCCATGTTGCCTCTCTTTCAGGTATTCCAGGGGAACTTCGACAACGACACACACAGAAAGAACGTGATAGATCCCCCAGTCTACGCTCGGTTTGTGCGGATCCTTCCCTGGTCGTGGTACGGCAGGATCACTTTGCGTGTAGAAATACTGGGATGCACAGAACAAGAGTGATGTCTCTCCCTTCTCCATCTTTCTGTCCATCATCCCCCTCTTCTTTGGAATACTGGAATCTATCAAGCAGTTGCTCAAAAATAAACTGTTCAACCTGTAAAAAGAAATTAATTTCCAAATTTTATTTTATTTTTTTTCAAGGAATAAGCATCTAAGTGGTGGTGGGGGTCTTGTTGGTTCTTTTGTACAATGATTTCAAACCTGCCTCCTGGTTCACTGTTTCAGTTTCCTACTTAAAAGCGTGATCTTTGTCTTTTTATTAATCTCAAGAATTGCCATCCTGTTTGGAATGAACTTCTTTCTGTAAGATATTTGGGTCAGGGTTAGGGGTCAGAATGGGGTCTCACTGTGGTTTTACTGTGGAAGCTATTGTACAGTGTCACTTTTTAACAAAGACGTTAAAACTGTCTGTCGTGCTTCATGGGACATTATTAACCGACTCTTTATCATGACTAAACTGTCCAAGGAAGAAAACATAACAAAACATGTTTTTAATTTCATAATTGAACCCCCCTTCAAGCCATGAATACCCTCAAAGGAAAACATTCATCACAATATTATTAACACACTTGTATTATATGTAAAAGATTAAGAAACTGCATGGTACGTGAATTATAAATGTATATTACAACAAATCATGAAAAACCTCCAGTCCTGAGAGCAAATGGCTTTGAATTAGGGACCTATTTTTATGTGCATTTTTAAATAGTTCTGACACATTACTTTACACTTATAAAAATTTGTGCTTTGTGAGACAACAAGCAAACACTGCAGTTAAAGAGTTTTACTGCAGCACTGACACTGAAGCTTAGGGGCTTTATTTATTTATCTGATTTGTTGCTCCCTATTTCTGATTGTAGCTGGTCTTTTTCTAAAACGGTATCTTCTGTGCTCATTCCTTTTTTCTACTCTATTGTCAGATTTATGAAATATGTTGTAACGTCCTCATGTTGTCTTGGAGATCTAAGATGAATTGATTCAAAAGCTCAGGATAGATATCATTCACAATACTCCCACATATATAACCACTTGAATAATGTTTGGCCAGCTAAGCATACTATTAATTTATTGTACACAGAAAATAGCAGATGAGGGAAAGAAAGAAATTACTGATGTCATCAGCATAATGTACATACATCAAATAGTAAAAGTTTTTTTATGTCTTATAATAAACAAAATATTAATTTGCCAATTTTCAAAAGAAAACAAATGCAGACTGTGTTAATAAAAGTGTGTAATTTGCTCGAACATTGATGATGGGCTATACCAACAATAGAGAACTCTAGTGTTTATTGCAGGGTACCTAAGTATTAATGTTTTGTGTTAAAAACTGTACTTTTATGTAAAGTAATACTTGCAGGACACAAAACTACATAAAATAATTGCATAGGCATTACAGATGTGCTATCACACCAGTTGCGTCAAAACCTTATAACTTTGTTGCACTATTTTGTATCTGATTTGCATTTCACCAGAGATGCACTGCTTTGGGTTAAACAACATTATTACAGCATCACTTTTCCACATATACATACTGTGGAATAGGCGACGAGATCCCCAACTAAGAAAGGCTGTCATGGTTTTCACAAAAGACCAGGCAGCATACATACCACACAAAGGTCCTAAATCCTAAATTGCTGCAGTTACTACTTATTTTCATACTACGTTGTGTAGAAATTCAGTCTGCACCAACAAAGATTCACTCACCTTTGCAGACTGAGTAACATAGAGGCTCTCTCAGCATTGGGTCGGACCCGTTTTTATTAATTAAGCTAACAATTATTTGACCAACCCTGCCAGCATGCCTAGGTGGGCCCCATGTGGGGAAAAGGAGGGCAGGCCATATGGGTCCCATATGGGTTTGCCCATGTAGGGCCACAGCCCACATGGGGCCTATATGGTGGTGGCTCACATGGGTTTGTCCATTTAGGGCCCATGTAGGGCCCATGTGGGCTGTGGCCCTACATGGGCAAACCCATGTGGGGCCATCGTGGAACCCGCGGACAAACCCATATGGGACCCCTCCTTTCCCCCACATGGGGCCCACCTAGGCATGCTGGCTGGGCAATTAGAGGTACTCAGATTTTGTATAAAGTAATGAACTTTCATTCAAAAATAGGTAGAAAATCAATAAGAAAATTGTGATGGTACATCGCAGCAGAATTAAATTACTCTGCACCATCAGAACTTAAATTTTACACCCTTTGTCCCAATACGCATACACTGTACAAAATGGAGACTCGTTATATGGAAAACATATAATGTACTTCTGAGATTGGACAGAGCTTGATGTTTCAGAAAATGGTCTTCATTTCTCTACTTTTTGACAGGCATAGACACCATTTTATATTATGTGACAAAATATCCGGCAAGTTAAGAAACAGTGTCATTGTTTCTTTTAAATTTATACAGATTTTTCCTGCATAAAGTCGCTTTTTCTGTTTGGGTAGGCTATTCTGTGGTTAAAATTTGGTCTGCCAAATTTATTGAGTGCTACATTCAGATATGTGCCACATATGATTTCATTTACGGTTCGTCGGCTGTCAAAAGTTCTCTAAACAGCCAAATAATTTGACTGCATGTTTTTCCTCTAATGACCACAGTTGTTTACATTATTTCATCTGAAAACCTGCAAGTTAAAATTGACTTCAAACATTTTCCTACTTAAGCCTGTCCTAAAATAGTCAAGAGCACATGTGCAAAATTTCAATAAAATTTACATAGTGTGGTTTTGTACCGGGAAATGTTTTTAAGTAAAAAAAATCTACCAGTAATGTTTGTAATAAGTTGGAAAAGTGGAGCTGATCCAAGCATACGCAGTATATAAGACACTTGTGTGATACCCTTCTACTCTGTAATGTCGCAGATATGAAAAGGAATGACTTTGAACAATTCACTTGTGTAAGTTACACTGAACGCCTTTTGCTGTAGATCGTCATTGTGTGAAAACTGTTCTTAGTGTGAATCATTGACTGCCACTCTGTAGGTTTGTGAGCAGAGAATAAATGCATTAATTGTGTCTCACAATTTTTTTTTTGGCTATTTAAATTGTGACCCATAAATGCTTTATTGCCAAATAACTGTCGTGGCCAAAATCTGGACTGATCAATCTTTGTTACTGGCTTTTACTTTCAGCATGTATGATGGAGCAGGACTGCTACAAAGTTTTCAGGACGTTTGCATGATGTACAAATGAAAACAGTACAGTATAACAAAGATGTCCACACCACACAATCTTTCTTCATATATATCTGCAGTGTAACTCCTTTTTACTTTACACCTCTTGTCAGTTTGTCTTGCACATTGTAAAACTTCATTTAACATGAACAAAATGGAAGCAAAGTGAGAAGCCATGCTGTCTTTGTATTTCTGTGTCATCTGTTCACAAATTGTTTCTTACCTCCTATGTCTACATCTAGAAAAGTAAGCAGTTTGAACACTGATTAGGTTTAAGCCTGCATAGGGGGGAGAGACTGTACAGTAAAAAAAAAAAAAATTGTTGCTTCAAACAAACTCTTTCAGTTTGACAAATAAAAACATATGTGTGAAAATAGTGTTGACTCTTCTTTTAACTTGACAGCATATCTTGTCATCCCTTTAGTAAAGTTAATTGAAAATGTATTCATACTTTTTTCTTCAAATTTTGTCATGTTGGAAAACACAAACTTCCATGTATTTTACTATTCTCTGATAGACCAACACAAAGTACTGCATAATTGTATAGGAGAATATACACCCATCCATGCATTGTCTATAGCTCACTCAGTCATTGGGAGAAAGGCAGACAAATGATGGACAAATCACCAGTCCATCTCAGGGCAACACAGAGACACATAGGACAAACAACCACACACCTAATAGCAATTTACAGAGACCACTTAACACAGTAGTCATGGCTTTGGACTGTGGAAGGAAACCAGAGAACCCAGAGGCAACCCATACATGCACAGCGCAGAAAGACCCGGACTTGAACCCAGAGCCTTCTTGCTGGAAGGCAGTGAAGCTGGAGATGATGCATGGTTTTCAAACTGTTTACAAATAAAAGTCAGAATATTCCCCCTTAAGTATGGTACTTCTACCTAAAAACGTTTGTGAAATCAAATGTCTCCAGAAATTACCGTAAGGGTAAACAGAGTCCAGCTGTGTGAAATTTAATCTCTGTATATTGTAAATACTGCAGGTCTTTGAAGGCCTCAGAAGTTTCTGTGAGAACATGAGTAGATAAACAGCATCATGAAGACCAAGATGCACAGCAGACAGGGTAGACATAAAGCTGGGGACATGTTTAAAGAAAGGTTTGGTTATAAAATAATATCCAAGGTTTAAGATATCTCATAGTACTCCGTTCAATCCATCATATTAAAATGGAGAACTGCACAGCTGCACACCTCCCAAGACAGGGCCGTCCACCTAAACTCACAGGCCACGCAAGGACAGCACAAATCAGAAAAGCTTAGGGGAGAGACTGTCAACTATACAACTAGTATCTGTTCACTCAGCAAATCTAGGCCTTATGAAAGAGTGGCACAAAGAAAGCCTTAAGAAGTCATATTCACAGATAGCCTTGAGCCATGTGGGGCATCAGGGATGAAGGGAAAGAGTAGGGGTACCACAAACATGAAAGAAATATCTGATTATGATATAAAAATATAGTTTTTCAGGGTGTTTGCTCTCTTATATAGTCCTATAATTAAATTTTGCTTTCTACACACATGGACTGAATTGAGAGATTAAAGTATCAACGTGTGCAAACCTGAGTTCCAATAAGATACAGATAATCATGGGGAGTGTAAAAATAAACCTTATTTGACTAAGAACGGGGATGATTTTAATAACGTTGCCTTTCGTAGATGATTTTAGGTATTTTTATAGTCAACAGACTGTTCTTTTGTCTTGTGCATAATAAACAATCTTACTTTACAGATTATCTCAATTTGGTAAGGGCCATCGGGTATTTATAAATTATTGCAGTTGCAAAACCATTATCAGCTTAAAATGTTAACTTTGCTAATTCTTCTCTGCCACTTAGTTATCAGCTCACTCCATTTACATTGTGGTATTATTAAAACATGTAAATCTGTGAGAGTCTTGCTGAAATTCAATCTAATTAGCAGACAGAGTTGTAATAGAAGGGCAGTAAGTTCAAGAGAAGAATAGAGCACCTGAAGTTCATTTTTGTGGATCAACAGCCTAAAGAAGATGGGTTTAATTAGCACAAATATTCTGCTCTGTAAAGTAACTTGATTTAAGCACAGAATGCAAAACAACATGATGATCCAAAGACTAGGTAGCTCATAAAGCCAATCCAGGAACCAAGAATTCTGCAGCAAGGACAAGGTCATAAGTTTTTTCCACACCCACAAAACACATGTGGACTGAACAATCAAGCTCTTATCTCTACTAAAACTCCACAAAAGTAAAAAATGGAGTCCACAGCACCACAACCTGGTTAAAGGCCATGATTTTTGTCTGATTCAATTCTATTTTAGAATTGCGTCTCCCGGGGTGGCTGCATGTTAGCATTCCAATTTACCTACATTCCGATTTTTTTCTTCTTTAAAGCTTTGATTTCTGTGGTTCTAAGAAAAAAATTATTTTGGCCACTATTCTCTCTGGGTTTACATCCTGTTCAAATAGGTGGACTTTTGCTCATATATATATATATATATATATATATATATATATATATATATATATATATATTTTTTTTTTTTTTTAACTTTGCTCATTTGTTTGGATGATATCTAATCATAGCAACAAAATGGGTTACAAGGATCAGCTAATTAACATTGCAAAAGCTGAAATGAAGTTGAAGCCAGAAGATTTTAACCAGGCCTCACTCTCTGCTATTCTACCAATGTTTCCAACAATTTGTCAGCTGCTCCACCAGAGAAAACAAGAGCCTTTCTTTTAAGCAAATGTCAAGGATTCATAGATCTGCATCGCAAAAGCTCCTTTGGGAAAATCAGATCACAGTCTTGTTTTTCTATGCTCGCAATATGAACAAATGTTCAGAGATAACCTGTGAAGAAAAGAAGAGTGAGAAAGTGGTCTGAAGAAGCTGAAAAAGCCCGAGACTGGACTTCTCCTTGCCCACATGAAGAGGACATCAATACCATGACTGAGTGTGTAACTGACTCCTACGGTCCTAAGCCTTGTGGGCTGGGCTGTGTGCCTACCCTTTTTATTTCCTCCTTGTTCAGGTTATTGTGCTATGGATCAGAACCTCATTCCATATCCTTCCATTTTCTCTCTAGGCTCTCTCTCTGCTCTACCAGAGCATGATGCATGGCATTCTGCTCTGTTGCTGGGCCTCATCTCCTCCTCATGCACATTTGAGTTTATTTTTGCATCCCAACACTCAAATACATGTATTTGCATTACACCACCAATTCTAGCATTCCCACTTGTTAGAATGGCCCTTAGAGGCTGGAGGAAGTAGGAGACTTGAGGCAGAGAAACGGTCAATCCCACTGGGTGTTTATTCACCAACATTTAACAGACAAACAACCCTGCTTTACAACATCCAAGGGTCTCAGCAGCAACAACCAATGTGGCCAACTTGCAGCCTTTTATAGTCCCTGGCTGTTCCAATTAACAAACCCACCAAGAAACAGGGTAAAACAAAATACATACACACAAACAAACTTTGACAAAAATGACCAAATCTTCAGAATAATATACATTACCAAATGCTACTCATTTTAAGCATCTCTAAAAACACATCTCTATTGATAAAAATATAAATCCAACATTAAATTTATAAAGTGCATAGCTCTACTGCTCCCCTTCTTCCATCTGCTTTGGTCTTCTGGAACCTTTAAAAGGTGCTCAGGCCCCTGGGGAATCTTTTAGCCTGAACACCCTGCAGAGGAAGAGACAGAGGTAAGCCACACCCACACAAAGCCTTCAAACATTTCAGTCCATTTCAAACAATCACAATACTTATATTATCCCTTTGTTTGCTGTATTTTAACAGGACACCATCAGTTCCAGCTGAGATGCCACTGCATAAAAACACACAATCAATAAAATACTTCAATCTGTTTGTATCTGTTTCTTTTATCATTCAACATGCATTTCTTTTATCATTTAACATACATTTTAAGTGTTGTACAGCCAAGTAATGAAGACCTTCATTACACCACTCCATTTTATTTACCTTATAATTGATCTTTAATAAAGATTTCTTTGTGGCATGGTTTCCCATTTTCGTCGTGAAACAGACTGTCATAACACCAACTATATAAACTTCTTGTGGATCCCCAAAAGAAGTTCCCCACCAAAACAACGAGACACCTCTGTGCTAAACCCTGGATCACCTGAGTTCTGAAGGAACTGTTAAACAAGAAAGAAAGAGTCTTCAAGGAGGGATAGAGGGAATTATTGAGGAGAATACAGAAACAGCTCAAAGTCAAAATTGGAGACAGCAAAGAGAATTGCAGGAAGAACCAAAAGAACAAACTACAAGGGAACGGTATCAGAGGTGGTTGGTCAGGGATGAAGAAGATTACAGGCTTCAAGCAAAAATAGGATCAGATAGATGGGAATCTGAACACAGCAAATGAAGTGAGCACATTCCCCAACAGCTTCAGTTCTGGAACAAGCTCAGATTCATTCTGTCTTGTTCCCAGGAAAACCGACATCCCACCGTCCTTTGACCCACAACTTTCCTGTCACACGCCAGACGTTTCATCTTCCACCTTAGTCATGGACTTCTTTTTCTACAAGTTTGTCTCCAACCAAATCAGGAGATGCTGCAGATGGTATCAGATAGTGTCAGGGTCAGAGTCCTGAGCACCTGTGCAGAGCAGCTCTTTGGCCCACATGAGTGAGGAAACAAGCTCATCTCAGGACCCCCTGCAGTTTGCTTATCGACATGGAGTTTGAGTTGAAGATGCTAATCATACTTCTTCAGCAAACCCACTGGATAAAGCAGGCAGCACTATGAGGATCATGTTCTGTTTTTCAACTGTATTTAACTAAATCAGTCAATTGGCTGATTTGACAGAAACTCCAGAAGACATAGGTGGAGGCCTCAACAATTGGCTGGATCAATGGCTACCTGACTAAAAGACCACAGTTTGTAAGACTGTGACCACCTGCCTAACCAGGTGGTCAGCAATACGGGAGGGGGACTGTACACTCACCATTCCTTTTCACTCTATAAACTGCTTTGTGGCATATTGTAGGAATAAAATATTAGAATACCTTTCTGAGAGGCATTTCAATTTTTTCTCCATCCCCATTTCTTTTAAGACCATCCATTTTCTCACACTACTGAAGACATACATTTCACAATCCTAAGTGGGATAAAAGCATCAATTGTAAATTTTACTTTCAAGTGACTGAAAAACTGGTAAATTATAGAGCTGTCAGTGACTGACAGAAGAAAATAACCACAGACACTGCTTCACCATGATGAACCATCGGCCAAATATTGACGCTCATACTTGTAATAATTATTATTCCATGGAACAACTACATGAGACATCCTTAGTCACTGTTCTGGTCCATCTGGGAAATCTTTGGTGGCCCCTTCCAGTTTATATTTGGAACAGTACAGCATTGCTACTGTTCAATCTGTAAACAGTGCTCCTCAATTTATGGGCTAAATTCATTTGCATTTGTCTATTTCTTGGATTGAGCATTGAGGGCCAACCAGTTTCACATGTCCTGCGATAATGATATCTTGTTTGTGTAGTCTTTGGGGGGTATTTTTGGCAGAGCTGGGCCAGTCTTGTGAGGACAATTTTTCCCCTAGTAAAAATGATACATGTTATTTTTGCTCCAGTTGTACCTAAGATCATTTAAAATAGATGATAATTGCTAAGAAAGAGCATGAAAACATGAAACTATTCAGGGTTCATCATATAAGGCTTCCGCTTAAACACCCAGCTCTACTGCACCACAAAAAGCATGAGACCAGAACAACTACACCTAGCATTAGTAGCTAAAATGAATTAACAGAAAACAATTTGTGATCTCAAGTGAAGAGGAAATGCTACAAAAAAATATAATAGTAATAGCATCCTCTGAAAAATAAAATATTTTTAGTGGGGTTGTTGACAAGACTCGAGAGTGTGCAATTTGGTAATGAATGATTGAATTGTTGCACAGTATCAGTGAGGGGTTTTGAAAATGGAAACTATTTTCTATGACATGCTAAGAAAAGATTTGTAGTAAATTTAGGGTGCAAGAGACAGAAAGAGCAAGACTTTCAGCTGATACCAGGAAGTCCGAATAGATATAGCTAAAGTATGTATTATTCTTTGGAGCTTTCAACCTCTGTCTGCCACAGAATGTATAAATTTTACCAGCGTTTTGGAAATCGCAGAATTAATGTAAGGTACAGGGGACACATAGAAAAACCCCTGAAATAATTATAACAGTACTAAACATATCTAATCACCTTTTTGAGAAGCTAAAGCCATGTTAAGATATTATTTTTGTGTTTGTTTTTATAGAAAACAAATACTATTTTAATTTTGAAGGACAAAAAGAAGGTGATAGTAGGGCGACTTTCTGAACTAACACTAGCATTGTAGAAGTTATTCTGGCATACAAGCACTGTTTCTCAGCAAACTGAGCGAAGTGTTTTCTCTACATTGGAAAATGCAAAATAACGGTGACTGAGAGCAAGTACAACACAATCACATAGCAAACTCCCACAGCTGAGCGAAGGTTTCCATACGACATCCGTTTGATGCTCATCCTCCAAAACCCTCAGCGTTCCCTAGTAGGAAGAAGCTTTAAACCTGTAGTTTTAACCTCTGAATGACCTGAATTTTAAAAGATAACCCCTTTTTAGTTAGACAGGTGTTTATGTTTTTGGGAAAAAAAAAAAAAAAAAAAAAAACAGGCTAAGGATAAAAATGATTTTATAAAACTTTTCTGAAAAATTTTAATTTTATTTCTTCAACACTTTGAAACGATAGCAATAACTTTTATTCGCTCCAGGCGCTGCTGCTCTCTCAAGTAGATCCTTAGATGGAGTACATATGCTCCAGGTATAACTGTGTATAAAGGAGCATCTGTGTTAAAAATAAAAAATCAACAGATTGTGACTTATAGGGGGTTGTTAGGTGTGTTGGATACCACTGTTACCTCACAGCAAGTAGTTCTCCGGTTTGAATCTTGGCTCTGCAGGCCTCTATAAGCGGATGCCAGGGAGAACTGATAGAAACATGTTCCCCTTATATGTTTTCTCCACCTTTACTCTGACTTCTTCCTGTAATTTTTATTATTCAATACTGAAATCACATCAGTCTTTTAAGAATATGTGACCATTGGATTTACTGTATTTCAAAAATAGAGTAAACTGATTCCTTCAAAGAGGCTTTGCAAAAAATTTAAAAAAGCTTCTTGTTCTACAGCTAAAAGGGAACAAACATTTTAACCGTTACATATTCAACATCATTTAAGAACAAGAACCAAATCTAATGTGAGATAAAAAGAGAAAATCAAACAACAACCTGAAAGATCTCTGTCAAAATTATTTTTACTTCAGAGAAGTTGCCATTTTGCTGCCTAAAATTTGCATACAAAATGCATCTTGATCAGGTGGTGTGAGTAAGCTCAGATGAAAATCTTCAGACTAATAGGAATTATTATACACTAAAATATTTCATTAGCCTTTGTCACGGGGAATAAGGATAACAAAAAATGTATTCTGTGGTGTCATGCTGGTTCTGATTGTTTGCAAAGCTAATTGTAGGCTACATACTGTGCTAAGTGTGAAGTATAATGTACTGTTGATCTTATGTGGTTCCTACAAAGAACCTGATATCACTTCTGTGCTGTTTTAAAGTAATATAATTTTACACTGACACTTCAGCACTGAAATAATGCATTATTTATTCTATTTTATTTCTCTTAATAAATCTTATCAATAATACGAACTTAAGTCGTAGTTTGAGGCAAATACCTCAAACTACGACTTAAGTAAATTTTAGCCATACTTGATCAACTTTACTCATATAGTACATTTAAATATGGTTCTCACTATCCAATGTGTTGTACATAATCTCCAAACATAAAATGCTCCAAAAAATAAAAAGTTAAGTGACATATAAATAGACATGAAAAACCTTAAGACAATTTGAAAAATTAGTTGGTTTGAAAAACCAAAATAAAAAGGTAAAATTATAGACAAAACATAACAATAATGATTGAAGGAGCATTAGACAAATGTTTTTTTTGTTTTGTTTTGATTTTTTTTACAGATATAAAGTAGCAATTCTAAAGACTGTATCTTTTGAAGATCCATTTAGGACATTAACCACAATCAGCAGAACATTGCAATAAACTGTGTGACAGAAAGGAAACAAATCCAAAGACATGGGGAGTGAAATGATGCAATCATGTTTTTCAATGCCAGTAAGAAGTTTTTGTTTCAGTTATTTTGGACAAGCTGCAAACATAATGATTAAGACTGAGGAAAACCCCTCAGGCATATAGAGTTGACGTGGTGTAGCTGTTGTTGAATGACTACTTCTAGACAAAAAAGTATTAAAATGTTTATTCTTATTAGGTGATAGCTATGTTTTAATGGTAAAGTGGAAGTGATTGAATTATCTGTGATTATAGACATAGATTATCTGAATTTATTGCTTAGCTGACAGACCCTGATGGATTACGTTTGCCTGTTTAGTTGCGCGTTAATGCACCGACATGATCTGATCAGTGAGGACAGACTTTAACACCAGGTGTGAATTGTTGTTGTTAGGCTGATCTATTTACATCTAAATCACCAAAGGCACTAACAAGGTCTGAATAGAGACCATGTTAATGATGAGGTACATTTAAGAGAGTGGCTGATGAACCTAGGAAAATAAATTAAATCCAAATGTGGAGAGCAGCTGCCTAGAATCTCTTCACTGAACTTTATGGATATATTGTTTATTTCCTGCTTTAACTCTTCATAGAGCTACCAGATAGGGAACAAAAATACAACTCCAGTTTTCTGCCAAAAGAGAAGACTTGTGGATTTGACAGCGCTGACTCTTAACCTGGGAACTGGGTTTAGATACTGGCAGCCTCACATTGTAAACGTGTCAGTCTCTCATGTTTTCTGCTTAAATTTTTAACATTGCAAGGGAAGTGAATGTTAAAAACAATAGATTTACAAGGATAGAAAACACAACAGAATAGGAAGGTGAGGGAGAGAAAAACAACTAAAATGTCATGCCATCCAGAGATGACATCCTTATTTCCAGGATTGAATGCGTGATAAATGGGTGATGACCACTCTGGGAGATGGAGGTGACAAGAACTTTGCTGCAGTGTATGAAACATGCATGAGTGAACCTCCAGTGAGCTTCCAGTTCTTGTCGACTAATAGTCAAGAGTCTCTGAGAGACACCTGTTTCAAACCCTTATAATGCCTGAACAGAAATCTGTCCAAAAATATTCAGAACTGCAGGCAATACCTGCAGCCTGGTGGAAAGTTTCAGAAACAGAGAAAATGGTTCTCAGAGACCTGAACATGTCTAGATGTATGCATTTGAGACTTCCTAGTGAAACTACAAATGACATTTTCCAAAGTTATTAATTAGAAGTGGTATAAGACTTGAAGATAAACTTAAATTTGACAAATCACAATGATCAGAATTAACCATTTTATTTTTCATTTACTTAATACACTGTGCTGTTGAAGCAATAATATCTCTTCAAATGATTCACAGCTTCTTCAAAATAAATACATTACAGGTTTTGCAGAACTTACTTTTTATCTTGCTTGTATGCCTGAGTATGTGTGTAACCACTACTTAATCGAATTAGCAATGAATTCAGTAGTAAAGTCACTTATGCTCTAGGGTCACACAGAAGTTTTAACAACTCACGTTTATCCTCCCACCCACAAAAAATAATAATACTCCAGATAACACCTATTACCAACAAATAAAAAAAATAAATAAATAAATTGTCCACCCTTACAGAAATGTTCAAAAATCAGGGTAGTTTTCTAAACTGTAGCTTTAAAGCTCACTTCAACATTTTTTTTCCAAGGATAAAATTCCAGTTAGTCCTTCACTATAATAGTTCAGTCAGTCAGCTCCGTCAATGTGCACATAAGTTGTCAGTTAAAAAAAATGTTTATGAACAACTAGTTTGTGGAATGAAAAAAGTTAGAATTGGGGGCCCCCTTTTTGTTCAATAAGCTTACCGTTATCCAAGCAAAACATCCAGCTCCAGAAGACCAAGATGGCGGCGGGACCCTCCTGCTTCTGGAACTCCACCGGCTCGTTCAGATACCAGCCGTAAAAAAACAACAACCTGCATGCACAGCGTTAACCGATCATGCACAGAAATCAGCGAGATCTTTCAATTACTTCTTTCTCGGTGAAAACTGAATTAGCGTTTAAAATAAACCAAAAACGCTCAGGAACTTTAACATTAGCATAAATGATTACTTACTTTACTATAAAACAGTTTCATTTCACAGAGCTTTGCTACTTACCTGTAGCAAACCTCTGTGAAATGAAAATGTGGAGCTACACTTCATACTCAGGTTGATTTTTTTTTTTGTTGTTGTTGTTTTCTCCAGTTCTATAAAAACTGAGCAACGTTAGCTCCAGCTAGGTAGCCATTCTACGTAAGCACAAGAAAATAAAACAGACTCACCGGAGAAATCCCAAAACAGAATGTACATCGCCCAATTAAATAAACAGAATTATTTCGTGTCACAGCAGCAATTATGAGTAATCCCAGTAAAGAAAACTTCTCTACTTCTACTTAAAAGTGCCTTAGTCTACTACGTAGTCTGCCATTTATTTTTCTTCTCTTTTCTGCCTTATTCTTCTTCTCTGACCGACACGGGAGAATGTGGGTCTAGAGCCCTCTACAGGACATTAAAAGAACTAACAAAAAAAAAAAAACATAAAACATACAGATCCGCACAGTTTATGGGGGCTACATGAGGGTAACATTTTAAGCTGTGTCAGTGATGACACAGCTTAAAAAGATTTGTGAATGAATCCAGTTGCCATATTTAATCAGATATTTAGATTTTTTTTTATATTGTTTCACGATTTCTTGAAAAGCATTTATAAACCTTGACTATTTCCATATTTTTTCAGGTTGGATTCACAAAGGCCTCCTTTACTCTAATCAATCCACAATCCAGTGTAGCTGCCTGCCTTCACAAGCCACCTAATTGTAAAACAGAGTCCAACTGTGTGTAATTTTATCTAAGGATGAATCCAGCTGTTATGTGAAGGTCTCAAATATTTAATCAGAGAGACAGTTAAGAGGGCAATTGTTTTGCAGAAGATTTGCAGAGATCCACAGCTCGGGTTGAATTATTAGTTGTGCACGCTACATACTGTGTAGGATGAGTAACAAGAAGAAAGACGTTGTTGAGGCCAAGTAGGCGACAGTAAATACAGGATAACTCAGTAAGAGCATTTGTTGAAGGCCAAAAAAGATTTGATTCATAAATGGAAGTTCATGTCTTTGCAGGATGAGCCAGAAATGTAGTTTCAGTCATGAGTGTCCAACTCCAGTCCTTGAGAGATACTTTACAGTATCTTTCAATGCCTCCCTTTTCTTACACACCTTAATCAAATGAACCACTTATTACAAGGCCTCTATGTCCAACAAAGCTTAACATCATACTTGCTTCCCACTTTGTCCAATTTTTATTTTCATACATTTTTCATACAGTAAATTTGACTATATGTTTTAAGAACCCAGCCTATTATCTGTAGCTGTAGGAAAACAAATACTCACAAGGTCGTTTGCACTGATCCAACCCCATGTTATCAGTGAATGCTGAGTGGTGTTCTGGACCTATAAATAAATGCAGAAGCTTTTGAACATTGTACAATTGTGTTTGTCCATTGTTGCCCATAGGCTTATAAATGTTCTTATAAAAAGCTTTTTCAGTTGGTGGTTCAAATAGGCCTGCCCACTCCGGAGCCCCCTGTGGACCCAATTAGAATCAAACAATGCAAACAAATCCCCTCTCAATAGTGTTGGTGTGGATTGGACATTTTTATCTGCACTGATAGGGTGTGCTGAAAGCCATTATCAGCAGATTTATTTCGAAGTAATACATTCGCCTCTTGATTCGGAGGATTTTGAGTTTTCTTTATTAAAAACATCAACTTTGACATGTAAACACACCCCATAATATCCTATGTATGCGGTTTTTGGGCATGTGCACTCACTCCTTTTTTTCTGCATGGATTGTTTTTATTCCATGTAAAACTTGTACTTTATAAGTTAATATTTAAATGGGCATGGGCATATACTTTTCAAAGTATTATACGATGGTTTTGGAAAATTGTTTTTAATGTGTGTTGACTTTGTTGTAATTTGAACAGCAGTTTAAAAAGTATTGAGATAATCTATTATATGTTGATGGTAAAAAAGCATAAAAATTGAACATTACACCAAACTAATGTGATGTGTTTTCAGTGTATCACAAAAAAGTAACTCCAACAGAACACCGACTAAAGCTTCGCAATTTCTCACTTCTTCATGGCATCCCCATTCTTCCGAGAGACGTGCTGCTTGCAAGGCGATGAAATCCAAAGTTGACGCATGTGTCCCTGGCATTGCTCAAGATTAATCTCATAATTACATTCCTGGTAGCAGATGGCATGTCGTGGTGGTTGAATTGTTGTTTGGAGTTTGCTGGGGATGTAAATCACAAGCCAACCAGTCTGCTGTCAGTCAAATCCCTTGTATGCAATCCACAGCTTGACACGGCTTGTACCAACACCTGAAGTGAGTACGGAAAACGGAAGAAGAGCCTTGCAAAGATGAATCCAGCCCGGGTGAACAGAGGATGGACCAGTTAAAGTTGCTCTCATGGAGAAGCAGCTATACAGCTCTAGAAATCATTAAGAGACCACCTAAAACTCACTAAATGAATAAAAACTTGTTTATGTCTCTCTTAATATTAGTTGCTTACTCTGTTATACTGAAAAACTATAAACTTAAGAAATTTCTGTCATGTTTTTGACCAGATCTAAAAGTTAAGATATACTCTTTGGAAATAGGGTTGCAAAAAAGAACATTTCCTTGTAGTTATGAGATGAAAAGCTCATAAATGCAATGACTGGAATTAAAAGGTTCAGTCAGCAGAATACTACTGACTGAAAAAAAGTCTGATTTCTTGCAGGTATATTTCAGTATATCCATATATCATATATCCTCAAACAGAAATGCATTCAGGAGGACATTGATTGCTGCAGGGTTTCTGACACCACATCACCTACATGTGCTGTTGATGTCCTGCATCTACCTCATGCACAGAATATTTCTGTGACCCTGGAAAGTATAGATTGCATTTTAGCTAAGAGCACATGACTAATGAAGCAACATATTTAAGCATGTGAACTACATAAGGTGAATAATAATATTAATATTATGGGATACATTTAAAGCAATGTGCAAACTAGTTCCCCCTTCATCTTTACCAGTTAAAATTTGGCTCCATCATCAGACTTGACACTTATATTTAGACAGAAAATGCAAAATGAAAAACACAACACTTACACTGAAATAAATTGTAGTAAGTACTGAAAAAATAATGTCAGCTAAACCAATAAACATTTACATTTAGTAAGAAAAGTTTTTCTTTTCATTGATGTTTCTAAGCAAAAATGGAGCTGTAATTTTACCAGAGGTGAAAGTATCATTGTAACTTCATAACAGAGTACTTTAAATTAAAACATCAGGCTGCTGCTGATGGGAATTCATATCCTTTCTTTCACTGGTTGTTTAAATTCACAGACTGAAGGGAGAGTGACCAAATTATCATCCAAAAAAAGTGAAATTTGGTATGAATCTGTGCCCAAAATCAATCTTGAGAGGCAATGGAGGATGATGAAGAAGCAAATGTGTAGTAGGGATGTAACGGGGAAAGGAAATAGCTTTGATGCCTGCAATCTCTATCTGGTCAATCAGCAATCAGAGTTCACTGGAACACTAATGAGAGCTTTTTCTACTCAGGTTTCAGCAGCGCTGCTACAGATGTAGATGCAGTATGACAGTTAAATCATACAGGAATTGGGCTACGTGGTGCTCTTCAGAAATGAGCCGCAGAGTCACTCTGATTTGAAGGGTCATTTGAGGAAAAGACAATATTGTATCCCTGCAGGTACAATGTCATGCGAATCAGAGGAGAGTAGCAGGCAAATGATATTTATCACATGCTTTTCCACGCCCTTTGGGTGCTTTTTCATAATATTCCAATTTTTATAAGATAATATAAAAGTTGGAATGTCTTGTCAAGATTTTAATTTATGCTTTTTTTGTCTGTTATTGTCTAGTTTATCATTTAAATAAAGTGTCACACACTTCGACCTTGTGTTAAATATTGTGAAAACCTCTGCTAACAATAAACAAACCAAACACCAGTAGCTGGAGCTATGGCTATAATATGTCCAAGTGTGTAATCGAGCCATCTGTTTGAATCTGTATCTCTGTATATCTGGTGAAAACAATTTGTCTCCACTATGTGGACCACAGTAGAAAGAGAAAACCCTAACAATAACCGCATAAAATGTGCTGGTACCCTGCAGAGATAGTGTTTTAATAAAACTGTCTCTTTGTGTATGTTGTCTGTGCTTGAAATCACTGACTGGGATACGTTTGAGTGAAAGATCAAATGTGAGGTATGCTTTAACAAAACAGTCCACTAAAAATATTAACTAAATTTGCACAATTCCTCCTGGGTGGTGAAATGGTTGTTACCTGAATTAATCAGAATGGACTCGGCTGTCAGTTGTAGCCACTTAAAAATTTGCCACGCTGAAATGTTTTAATTTTCATTAGTGCAGACAGAACATCTGCATACAGTGACATGGAAGCAACAGGTGCTATTATTTTGCTGTGCATTTCAATATATTCCATAGCAGTGGTGACAGTGTGGGGTTCAAATAGCATTTGTCATGTGTGATGCTCATTTCCACCAAATTTTTTAATGTGTCCTAAAAAACACGATGCCGCCTTTCTTCCTTGAAGGCCACATTGCTGCTGTTGTATGAGGTTTTCAAGAACAATAAACTATTGTTTGAAGAAGCAGTGGCTCTACTGTGAGCTCACCTTGATGATGGATCTTCTCATCCTGTCAAGGGTCAATCCAGCCACCCTCTGGAGGAACCTCATTTGTGCCACTTGTTTTCAGGATTTTGTTCTTTTGGCCTTGATCCACACGACATGACCATAGGTGAGGGTCAGAATTTAGATGAGCCGGTAAATCGAGAGCTTTTCTTTTTTTGGTCACCTCTTTCTTCTTCACAACAGATCAGAGCAGTGCCCTCATTACTGCTGACGAAGCCCCAGTCCGTCTGTCTATTTCTTCTCTATCCTATTCTCACTTGTCGACCAAGACATCAAGATATATAAACTCCTCTGCTTGAAGTAGAGACTGACCCGCAACCCAGAGAGTGCAGCCTGCCTTTTTCTGATGGAGAAGAATGGTCTGTGACTTGAAGGAGCTGGTAACTTCCACAGTAATAGTAAGTCCCAAAGTTTCCCAGCAGAACTCTGCAACTTTTATATTACAATGGATTTCTAAGCTTAATGTAATAATGCATGGAGCACCCAAACCAGACTATAAAAAAGAAAATTGAATCATGAAATCAGATCACTTTCTTCATTTACATCATGGTTTGCTTTTGATGCTCTTGCAGGTCTTTTCAGAGGTGGGCACTTGACAGCATTCTCATACTATAAAAATGTCTCACACAATTTGTGACACTGTGGGTTATGGTACTTTTCTTTTTTTTTTTCTCTGAAACTTTTGAACAGTTTTTAGTGTTTTGCATTTTGATCTTATTTTGGACCAGGCTACACAGCTTTTCTGACCAAGTAATCATTGTTTGCACTGGTACATAACAACATTTCATGCATAACATTTTGTGAAAAACAAACTAAAAGCTTTAAGGAAAATATAAAGCAATAACACAACATCTCTTTTTTCTCTCAAAAACAAAAGAAAATGCATTCAGAAACACAAAACCTACAATTAACTCCAGATAACTGTATTTTAACGGTAAATTTATATAATTAACAGTGAAAATATGTACTACAGGCAAAGTTACCTTCCCTGTTCAATTTTAACTAAAACATGAATCTAATTTGAATCTAAATTTAGCTCTTGCAAATGAGGCTTTACTTTCCACTAGAACTTATTTTTTTACAGAACTTTAGATTTGCAAGTCATAAACTAGATCATGTGTCTCAGTTGAACCATAGCTTTCCACTCAGAGATGTAGAATGCTCATTGCAGCCTTTAGGGTTCAATAAAACTTTATAGTTTATATTCAGACTGGTCACAGGGTGGGGAAAATGAAAAAAATGACTAAGGTGATTTTTCACCTGGATATGTCCTTCTTGTGCCTCAAAGATAACTTATCTGACAGAAGGAAAACGTCTCCTCACTGTAATTCACGAAAACAAGTGTCACTATGGCTTTTCTTCTTCTGCTCATGACCGGATCTATTGTTTCCTTTATCTCCTGTGTGTTTGGCAGTACTCTCTAAATGGAAATACTATAAAAGAAAGATTTACAGGGTTCACTGAGAAGTGGACATTAGAGTGGACTCAGAGAAATAAATTAGACCTTAAATAGCTAGCCTGCAATCACTCAGGAACCCAATTCAACTTTACCACAGCTTGGCATGTTTTCTTGAAAATATCTGGTGGTAACACCAAAGTTCTTTTTGAAGGAAAGTTTCTTTTGAAATAAATGCTTTTTAGATTCTATAACATTAACCACTACCTTCAGAGGGTCTCTTCACACCTACCACATTTGGTCCACTTTGAACGGACCAGAGTTCGTTTGCCACATTGGTCCAGATCTTTTGTACAGATGCGAACACAAAACACTTGTTTAAATATACTGGGCAATAATTGGACATTTAAACAATGACAATAAAAGCAGCATGAAACACAGACGATTGAAATGTTCTGACAGTGCACTGATATAATTTTTACTTGTGTATTACATTCCGGTGTGTTTCTTCATATTGCCTGACTTTTTATGTATTTTATTACAAAGAAGTAAAAAAAAAAAAAAAATACAAGAATATAGAGGCAGACTTCAACACATATTTCCATGCAACAGAAGTGCAATTTCATGGTGAAAGTAGTAAAAAAAATATATATATTAGCTTGCATTTCCAGTTATAACACCGAATCAGACTGAAAATGTGTCAGCCTTTCCCACTTACTATGTGCCTGATACGAGAGATGTGTGTGTGTGCACATTTTAAATGTTTATTTTCACAATGTCTGCGATATATATGTATATATATATGTGAGCATTACACACCTTCGTCTATGTGTGAGCGTGTGTCTAAGGCGTGAAGTGAAAGGGCCATGAATCATCAAAGCAACTAATCATGAAACCTAATTTACTTCTTTAATGAGATATCTGCATGAGGAGACTATTCCTACAAACCTATCCTGGTACTGCATAGAAGAAATGTAATTGGTTAATTGTCAAACTGCCGTGCAGCCTGCTTCAGCCACATATCCTATTATTGAGATAGCTGATGTGTGAATCGGCGGGAGCATGTGGCGCTTTCTAGAAACAACAAAACCATATCTCCATTGCAGGCCCGTATTAGGAGCTGTCTGGGAGGTCTGATAAGACACCACAAATTAATGACATTTTAATTACTGAGTCATTTGGAGTCTCTGCTTTTGTTTTATAACAAGGGCATTTCTACAACCTTTAGGATGCACACTATCTTTATGGCTCCTCTGTTTTAAAAATGACAACAATGTAGCAACGTTAGTGATAATGTGGTACAGTACTATTAGCAAGAAAAGAAAACATCAGCAGGGAGAAAGAGAGCAGTGTCACTTAAGGACACTTGTTATCTAATTAACGCTTCATTTTTGTTCTTCTGGAGTTCACACCTTACTGAGTGTTTCAATATATCTGTCAAGGAGTATTTAAATGTATTCTAGCAGTTCAGACTTACACTCTTCATTAGTGTTATATCACAGCAGTTCTCCACAAAGACGAACGGCAGGATGTTTCTTGATATGTCACAGTCAGAGTGGATTTTTACTCTTCTCCAGACAGAAAGGAATATATGATGATTGGTGTTTTAAAGCTCAAAGCATATTTGCTTTTATCAGATATCTTTGGTTCAGTTTTACATTCCTACCTTGGTGCTGCTGTTTCCCGAAGCAATGTTTGCTCAATTGAACCATTTGTGTGATTTATGAGATGAAAAGCGTGTCTATATCACTTACTGAAGCATACATCTAAGTAGCTGAAAAACATTTAAGTATAGAACAGCATTAAAGAGATTGAAATAGTATTGCAATTTACTTTGTAAATAATTATGAAGTGGCTGATAGAAATACCTTATACCTTCATGTGCCATTGCAATAACAACTTCACACAACAACTTAGCATTTTCCTAGTATACCAGTTTACCATAGATTTTATTAGAACGTGAAAAGGAAGTTGAGGTTAAAAAAAATCATTTTCATAAAAATAACATTTGTGAAATTGCAATCAGGTGACGCAGGCTGGATCATGTTTAAGTGTAATTATCCTGTGTGAAAACCAAGGCTATATCTCTGAAAGGACAGAGAGAGACGATAAAACCATCCAAAGATAAGATGTGCAGTCGTTTTCATTGTTCTTTTTGTTTTTATATGTACACTCAGTATTCTCATATTGTCTTTCATTTTTGCTGTTCTTCTTCCCTATGCTCACTATTTCATTACTTATGTATCTCTTGTTTTTGGTGTAGCGTGTTGTGGGATTTCTGTGCCGTGAACAGAATGACTATGAGCGGCTATGAAACGTTCTAATTCACAGAAATATTGGGACTAGTTTGCCAAAGGCAAATCTAAATGGGAATCATGTCAGACAGAAAATGGCTGTCAGTAGGATAAATATGTCTATCTATAATGTTGTCTTTTGCCTGGTTGACTAAGAAACAGTACTAATCTAAATTAAAAAAAATAAAATAAAATAAACCATTTATGTGAAACTTTCTCTTCTTGTTTTTGTTTTGTTCTGCTATTTCCTTTTAAATATGTTTTCCACACCTCATAATCATGTGAAATTATTACTTCATGCTACTTGGTGTTAAAATGGAAAGAGTAGAGTAATAGCTTTCTCCAATAAAAACAATAATTGGCAACACTTTATTTGAAAGGGGGTGAATAAGACTGTCATGACACTTTCATAAACATGACATAACACATGTCATGAACATGAATAATCCTTCATGAATATTTATAACTGTTGTTATAAAGCATCATTCGATAAATTATGACACTTTTAATACAATTTTGACATTATTCAAAATGTCTTTGTTATGACAACTTGACATTAACCAGGAAATCATTACTGTTTAAACTTTACCTTTAATAACATAAAGTTACCTCATTTTTAAAGTGCAATCAGTAATACTTTTATAACAAATTTATATCAGTAATGATTTCTTGGTTAATGTCAAGTTGTCATAACAAAGACATTTTGAAAAATGTCAACTTTGTATTAAAAGTGTCATAATTTACCGAAAGACGCTTTATGACAACAGTCATAAATATTCATGAAGGCTTATTCATGTTCATGACAGGTGTTTATGACAGTGTCATGTCAGTCTTATTCACACCCCTTCAAATAAAGTGTTACCCAATAAATCATGTAATGATTTTGTAATTTCATGGATTTTCCAAAATTATAATTATGTGAAAAAAATTGCAATAAAATGGTAATATTGCAGTACTTACTGAACTCTAGAAGCTTACATTCTTTATTTCTGAATGTTAAGTTATTGCTATATTATCACAGGTATTTTTTTTATTAAAAAATTGCATCAACAAGGATATTGCAAACAGCAAAACACATGCAGGTAACTGTATTTACTTAGTTTATGTTATGATGTGCTGCCACAAAGGGTGTTTCCATCTTGAGTAACTGCATCATTTTCTCTTGCCTGTGTCAACCTGCAATACGTTCTTAATCATCCCCACTCGAGCAGCACAATGACCACTTTATCACAATTCTAGTATGATTAAAGAACCTTTCAAGTTGCTGGTCCATAAATACCACAGAGAGGGCAACATCATCAGGCAAAATTAGAATTAGGCTGACAAAAAAAAAAGAGTCACTCTTCTTTGGTATCACATTGGGCCACATGGTACTATGGAACTATAATAAGGGGAAATGGTCAGGGTAAAGAAAGAAACCAAGTACTGGGGTGAAGGCCACAATTTTTTCTCTGTCTGGCACTGGAGATAAGAGACAGAAGAAAGATTCACAGTCCAGCTGGTTAAAGGGCTAATTATTAGGGGCTCCACACAGTTCTTTTGGTACTACCTCACAAAGGCAGCCCAGAATAAGAATATCCAAGCAACCTTCTTTTTGCTCTTTGATCGTCTGTTTAATGTCTGAATTTTTGTACAGATTCATTGGTTTTGCATGTCGGTCCACATATGAAGTTCATGTTTAGGCTTGCTGATGAGTTCATTTCAACAAATGAATGCCATCATTGTAGCATACAGTAATTTTCTGTGCCATTCCAATCTTACTATTGAAGGGGAGACTGGAGGTCATCCTTGTAGTTCACAGGTCACTTATTTATCACTGTATCAACATAGGGGTATTATATACTACTACTACTACTACTACTACTACTACTACTAATAATAATAATAATAATAATAATAATAATAATAATAACATATTTTATTTGAAAGTTCACTGAACAAGTAATACATAACAGTAAAAGAGAAAATATAAAAAAAATAAGAAGGTAGATATAAAACATAATTCTGGTAATATTATTTTTTCACCTCTGACAATACTTAAAACTAAAATAAAATTCCATTGCAGGAGAAAGTTAAACCACCCCTCCAAGGGCATAGTTTTAACTGGGTCTTTCCCAGTTAAGCCTCTGCCAAATTTGTCTCTATTTGGAAATCCTCCAAGCTGAAAATCGATACTCCATTGTCAAACCTTGAGGTTCAAATGTTTTTATCAGTTGTGGAGGAACAGCGCATACAGTGTCAGCTGGACGGGGGTAATCCCACATTCCACGCCCACATCCCTGCCCACAGTAAGAAACACACTGCCAATCGAGACAAATGCAACTTGGTTAAAACTGAACCAGCCAGAGTGAGACTTGACAGAGAAGGTGGAACTTTTGAATGAAAACCTTAAGAAAATTCATGAACAAATGGGTGATCGAGAAAAACTGCAAATTACATTCATTTTAAAAGATTAATCTTCTGTTGTTAATTAGATCATCCCACTCATGCAATCAAAAAGAGTAAGCTAATTCACTGTCAGTAGTGTAATTCAAAGAATAAAAGAAAAAAAGACTAAGAAATTTCCCAGGACTGAAAGCGTTCCATGCAGCTGCTCACGTCCATGTTGTGATTTTTAATCACCGAAAAGGTTTTCCGAAAGCATTTGTTGGCTGGCCCAGAACAGAACAACAGATGGAGAGATCAGAGACTTTGCTCTTTACAGTCATTGGGCACTAAAGTGCAGCCCTCAGTCTGCCTGCAGGGCCTGAGGGAGGGGTACAGCCACCGTGTTGAGAGAAGCTTCTCTGTTGTTTATGCATGCAAAAAAAAAGTCACGCAAACATGCATAGTGAGCCAGTGCATGCTGCATACATAACAGTTTATTTTCTTATGCAAATGTGTTTGAAATGCCACAGTCTAAGCTTTGTGTATGTCTGTATCTATTTATTAAAGTGGCTCAAGCTACCATAAAGAATTGCTGTGTAAAACTGTATTTGTAAGTGTGAATATCTTATGGTTCTTTTTATATCCAGCCGTTTCTTCCTCTCTCATGCATAATACATTTCTGTCACCTGTGCTCTGACTGAGTGACTAACTCTTTATATCAAAGAATTTTCTGACCTACAAAGGACTTTTCTCCTGCTTTAGATAACTTTTGCTGCATATCTAGGCTGGCTGTGGAGCTTCTATATATATTATCTTAGACATTTTTCTTGTTTTGATGTCTTTTTTAGGTTTTTGGTTATTGTCCTGCCTCACTGCAGAGGGAACTCCAAATGTGTCACTCTCAACTTTCATTTCTTAGTTTCCCCATGCATGCATATTTTTGGTCTCGTTAGAGATTCAGTAAGTCGAGAGTCATAACATTACACAACAATTAATTTAAAACAAATATATTCTGCTATGAAGAAGTGTCTGTTTTCAAGTAAAGTTTTTATGTTTCCAGGCAATTCTGCTTTATCCCAGAAAAAATGTTTTTACACAATAGGATGGATTCAACTGATATGTGGACATTAAACCCAATTTAGAGTCACTAGTGAAAGCGGTCGGAATATTTTAAATATGGTTCTGAAGAGAAGCTATCAGCTGTCAACATCTTATTGATTATCCAAAACAATTGAGATCTCAGAGATTGTTTAGCAGCTTGGTTAATGCAGTTTTGGTTATGATGGCTTTCTTGCCTATACTTGCCTACATTTTGAATATCTGTCTGGCATGGCATGTGGGTCTGCGGTCTGCTAAGAGACCCTGATACCCTGCTGTTTGTACAAGTTTCTAACTACTGAAATATGTACAATAAACCCCCAAAACTGCAACACTGTTGATTTTTACCAATGTTCACTTTGGCTGCATGCTTCATTTTCTGTAACACCTATTTCATCTAAAATAGTTTCCATAAGACGCACACTCTCACGAGAACTCGTTTTAGTTTATATCATTTTAGTTTAAATCTGAATGAATTCTAGATGTTTCACTCATGCTCTTCAAATGTCTATTCTGAATTAAATTCTTGCCAATTTGATGCATTTTCTCTTTCATTCTACATGCCATTTGCGCTCAAATATAATGAATTTCAATTTGCCTAAATATACACAATGATTTTCTGTTTGGCAGATGGGATAAAACTATGGAAATTAAAATTGAAAAACAGCTTGTGAAGAATGCACTACGGCAGTGGTCACTTTCAAAGCAGAACGAGCTTTTGCTCCCTAAATTTGGAATTCTTTTTACTTATTGTGCCTGTTGTAGCAAATTTGCTTCATTTTCCTCTTAACAGTCCTACATACACATGAATACTATTTATTCCACTTCAGAACACATGATTTTATAGGACAGATTCAGAGATTATTTCAGGTTCAGAGACCCTTTGTTGTAATTCCATAAAATAACTTATGTAAGCTATGTAATATGTAAAGTGAATTTGTCCTCTTATTTGTGCCACTTTTTCTCCTACTTAAAAAGCTTGGTATTTCTTTTTCTGTATCCCATCAGAAAAAGTAACATTTTCTTCGTTAAATTCTTCTGTTTAACAACCAAAGTTAAATTCTAAGTGTCGGTCTACTTTGGATGCATTCACTTCATACAGTGTTCATACCAATAAAAATGTTCCCACATCGGATATACCGCATAAGCAAATCATTAATATTCTGCTCGTAGTGAAGCTGGGGAGTTCTGCCAGTTCATTGCACGTGCTGTGCTTTTATGTGGCTGGAGGTGCTGGCTGCACTGTCTCAGTTCCTTTTCAGTTTGGACTGTGCAGCCAAACATATGCGTTGCATCCAAGTCAAACAGAGTTGCTTCATGTTCCACACTTAATTGGTAAATTCTCACAGCCTCCAGGCATGAATTCTGTATGTCACGAAACATACAGAAGACACTACCTTATCAGCACTCTCCATTGTAGTGATGGGAAGGCATCAAGTTTGGTGCTACATTTTTAACCCTGTTTTTGTTCTTCAGGTTTTGTTTTTTTTGTTTGTTTTTTTTACATCCTAATATTTCTGTTTTTCCGTCAGTAAAACGTCATGAAAAATAAATACTGCAAAGCATTTTTCATCATTATTATAATACCTCCACTTTGCCAGTGGATATCTGAATCACCCCCACAATTTGTTATTGAAATACTTCTAAATTTTGCCTATTAGTTCTGAAACTGTCTAAAGAAATTTAATTGCAGCCAAAAATGCTGGCAGTTAGAAATGCAGTTGCAAAGTGTGTGCAATTGAAATAACTGCAGGATGAGAAGACAGGGGAAATCAAACACCTGATCGTATCTGTAACTCCATCTGGTCCTTCAGTCATACTGAGCAGCTCAGTCACCGCCAGCGGTGTTGCCGCACATACAAACACGCCCGTTCGGTTATCACCCTTACTTTCCAGCTCAGTGTCTCCTCATGTGCCAAGCTAAACCCCTCATCATCTAGTGCGCTGGTGTGTGGCAGCATCTGAATAATGACTCATCTGTAAATACTTGCATATTTAGGTTGAAGTTTCTCTCTCACACTGTGGCGGGTGCACACTGCCTTCTTGAAGCCAGAGTTGCCAAAATGGTGTGTCTTTGTCAGTGCTAAACAGCAATCCAGGCTCCACATATGGCACATTTATATGCATTTCATAAAGCCTGCACAATTCAAAAGGATTTCCCCTTATACAGAAAGTGTAATTCTGCACCAGCTTAAATCTAAAATTAGATTTAATAATATGTACATATATAGCTCCATAGAGTGATTTTCCAAAACTGCTCACACACAAAAGTCTTTTTGCATGTTTCCTTATTTTTAGGCACAAACTGCAATGTGTTGTATGTGGAACATTAATGAACAAACACCATGGTAAAGACAAATGAGTTGCAAAGATCTTCTTCTCACTTGGAAAAACTTGTCGATAGGCCATACGTTGGTTGTGCACTTTGACCTCAAGGAAAGCCAAGAAGGAAGTGTTTTTTATAAGTAGAGACCAAAAGTGATAGGGAAAAAGTTACACAGAAACAGAAAAAAAAGTCAATTCTAAAAGACAACAAAACATGTTGCAAAAGATCTGAGACTAGAACAGAGGTTCAGCTTTAGGAAGAACCTCCTAAGTTCTTCTTCTTAGAAAGAACTTTAGGAAACATGCATGAGCTACTCCTGTATGTTTAGTTGCAGGAGTAGCTCCCCAAACATGCATGAGCTACTCCTGTATGTTTAGTTGCAGGAGTAGCTCCCCAAACATGCATGAGCTACTCCTGAATGATGCATTGCTTAGAATGACCCAGTCAAAGACCAGGTCTGGATTAGTAACGTTAGTAAGTCATTTTGGAAAGTAGAATGGGAAACTATCTTTGTCTCTTGGTTTGCAAAGCTGATAAAGACATACATCAAAAATAATTGCAGCTATATTTTCAGCTGTATTTACAGCAAAACATGCCACAATTTTCATATTTTCATTTGAAAAAAAAGTTAAAGTTAAAATAATGTAACATTATCCTCCCACTTCAGAGCCAGGCATGATTTTGCATTGTTCTGTCACATAAAATCTACAATGCTTATAGCATGATAAAATGTAAATTTTTCTGATGTAAATATGTTTGCAAGGCAATGTAAAACACAGAAAATCTTTAAAAGCTGTGCCTTTTAGTTGTTTTTTTTTCTTTTAGACATTGTCCAGTTTCATTTAATTCAGTAAAGTTCTGTCCATGAACACTCCCTCTGACCTGGCAAAGGTCACAAGGTTTAATTGAACTGACATTCAGTGTGATTGTTCTTCCAATGTAAAGTTCTTTAAGCATCAACGTCAAACACCAGACTTAAAAGTCATGGTCTGGCAAGAGTTAAACCCTCTGAATAAAACCACCCTGATGGAACAAAGTAGTGAGGGAGAAATCTGACATTGGGAAAGCAACAGTGTAACATTACCTGACCTGCGCATTGCAGATAGTGACTCTGTGGTCTAAGCAGGATATTGGATGGTGTGCTCATTGATGTGTGGAGGCGTGGAGAAGCTCTTGGGTCTTTAGAAGGAAATGTTTGATGATCTGTGTTATTTACTTTTATAGTTTAGGGTTGCAGCAGGACTAATGGGCCGATGTATTTCCTACATTGATAAAAATAAATAAATAAAAATAAATAGTCACAAGACCTAAAAAAAATCAAGAGGGGGATAAACAAGTTTAATTTGCTCCCTAATGTATCTCATTTTTTCCATTATCATTAGCTGAAATGGATTGGGGTCCTTGAACTCAGCATAGCTGATGTTAAAAGGATCTCTTTGCAGCTGATTAACAAATTGTTCTGCCTCCTTGTCACAGAACGGTCCCGACCCCGTTTTAAATTTTTCCTATCCCTTATAACTGATCCTGATTCTGCGGCTCTAACCCACCGTCTGGCCCTCTGGCCTTTGGTGCAGCGTGTTCAATAATGCAGGGCTAGGAGTAAGCAGCAGTGCTGTAGAGCTGGAGAGCTGGAGAAGGAATGACCAGGATGAATTCATAATGTTCCCGAACATCATTTGACTCCTGCTTTGCAAAAAGGATGAGGATGAGGGGGCGGGAGAGGACTGAGGAAAAATGAAATCTGAAGCCAAGATGTCCGGAAAAATTAACAAACTGACAGCTGAAAATATGATTTTAAGTAAAAAAGAAACATAACAACAATAACAACACTACTTTCTCTTTTGTGTCGCCCAGTCCGTTGGAGGGAGTTTGTGTGTGGGCTTTTAAAATCAAACCAACCATGTACATTAAATATCATGGCCAAAAAGAAGCAATTTCCTCTTACTGAGGTGAGAGAGGAGGCTTTAGTTGGAGCTCACTGACCTCACAGCTGGGTTGAGCAGCGGGGAGACTTTTGGGTAAAGAATGCCGAGCATCGCCTGATGCTTTTTCAGACTGACCAAAGACCCGCAAGGCCTTAATAACTACCATTATGCAGGAATTTCACAGCAGCAGACTGACTAATGGAATTTGTAATCACCATGTTTTAACACTGTGGTGGGAGACATGTGCTCTTTTAGATACATTTGAATCGGACTGGTTTGCTAGCTCTGAATAAAAGGTTTAATCAACTTTATGTGGATTTAGTAGTTGTGATTGATTTTCATAGGAGTAAAATAGCTCATTTATGAGATCTCAGCTCTATTTAATCACTGAATGGCTGCAGCCACTGGATCCGCCTTGAAATAATTTATATTGCTATAAATATCTAAATTCAGTCTCTGCTGTATTCATCTTATACCTCCATTCGCTCTTCAAACACATATAACTTCTATCCAAATCATTTATTCATGCTCTTTATTCCTCTTGTATTAATTTACTATAAGTCAGTTTTCATTCAGCTTATTATTGCTCTTTTCAAATAAACTCATTAACTGGATCTGTTGTTGAGTAGTCCTTTAGCCAGAACAGCAATGTAACGCAGTCTCAGCACGTGCCACGATATATTTAAAGGTTTTTCCAGTGAAAGAAGGAAAAGTCATCTTCCATCATATGTAAACAGTCAAAATAAGATTTTGCCTCAAAAAGCAAAGATCCAGGTATGTGCTTGGTACTAAAGGTCACCTTCTCTGTTGTCTTCCAAGCAATAAAATGGATTCAGGTAAAAAATATATATATTCTTACAAAATATCTTCTGAGATGTGTTGGTTATTTGTTAACCAACAAACCGTTTACAGTGCACAATATTAATGTTTTACATTATATTTCTTGTTTCCTTTTCTTCACTAGTAATAATAAACTTCAACACCCATTTCCACATTACTATCCATCACTTAGATGAAGACAACTAAAGTATAAAGTGTGTTAAACAGGATAAATTAACAGTCTTTAAAGAACTCTCGTCTGCTGCTTAACTTATATCTCACCTAATGTCTGAAGCTGGTAAGACAGTGTCCTTATCCAGAGTGAGACATGTCCTGTAACAACATGGGCTGACAGGCCACTCAGCAAGGAAGACACCTTTCCTTCAAAAGAAACATAAAAATCCAGGTTGCTGTTTGCAAATGCACACAGTGACAATGACCTCCACTTTTGGAGACATATGGTCTGTTGAAACTAATGTAATACTATTTGTCCATAACAACCATCATTATGTTTGGGGGGAAAATGAGGATGCTACTACCATCCTAACTTTGAAGTATGGGGGTAGCAGCATCATGTTATGGGGATGTTTTCCTGCAGGGGAAACTGGTCCACCTCATAAACAACATTGTGTAAAAAGACATCAGCCAGGGAGTTAAAGCGTGCAGATTGGTCTTACAAATGTACAATAAGCCTAAGGCTGCAGCCAAAGTGGTCATAAAGTGGCTTAATGACAACAAAGTTAATGGTTTGGTGTGGCCATCACAAAGCCCTGACCTCAGTCCTATGGAGAAGTGATGGGAAGACCTGAAAAGGCCTACAAATCTGACTTACGCCAACTTTGCTTGGAGGAATGAACCAAAACTCCAATAAATTATTGTGAGAAGCTTGAGAAAGCTAACCTAAAAATTGTTCTCAATAAGCTTTATAACATTTAGCAAACTGAAATAATTTTGGTAATACTAACTGACCTAAAACGAGCGACGTTTGGTCAGATTTAACTTGAGACGGTGAGAAAAATAGGCATATATGTTATTTTTTTAATTTGTATGTAGACTCCTGGTTTCAACTGCATAAACCCAGGAACCTCTTGTTGCAAGGTGACAGTGCCAACAACTACTCCACTGTTCAGCCCTGATATTCAATAGGTACATTAAAATAACATTTAAGCACAGTACTTGAGCAGAGTACCACTAGGGTAATTTTCATCACTGCCTCTGGAGATAAATATATATATATATATATATATATATATATATATATATATATATATATATATATATATATATATATATATATATGAAAACACTAATCTGCATTTCTGTGCTGCACTATTCAAAACACTGAGCCTCTGTTGAACCAACCAATAAAAAAAAAACATCTGAGGGTTGATTCTTCAGTGTATGCCATCATACTCAGGCTTTCTTGCGGCATTGTTACAGCATGCACGCATCTGTATAATGATACACCCAAGTACAACATTATGCAATGCACCACATACTGGATGTCTTCGGTGCGCTTGATAAGCGTACACCCCCACCCAAAGCCCTTCCCTACCAGCCTCTCTTTTGTTTATCTGCCTCTTTGATGTACTCCAACTTAGATTCCTTTAAAAACAGACACGAGCTGCAGGTGTCAAAGGGAGTGTTAGGAGCGTGGTACACCGTGTTCCTGCTCTTCTTTAGGTTGGGAAAGGTAAATGCATTAAAGTCAGGAGAGAGGCACCGGTATATGCACATAATGAACATCCAGAGAGCACTGATGGCATCCACCTACACCTTCCAATCCACCTCTGCACTCAAGCAAATTTGGAGAGAGGAAAACAAGTGACATGATATGTACAATGGCGCCATCTGCTGTTCACTACATCCTACTGCAAATGTCTACCATCCAACCTTTCATTAGCTAAACACCTTTGTCCTTGCAGGGTGGTGAAGGGGTCTGGTGCTTCTCTCCAGCGGTCATTGGGTAGGAGACAGGCTGAATCCTGGGTAGGGTTATGGTTAGGATACAACTATACCCAGTTGTCCACCACAAAGCATATAATTAAATATATATTTGACCCTTACTATCACTATAGCAAGGGTCATACATACAACTGGTGGTATCAATATTACTCTGCACATTAAACCATACAGTTTTGTCATAACTTATCTTAGAACAGTTTTTGTACATTCAAAATTTATGAAATTATGGCATCAATTTATCACACTGACAACTTTTCATTGGGTTCTGCAAAAATAAAAAAAAGATGCTGTACAGTTTCATGTCAGTAAGTTAGATATAGTTGAGAAGTTATTTTTTTAGTAGTTAAGTTCAAGCAAGAAATTATATGGATTTATCTCAGGTAAAAGGGTATTTTTAACAATTTTCTTTATGCTTTAATGTTGATGATTATGGCACACAGATAAAAAACCCCCTCAAATTTAACTTCTCACAAACTAAATTACATAGGACCAATAAAAAAGGATTATTATTACAGAGTAACTAGCCTCGTCATAAGTGTGTCCAGGTACTGTACTGTATATGCAATCAATATTTAGTCAGATCTCTTTTGCATAAATTATTGCATAATGTACTGTGACAAGGACGGGATCAACTTCTAGCTCTGAGATGTTCAAAAATCATAGATTGCGACAGATTGCTATCTTCAACTCATCTGTTATTGAGTCTTGTGTCTTTAGTCTTTCACTCAAGAACTATGCAAAGGTCAGGCCAGTTTACTGACTGATCAAGCAAAGTTATACGGTGCTTTTTACTTTGTGGATAGTTTTGGAAGAGTGAGTATGTTCCAAGTACTGCTGGAAAATGAAATCAGCATTTCCACAAAGCTTCTTTGTAAAGGGAAGCATGATGTGCTCTAAAATTTCTTGGTAGACAGCACTGCTGACTTTAGACTTGATTTAAAACAGAAGACCAAGTCCAGATGGCATGGCTCTTAAAATGCTTGTGAAAACTTTATGCTGGAACTCAAGCAATTTGGGTTATGCAGTGTTTTCCAGTGCATGTTTACATTGGCCCAGGTGAGACACTTTTGATGTTGCCTCTGGTTCAGATGTGGCTTCCCTCAATAAATGTCACACCATCTTGTGGACTAGTCTGTGTCTGTGTGGTTTTTTTTTGAGTCTGGTGGGGTTGCTTTTGAAGCCCAGCTGCCAAGTGCAGTCCATGGCGTTTGAGTTTGCTTTAAACTCTCACAAATTAACTTTGTTTCAAAATCCTTTTAAGGCATTGACTATCTTGTTGCTTGAGTTACTTTTGAATATTCTTCCTTCAGCATCACTTTCCAAAATTATACTTGGAAACAGAATTATTTAAACAGCCACCTTCTTTAGCAATGCTATTTTCTGATTTAATCCATCACCTGTCAGGTCAACAGTCTAAAACTACAGGTTATGACAAAACAATTCAATATTAAAATCTTTTTGTTATTAGCAGTTTCTGATTTTCAGATTTTTGAGTTTTTAGTAAGTCCTAATCATCAAAATTGACAAAAACAATGTATTGAATGTATAATTCTTTTTATTTAGTTTGTATAATATATACATTTCATAAAACTAATCAACCTCTCTACAATATTCTGATTCATTAGGATCCACCTGTATATTTTGACAAGTTGATATTTTAAGTATGTGTTATTGCTGAAGTAACTATTTCTGAGCACATAAACTGTACAGACAGCTCCACCTGCTGTTTAGACTTTATTTAGAAGTGAGATGTTAGTAAAACTCAATGTACTACTTTTCTTGGAGTCTTTTAATGTGTTATCCCTTTGAAAAGTACTTTAGAGCAGCTGCATGCTTTTATCATTAACAAGGAAAAGTGTATTCTTTGAGAGGTTTGACGAGTATATTGGCTCTTTACACAAACATACACAGATAACTTCACATTCTTGTTTTCTGCCTTCTGTCTATCTTTTTTATTTGGTACATGTGTTTACGAGTAGTCATATTATCTTTCATTATAGTATATGTGACAACAGTCAAGCCCAGTATGAAGACACAAGGAGACATCAACACCTGTACCAGATATGATCATTCAGAGACAAATAAAGTCTGGGCAACAAAAAGAAACAAAATGAAATAAAAGCTCATTAACAGGAGAGAGTGAGGGATGGCTTTCAGAGTTTTACTGTGTCTTCAAATCTTTCCATAAGGCTTGCAATAGGTGTCTAAAGCATCTTTCTGTGTAGGTAAGCAAAGGGGGATGTCCAGGTCTAACAGTTTGACAATTTTCCTAACAAATACTATGCTGTGGGGACCAATTCCTGCTTATGGGGCCCAAAGCCCAGATATCATAGGAAGAATTACTGTTCTTGAGAAAGGGGTTTGGTCTAGGAATAAGCTATGAATTGGGTTTATGTTAAGCTTAGGGTTAGGCATGTACTGATACTGGTTAGGTTTGGGGAAGGGATACAGTTACACTATAGAAATGAATGAAAAATTAATGGAAGTCAATGCAAAGTCTTTGTGTAGCTAGAAATAAATAATATGTGTATGTGCATATGTGTGTGTGTGTGTTGTTTCTGCTTGTTGACGAACAACCCTGAATAATCTTATTTGCAACATTCTTAAATCCACAGTGGACCAGCAAGTCAAAGAAAAAAAATGGTGGTTGCTTCCTGCTGTTATGTAGCTTTGAACCCACCAGATGTCAGTTATTTTCTTTATCTGTCACATTTTCAAAAGCACATGGTAATAATTTGTTTCCACGGAAAACAAATCATGTCTGAATATAAGAGCTGATTTACTCAAACAAAGGAGAGAAAAAAAAAAAGGATTCAGAAACATCAGCTGAAGTTTCCCAGCAGGAAGAATTTATGTGCACAGAGAAGCCAGATATTGACTCAAGTCTGCCGCTTAGTCATCTTCACTCAGTGTCTAATTGTCTGTGAGCTTTGACCCGACTTCCATTTCGTCTGAATGGCCACAAACTCCAATAAATGTGGAATTTAACTCTTTCGGGTGGAGACTATCCCCCTCTGTCTAGTTAGCGAGATGTATAACTAAAAGGTAATAAAGGTTGTACAGTTACTGATTAATGTATATTTTACATTGAGCAAATCTTGAAAAGGACTTTTATGTAATTAAAATCTGAAAACACAGCAGAGAAACAGATTTGTATTCCTGAAATCTCGCGATGTAATATTTCTCCAGCAGAAGCCTTTGATTTCATTCAGATTCTACATCAATAAAAATGGTTGTTTACTAAGCACAGTTAGGTCAAGTCTCTCATCTCTGTTGTCAATATGCAGCACCAAGGTTGAACATGTTTCTGTGTGTGACTTTTGACCTTAAGAATCAACAATATAATGAGGCCTTTCTTGAAAGTGGTTCCACATAATCCCCCTGGTGGTTGTTCTCTGATCTGCCAGATGAAAATACATGCAAGAGCAAATAGTAGAGTGAAAACCAAGCATACAGTTGTAATTGAAATTTTCTCACTCTTGTTCATTTTCTTCTTGAATTGGGCAAGTAAGCTGTGAGGGAGTCATTTATCTAATCTGTTTGAGTATAGTTCTTCATTCCTGGTAAATCTAGTTATTTGTCTGTTATGTCCATATGGTAAAAAATGTGGTAAAGTGGAGTTTACAAATCTCATGATTACAATTTTTGTGAGAGAGTTAGTGAGTTACACTGAAGTGTTTTTTAGATTGATGATATAAAGTTGTAATTGTATTGCACATTTTTGTTTTCAGGGACTACTGTTGTCTTTGATGATAAGAGTTTTCATAGCTCCTGTCTTTGGAAAGAAAAACAAAGCAGTTCTGCACAGTTGACCTGTCAAAGACCTGAAGCATAACCAAAGATAATCCGTGTGAGATTTCACTCAAAATAAAGATAGCACCGCTGTCATCCCCCACTGTCTGAGACTCACGCTGTGTATTCCCTTGTCGTTTTCCACTTTTCTTCCAAACCCTCTACAGAGTAAAGAAAGTGTGCGATGCAAAAGGGCACAGAAGGATGAGAAAAGGCTTTTTCTGCCCAAATCAGCAGAGTATAAATGCAGTTTCTATCTGCTTTTTTTTTTTTTTTTTGCTCATCTTATGAAGTTGTTTTTCCATGTTTCCAGAAAACTCTGGAGCTCCACAGTTCATGTAAATTCTCAAAACATGAGCATATCATCAGGCACACACATGGGAAATCAAATGCTACCCTTCAGTCTCTGCTGCTTCCTTCCTCAGTTTGAAAAATGTGCACAGGAGCCTCTCAACAGTGTGAAATTACTCCCCTGGGTGGGCAGAGAAAAGGCAGTCAGCCAAAGAATGTCACCTGGATTCCTCTCGGTGTTCCCTCATTTGTCATGACTCTGCTGCAGGAGCCAGGCACAAGCCTTCAGAAATGTCATTTCATTTTTTTTGTGGTGAACCATAAACTCTTGTTGCTGATGCCATGTTTTTTTCTCTCTTTTTTTTTGTCATGCTGAGAAACAATCTTGTACCCTTCAGGGTTGCTTTTCAATTATTCTCTTTTATTGCTCAGAACTTAAGAGTTTGTAAGACCAGGTCTTTGCTCAATTGCTTGAATTAACTTTGAAATAGCACCAATTACTTGGGGTTTGTTCTCTGTGTGGCCCAACCGTGAAGTACAGAGTGTGCATATTTTCGCCATTTTGTTTCAGGAAAAAATAACAAAATCTAAATTCAGCCATTTAAGGTTTTAATGATGAGAAAATAAAAATTGATTTTGCGGCTGACAGTCTGATTGCTTTGAATCCTGGCCACACACAGGAAAGATGGTCATTAGATGCACATATGAGCCAGAGGAAGGTCTGTCTTTGAACCATGTGCAATTATTAGGACCTAGGCACTTCCTTAGGGAAGCATTATGTATTCAATGTGAACATGTGTAATACCAGCCACCCATCAAGATGATCTATGGCTGTATTATTATTACTATTACAATATTTGAGTCAATAAACTCTGACTATCACTAACCAGCAACTTTTAACAAGCCTACAAAAGGCAATTATTAAAACACAGCATGGTTCTGTTTGATGTGACAAACAAAATGACAGACAAAATTAGCACAAGGATTTTAAAAAAAGAAAGTTATTCAGGAAAGAACACCTTACCGGATCCTGGACAAAATTTCACATGTTACTTTATATCATAAATATTTTTTTTTCTGCTTATCGAAATGTTCTATTTTTGATGGAATTGTTTTGGGAATGCTTGTCCATTTGTTTTGTTATTTTCTAGAACCCATGTAGTTTGTTTTAATCATTATTACAATCCTATTTCAGTGGATTTTGAGGGGGGGAAAAAAGAAACGTTCAATGCATTCAACACACATTACATCCACTTTTCATAACAATCACTAACATTGGTATGCGCGATATTTATTTGGGTTGACAAACATATGTTAAAGCCATGCAGAAATCTGTTTGCCCCCTCTAAAAACTAGCCCCAGTTTTTGTGAATCGGGGAATGTGTCAGTCTTTAAGCCTAGTCAAGCTTTCTGTGGGTGTTTTGTTGGCTGACACGTCTGCGATCCATCTTCTGTCCTCACCCAGATGCTGATAGGCCACAAGTTACACTGGGAATTTGCTCAAGGAATTACAGGGGCGTTCAGGCCAGAATACTTAACAAAAAAAAAAAAAAATGCCACGTGTCAGCTGTGAGAGATGCATCCAATTTTTTGTTTTTGGTTGAGAACAGAATATTTTATGAAGATAAAAAAGTAAATTTATGATTTTTAACATCTTGAGAATTGTAAGTAATTACTACTATTTGCATAAATGCATCATGTGAGTTTGTCATTTAAACAGACACAGAAGGATGACTAAAGAGAAACAGATTGTTTTGAAGGGAGGGGGAAAAATGTCGAGCCTGTTAAATAAAAAAAAAAGAAAAGTAACTCATGTTTATCCAACAAATAACACAGCGTAGGTTTCCATGACATTGTTTCATAAAGACATAAATCCAATGCACGAGAGCAGACAGCAAATTATCAAATCAAAACAAAAGATTGGTTGTTTGACTAATAAAGTGTAATATTGTTTCCACTACAAAACGTTTGAGTTATAGGTCCGTAAAGACTACAACATACATTATAAGGAACATGGCTGTCTGTGTCATAACTGGAGGGAGGATAATGCATCACCTATTTTGCACCTCAGAACCTTTAAATATGTCACTGGCGCATTTTATTACCATGCAAATGGGGAAAATAAAACATCTGTTCTTATTTTTGTTATACATTATTTGTGGATACTTTGTAGAAAAAGGCTCAGCTACAGTGAATAGATTTAGCATTTTTAGCATTTTGCAGAATATATTAAACAAAAAATGTCCATAATTCCAAACAAATATTTGGGTATTCAGCTGCATAATAAATAGTTCATGAGACCAATGATCTGCTTGGAAGTGTAATGCAGCTTTCATTCCAGCACGAGTGAAAGGACCACTGGCCAGGAACAACACATGAAGTATTTTGCTTTATTCTACATTATTCGCTCAACCGTCGCAGGATGGAAGAGTTTACTGATGGTACTCTGTTTATTAGTGACGGGAAGTTACAGCGCAAAGTCAAAATAAGTCCAAGTAGCCCTGGACGAATTTTAGTCATAATGGGTCGCAAAAAGCACCTTCAAAGGAAAACTCAAAGATTACTGTCAAAATGAAAGTCTTACTCTTTTAATGGGACAGATTGTTAAAGTTGCCACATTTTGATAAAAATGTTGATCTAGTGTCGGCCGCAGAGGTACAACGTTGGGCAACGTTTTGTGTCATGATATTCAAGTTGACCTGGCTGCTTGGGGTCTTGATCAACAGTCAGACAGCTGCAGTATATACATTAGCCATGGATAATAAAATATTCCAAAGGAAATGACACAGCCGTCATGTTGCAATATGTATGAGAAATCCCCCCAAGAGAGGCGAGGGAAAGATTTATGACATATTTTAATGTGTGTCATTTTGGTGGATGCCATACTTGCACTCTCACAGATGATTTACTGGAAAAAACATTTACATGTTGCTAACATTTGACTGAAATAATACTTATTAATACAAATCACATTTACATGGCTACAGTTTTTCTGCTATTAAGCCTTTATACAAATTAAAGTTTGTAGAAACATTCTAACTTTTTAAGATTAATGTTAGACAGTCTGTTGAAATGAAGCGTCAAACTTAAAAGGTCTACAAGTGAGATTGAGTTGAATTTTGGGAAGTCTCGAGTCGTCTCGAGTTGTTTGATGCAATGCATTTTTTATTTTTTGCACTGTTATAGAAGAAAACATTAAAATTTCAAAATCTGTATCACTGTAGTGGCTTAGATGAGAAATGTCTGGTAGCATATCAAGTGTTTAGCATTTCCCTGCTTACTTAAACGATCCTGTTGATAGCTGTCTGGAAGCTGCCACAGTGGGGGTCGGACTGTTTGCTCTGCTCTATTTGTGTGAGAAGTTCCTGTTTGAACTGTGCTGTGTACTCTTTCCTCTGCTTTAGGTTTTTTTTCTACCTTATAATCCACTAAGTAATCACTATTTCTAGCTTCTGTGCTGCTAAGAGTGGCAACAAATCTGTTTGACACATTCTCTTAAAAAAGTCCTTTATGTTACAAAACCAATATGTTCATCTGAGATCTGCAGATGACAAAAGTAGACATTAAGTCAGTATTTATATATGAAAGTGTCTGGGACTTGAAAGGTTCTTTTTTATTTCAGAAAACTAAATAAAGCAATGTTTTCACATTGCTGCATCAGAAAATGTTAAAGAGTAGATCATGATTCATTTATATATCATGCTGGTGCAACAAACAAATCTTATATAGGATTAGTCTTTAAGTTAATTTATTGTACAGAATCAGATGAAGTATAAATTGCACACTTGTGGTTTAGTTATATTTTCCAACAGCTTCAAATGGGAAATGCACCATTTAAGAAAATCCAGAGTATTTAAGGTGAGAGATGAAGAATTGTGGGAGAATACATAGAGTTTTTCATTAGCTTGCATTGTATGTAGTTACATAATGGAAACAAAGGGAGAGCAATGAGCTTGTGAGAGATGCTACTGGATTGTCAGATTCAACTTGCAGATAAATCCTAGAACCACTGGAGACCGCTAATACAGACATGAGAGTTAATTGGTATAAAGTATTTATTTGCAACTCCTCATGCTGATATTGTCAAAAGCTTATCAGACCTAAATCCCCAAGGAGCAACAGCTGAATAAGTATTTCATGTTGCCGTTAGCAGCTTGATGATTTACGAAACATGTGGGACTCCTCGAGGATAAGTGGTAACAAATGTTTTAGTCCTCTAACTTTTGTAACAATGGAACAGTGTTGAGGTGAATCACTTGCAGAAGTGCGGCAGAGCTGTTTCTTTCAATGCCAACACTTTCATTTTTAAAGTATCCTGAAGAAAATGTAAGATTAGTTGCAAAACAGGGTGCTTTTCTTTTTGCCTCAATCCCTCCCAAATCTACATAAAATACCAAACCAATAGCTTCAAGTGATAAGTCCTTAATAACTTGTATGACATTTTCTAACATAAATAATATTTATAATGCATGTTCAAATAAGAAATTGCAAAAGATCCTTGTTTCACATCATCTCTTATCTGAGAAAAGGTGCAAATATCACAACTATAAGGGCAGATGATTATAAAAAGACTCCTAGACTTTACAATTTGACTGAGATTTGCTAAGATCTATTTTACGCAAAGTAAATTGGATGCATCTTGAAGATTATTCAACAAATGCTAATATAGAAGAGACAGACACAAGTGTTGGCTCTGTCTATGCTGAATCATGTGAACGCTCCACAGTACAGGAGGCAAAGTGACCCAGACTCCCCCCTTGGCAGCTGTGAAGACAAGTATCCTTCCTCTCATCGCTGTGGATGTGAAATAAATAAAACACATCTGCTGATTATGTAGACCATTTAAGCTCAACATGCTAAAATCTGTTTGAGTAAGTTTGTTTTGACGAAGTAGTGAAAAAACTAGTGAAAATCAATTAACCATAGACAAAATTATGAGACGGAAAGAAACTGTTACATAAACCTTAATGTTTTGGTTTTTATGGCGTCTGCTATTGATTTTCTGAACAGATTAAATGCCATCAACTAAAATGTTTCCAACAGTCAGGGAAGACATACTTGATTACAAACAACTAATTTGCACTTCCAAAAGTGCCTGTTAGCAGTATTTTAACGATCTTAGCTACTTGGAAAAGGTTAGCAATTAGATTCTGGATGACTTACAAGAGCGAAAGAACTTTACAGAAGAATTGTGCTTCTCAGGTCCAGATTTTATTTAGCCGGTAAGATTGCACCCAAATAGAAAAATGACTGAATTATGACAAGAGAAGTTCAACTGGTGAAGAAAGGTGCAAAGCACCCAAAAAAAGTGGTAGAAATACCTCGTAAAATGGAATTAACTGAGACAATGGGCTGCCACTAGTTTAGTCAGGCTGACCTGGTGTCAAGAAGGGCAGAGAAACAGGCATTTAGGTCCAAGGAAAATATTAAGGACTGTCCAGCTTCAGCAGGATGTTTCAGAATTGCAGAGAACTGGAACAGTTACTGTATTTATTGAAGGCCTATCCAGACTGTTTGGTACATGTGGAAAAAGTCAATTTTCTTTTATCCAAATACTTAATTTAGCCTAAAACAATCAAAAGAATAGACATAAAACGGAAATAAAACTTCCTACAAGAGTAACTTCGTTTAACAGTCCAAGAGCAATTTGGTGATGTTTTCTCCAGCAAAGTGGAAGATCATGTTACAGTCAGAGCAAGACTGAAATCTCATTTTTTGAGCTACTCAGCAAAGACAAATTGCCAAAATACTGATAGGAACATCAAAAAAGCGTTTCAACAACATATGGTTTTAGTTGCTGACAAGGCAGAAAGAATTAATCCATTGATTCATTTGAATCAATGGATTAAATGAAACAATATTTAACATCCCACTTTTTCCAAAAAGGTAAGTAAAATCTTATGAATATCTTTTTTACATTATTACTTGTTTTACACAATTTTATTATATTTTTAAAACACCTATGTCATTTCTAATAGAGAAGAATTTTTTTGTTGAAAGAATTCTATGGAAGCATATTGCTGTCATATAGGAAATACATATTAGAACACTATTGTGTTAAAGCGTGATTGTATGTTGTACAAAGATGATAATATATTGTACAAATGTGATGATGTAAGACTGGAAGACTGAAGACTGAAGTGATTGTTTTCTTCTTTGCAGAACTATTGTGTTTATGATCCTTCTCAGAGTGCACATACTACGTTATTTTATCCACAATGCGCAGCGGCATCAGTATCTCACCATATTTTGACCAAGCATAAAGTAAAACTTGACCACCTCCTGTCATTGTACTACCCTTCGTCATAGATGCACTAAAATCATACTACTGCCACCTACTGGATGAAATGATCACATTTAATCAATATAGTATTTGCGTTTTTGCAATGCAAGAATTATGTTTGTACCATATTAATTTTCGCATTTAAACAATATAACATCACATTTATGTAATACAATTATTAAGTTTGTATAAAATTATTATAATGTTTAAGCAATAACAATATGCTTGTGCAATATACTTATCACATTTGTACAATATATTATTATATTTTAATGTGATAGTGTTCATAAATGTATTTTTCCTCCGTAGAAGCAATACAAATCCCTAAAAATCTAAATCTGCCAAGGGTATGAATAATTTTCTGCTTCAGGACAGTGAAGCAGTAAAGTTTGCATTGAATCAATTATCTGCCAGTTTAAATGAAATGGCCACAACTGTATTTGCTTTCAGAAATATTTTATAAAGACTACAAAACAACATCCCTGTGAACTCAGGGCTGGATTGGGACCAAAACATAAAAAGGTGACAAGTCAATCCAATGTTGAAGGAAATTGCTTGAAGGTATTACATAGTTGAAAGAGTGTCGCGCATCATAGATTGAGGTTGTAGAAGTGCATATGGCTAATGAATATAGCATATAGCTCGGATATGCTCAGGTTCCTCACAGCCAGGAACAGAATAATATGGGTATCAATTTAATTAGTATTAGGTATGAAGGAGGTTTATAATGTATATCAACCACATATTCAAATGTGTGACTAAATGTAACATTGTTATATAACAAATGTTTAATCTTTAAACTTTTTACCTTAAACAATGTATGAAACACTATAGCACTGGGAAACTGCATTGCACAGGAAATGGCTTTAAATGGTAAAAAATGGGGATTAAAATTTCTGCTTGGATAAAGTATAGTCTAAGACGTTAAATTAAATAATTTTGATCTGTGGTGAAGAAAAATCTTCACTAAAGTTGTTTTTAGTAGCCCAAGTAATGCAAAAAACAGACTTCAGTATTTTGAATTTCTCTGCTCTTCTCAAACATTTTTTTCACCTTAAGAGCTTCGATAATGTGCTTGGCATCAAACTAAGACAAATTTGTCATGACAGTGGGTTTTGGTCACGGTACCGAAAGTTGGTGGGAAAGGCTGAGGAACAGACTGGAAACAGATGGATGTTCAATAGCCAATGAGTTTTATTTCTGGCTGGATAGAAACTTTGCATGATGTCCAATCTTTGGGACTTGTGTTTTAATCTTTGGGAGTTTTTCTTTTTAAGCAAAAACCTCAAAGGAGAGAGTAACTACTGACGTTGAGAGTTTGACTCTTTTTGACAGCGACCATCATTGCTCTGGAGGGATTTCTAAATGAATTCTGTCAGACGACTACATGTGATAGCAAGTCCTGAAGACAGTTTATGCAATTATTTATTAGTTTTGCAAATTTTATTTAATCTCATCTAATCTGGAATAAATTTATAGAAAAATACAGGAAAGAATGAAAGCAACACTGCAGTTTTTGATGAGGGTATAACAATGTAATATATTGTAAAGCTCAAAAAAGTTTATTTTACTTAATTAACCCCTGCTCCTTCTTTCAAGCTGCACGGAAAGCTAAAAGTTGAATAATCACAATGATGAAACTATTGAATGATAAGGTTTGTGCAACTGATATACTGAATTTTGGAGTTCTTACAGTTTGAAGTGAGTTGAATAGTAGCACTTTTATTTGCCACAAGTTGATCACAAAGTTCTCTTTGGTAAACCATGATTCCCATAAATCTTGTTGTACAAGATTTGGGCCAAACCGCAAATGTCGGTCACCACTCCTAGAGTCTGGGAGGTTGTTGTACTTGATGGCAAAGAGAATGGTCATTGGGGAAGGCTGGATGGGGCACAGATGGAGGAAAGTTTAAGCGAATGGGCAAGAACAGTATCTAGATGCAACACATAATGACTTGCTTGAATCACAGCTGAGCTGGATTCTGAACTGCTCCATGCTGAACTGTTTTGGACTTGATTGCTGGATAAATCCTGGATCAGAATTTAGTGATGTCAATTGTTACTCTTTGGGACGATGTCCTTTCCTGTCAGAGAGAATAAATTCAAAAACTCTGACAGAACTAGAAATGTGTTTGCTTTAAGCTGGCCACAAACACAGCCTCAACAAATGTTAGAGAAAGGACATCATTTTCATTTGTGCGTTCAAAGGAGACAAAAGCCCGTTGTGCAGTACAGGACTATCGCTGCTGCTGAACATGGGAAAGGAAATAACTGTAACCAATTTAAAGGCTTCCATTAAACCCATATGTTTCTTGTGCTTGAATCCAAGGGGACCTCAGTGGAAAACAGAAGCAGCTGGGCACTGTCCTATGACACAATCACCAAGTCCATTTAAGAGTTAGGGAACAGAGGGCTGGTGGGGGGTTGCCTTCCTGTCTGGGTTGTTTCTTGCCTTAGAAATGTGGGGTGGTCCCGATCCTGAAACCTCGACCCCCATAGCTCTGCACTGTTCTCAGCACTGGGACAAGCTAAATGCTGTTCAGACAATGTTTACACTCTGCATGTAGACAGACAGGAGGTTTATACATAATCTACCGAGACATAAAGACAATTTATGTGGTGATACCCACAAAAACAAATCCCTCCAAACAATGCTTAGTCAGTCATTTGGGAGGATGTATTTAGGATATCCTGCTGAACTTTGAGTCATTATTCTGTCTTTGAACATTAACAAGTCAAAACAGTTTATGAACACTTAGGGTGTTGTCTTCTGTAAAGGGCATCATAGTTTCTGAATCAGTGACCTTCGACCATTATGCTTAACCTCGGAGTGACCACAGCATCATGACTTATACACTGTGGGAAATGTGCTTGTGAAGTATTTCTTTTTTTAAACTTAAAGATAGAAACTTTGCTTTGTGCAGTATGGGGTTTTCGATGTAACGTTAAATTATTTGATTTTTCTTGCTGCTCATGTTGCTGCCATTTAATTCCATTTATTTTCCTTTGTATTGCAAAGTTCTTAAATTCTGTCCAATAAAGAGTGCTCAGTATGTAAAATAGCATGCCTTGCGTGGGAATTTAAATCAACTTGTGGCTTGGAGAAAGAGACAAGTGTGGATGATTACTCAGGCAATGCTGGGGGATTAATAGGGTTTACAACCCTTACTCCATCCAAGGATTATTCCCCGTCAAACAGGGGTCTGTTGAGAGGAGGATGGAACAAATTCATTCTTCTCCCACTTCTTCTCCCTTTCCACACTGCTTACCAACCACACAAAGGACCCTCTGTGGGAGAAGATGGTGTGTGGTAGAGGTAGGGGGTTGGGCAGGGACTTGGTCATAGAGGGGTCCATTTTGGATGGGATTGCACTGCTAAACAAATAAGTTACCAGTAACACACACCTGCTTCTCCAAGGCAAACAACTTCTTAGACAGTTTTTCAATGTTCCATTAGTTGACAATAACCCTTACAGACTTAAAATATAATTAACTGATTACAATGTACAAGCTGGTATTAGTTCTTGCTCCACATGTGTATTTAAATAGCACTTTTCTAGTCAGATGATTTACACCAGTGCCACATTGTATCTACAAACACAACAACACCAACATGGAGACTGGTGGGTTAATCGAATTGACAACTTTGCTAATGCAGGACGACTTCTCTACCTACTGACCCACAGTCATGGGATGACCACTAAAAGTCATTACTTCAAAAGCAACAAAAAAGTTAATTACATTTGCAATTAAAGTAAGGAACAATTCCTTTGATGTTTGATACACATACTGTGGTCTGATTAAACTGAAATTTCATCATGAAACATCTGTAGCTAATAGCTTCGGTTAAAACCCTTCCTAACTTTCTTCTTCAACTACTGTCCAATTTATATTATTTGCTGTTATTTCAACTGCTAACTATATGTTTGTTTATTCCTCTCCATACTACACCTGGCCTGGCATTCTCCTTGGCCGTGATTCCTTCCTGGGGGAGAGCATTGACTGAGATAACGCAGCCAAAAACTAAACATTCTCTCTCCCTCTGCTGCTCTTATTACTTTCATGAAAATAGAAAGTACTTCTGCATAAGTTGATCTGTTTCTTTCAGTGTATCTGCGCGTACTGTACAGGTTCTGCTGGAGGTTTCTTCCTGTTAAAGAGGAGTTTTTCCTCTCCACTGTCACTACGTGTTTCCACTGTGGTGCCACAAGGCAAGCGAATGTCACTGTGTGCTCATCCAGGAGGTGTAAATGTAACCCACATAAAATGGGGATGCCTCTTTAAGAAACGGAGGTTAGGGAAGCTAGGTGGTCTACCTAGCCCAGGGGCCACCAACGCGGTGCCCGCGGGCCCCCTATCGCCCGCGGGCCCCCTATCGCCCGCGGGCCCCCTATCGCCCGCGGGCCCCCTATCGCCCGCGGGCCCCTTGTTAGTTGCCCGCGGGGCAAGTTCTAAAAATAGCCATTGTCATTAGGGAGCATTGCCAAATAAATTATTTAATTTAATATTTTTACATTGAAGTAGTAAAATTTGTTTATATTCAGAATTTTAAAAAAAGCTAATTATTAAAAACATTTAAATGTAAATTTTTATGCATAAATGTTATCGGAGGGCAGCAGCGCCTGCAGTCCTGCTGCTCCCTCTCTGCCGACCTTAGAGCAGAGAGCAGCTCTAATGTTTTTGTTTTTTTTTTACTTGAAGTAAAACAAAAAAAAGAAGAAGAATTTCTGAAAATTTAATTATCGAACCCTCTTTGCAATTAACAAAATTGTGGAGAAAAAAATATATATATTAAGTGTCAAAACATATTGTACGTGGCGCACATCTGAGTCTGTGGGGGTCAAAGGGCACCCAAAGCTTAAATCTTATTGGTCCGTTTGCTATTTGGCGGTTTGGCGCTTTTTCTGTAAGCTAAAACTGAATGAGCGCAGTTTGAACCTCCCGTAGTTCTAGGAGCGGTTCGGATGCCGGTTGAGCTTTTTACCGTGTTCGGTTCTGACGGGTCGCCGGTTCTGAGCTTCTTTGATGTTTCCCGAACCGGAGAGTTAGCGGGTCACCCGTTAGCTGACATCTGCCGCTCCTACTTAGCATCGCGCTAAGACTGCGGGTTAAACAATTTAATCTAGTTAAAACGTTTCCTAAAAGAGTAAAAACTGAACAAACATTGTTGCTTCACCTTCTCCTCCTCTGGACGTCTGACACCAGAACCGGGGATCAACATCCTCCTCTTTCCGTGGATCACAGGTCAGCTTTGCTTCCATGTCTTTATTTGTATTTAGCATCGTTTGTGTTAAAAAAAGGCTTCGCTGCTTTAGTGGTTTAAGTTTGCGCTGGTTTTGTGCGATGCGCACATGATGCGCTCTTACAGGTCAGGTGCAGGGATCGTTTTGTGCTACCTTACAATCTGTCGGACATTTTTTTCTCGACATCTGGTGTCAGCCAGCAGATGTCTCTGCACAATTTGTTAATAGTAAAGAGGGTTGGATAAAAATATACAATAACTTTTCTTTTTTTATTTAAAGGAAAATCTCACAGTGCGTCCAACAGCTGCAATAATCCGGACTGTCAGTCACTTGTGGGAAATTTAGAATCGCACAGAAAAGCTAAGAAAGGGAATCAAACTTAAAACTGAACTAAGAACTTCTGATCACATAATAAATTAACCATAGCTGCCATGGTAATAATTACTGATAACTATTGTGAATACTCCCTAACATTAATATGATTAGACGGCATGTATTATTGTTATAAAGGGTGAGCCAAGGAAAGTAGCCCTTCGTGTTGCTCTGGACCCGTGAAGTAGCTCCCAGGCTGCAAAAGGTTGGTGACCCCTGACCTAGCCAATAGGAAGTTTAGTTTCCAGTGAGTTTAAACCAATCAGAATTCCGACTGCCGCTGCAGGACCCGCCCTTCCGCCGCATTGAGTGTGTAAGCGAGAGAGATCCGGAAACGATTAAGCTGGGCAGCGTGAGAGTCTCTGTTTTAAAACAGGTGTACGACTCTAAACAAACGCTTTCCCAGATCATCCGACTTCTAAGCTGGACGCGTGAAGTGAGAAAAAAAAGAAAAGGAAAGACAAGTTCACTTTTTCTGCTGAACACCGTTAGAGCTGACTCGTTAGCTCTAACGGCCAACGGCTACTAGTTTAGCCCTAACGGCTACTAGGCTAACGGTTTAAGTTCATCTTGTTCTCCGTTCAGTTGAAGGTAAAACCTAATTTATATTATATTTTTACTTTGTTCACAATGAAAGCTCATATTATCAAGGTTAAAGCAAGGAAAATATGCCTTATTACACTATCTAGTGCCTCACGGGTCCGGACTGAGAGCCACCATATTGTTGTCCCTAACGTGTCGCATTGAGATCGGTGAGCATATTCTGTGCCTTTCATTTGGGTTTTTGTTCTGTTTATCACATTTTTGTTGAATAATATTGTTTATCGGAACTATTTGATTATTAAAATGTAAACTTTTACTGATTTTGGATAAAATGTAATGTTTAATATTGTTTGAAGAAATGCTTTTGTAATTTACAGTAATTGATGTCAAATATACAGAAACATGATTTAAGGATTAAAGCTAGAACAGCTTAATAAAATCCTATGATTCTGCTGGTCCTGTCTGTTGACAGGTCAGGTTTTTTTGTTTATGCTGGATTGTTCCTGAGGTTGGATTCCTCCTGTGACTTCGATGGCGAGCCTTCCCACCTGGACTTAGAAAGAACTGGATTCCTGGATTCCTTCTTTTCCATTTGGAGTCCTGCTGCACCCCGCGGTGTGGTAGGCCGGTACCACTCACATCTTCACACACAGTTGGTTATGAGTGAGACCACTGACTGACATTTTTCTTTTTATTGTTTAATCCTGGAATTTCTTATCTCACCTTTTGGACTGGTTTTTATTTGGTACTTTGTAACAAACTGCTGTGTAGGAAATTCTCCTCATGTGAATGGTGTCGAGTTGAACTTAATTGGAACTGGAATTGATTGATCTGTTGCCTATTACGATTTAGAATTCAGATTACCAGGGTGCACCCAAAAGATTCAAAACTGAGAACTAGCACTTGGCCAAGTATTTGTATTATTTTTTTGTATTTTATTGTGTGTAATTTTATTTTCATAATTGTGTGTCTTGTATAACTGTTTGTTAATTTCATGGTTTATGTCACTAAAGCCAGTTGTTTTTTTTAAATTCATTTAACTGCCTTTGTGTGTCATTTAAACAATCCACCATGCTCCGATAGTCGAACCTATTGGCCCATTCATCTAATATATAAAATACCCTTCTCATCTGTGTTACATAAATGCTTAAAGGCAATGGCTTGATGCAATCTGCCGGGTTTCCTTAGACAGAAAACTTTTTAAACCAATTTGAATATTTCACTGATCTTAGTCTACTGTTTGATAACCAAGATTAATTGTATGTGATTTGCAATTGAACTGAAAGGACTGAAAGCCTTCCACACACTCTGCAGTGTGTGGAAGGCTAGCATCAGTTTTACACTCTTCTTGGCTGACTAAAGGGGTTTTATGCCTAATCAAATAAAGATGAAGGAACTGGTTTTGAGTAATTACTGATCTTTAGCAAATACAAGTCTTGAAAAATGTTCCGCAGTTTATTTTGAAGCTTTTTGTCATTCTGCATGTGATTATTCCATCAGTTTTTCACTTGTGGAAATTTAAACTGCCATTTATGTCCCACAGGTCTTCACGTTAATAAAATTCAGTTTTTATAATTTTTCTTTATGAGCGACTTGGGAAACATCTGCCGTATTTTACTTGAAATGAATCTTCATTTGCCTCCTACACAGCCCCCTTTGTAAGGCAGGTTATGGTTCATCTTTCTAATTCACATTACTTCCTGCTTAAGGAACAAAAACATATAATTTTACTTTTTATATATATTTTTTGTTTGCTGCACTTTCAGTAAGGACACCATCTGCTTCAAATCTGCAAACAATTGTAAAAAAAAAAAAAAAGAAAAAGCCTGCTTTCTTTCTGAACTAGAAACAGATATGGCTTCTTAAGACCATGATGTATTAGTTTATTCACTCTCACAAAGGAGCATAATGGTGTTTCTGAGTTGTGTGCCAAATACAAACATCATAGCAGAAATCTAATTTGATTTCTGTTACGCACAATGCCAGGTGGCTGAAGGACTCCACCCATGTCCTTGGAGGAATCTCCTAGTTGGGAGCCTGAAACCTCTCCAAACTGCAAGACTTTCTAACAGAATCTTAAATCAGTCAAATACAACAAAAACTCAAGACTTTTATACTTGCTTCTGGGTTAATCGTTAAACTGTTGAGGGTACAATAATTCACCTCGTGTGTAGCAGTCTTCTCAGTATTTCTTTGGGCTCAATTCTTTAATATCTCAATTGCATTTGGATGTTGCATTTTCTTGTTACCTAGTTTTAAACCACAATCCATCAGCATAAGGTGGCATTTGTTTGTAGACCATGTGTTTTACCTCAACTCTATGTAACTGTTTTTGAGTACAATATCTTACATTATTGTCAATGATTTTGCAAAAAGAAAAAAAGAAAAAAAAGAAGCAGAAAAGTAAAGACAGTGCAAGCTATTAAGAGAGACTGTAATGACTCATTTCAAGTCACTCTATTAAACTTAACAGTTTTTGCGCTTTTACTAGAAGAAAACTCGTTGCAGGTTGGATTCCCATAAATGATCTCCACTGAGCACACTCATTTCTCAGTGCAACTGTAAATTTCTCTTTCTGGGCCAATGTGGGCTATAAAAGCAACCCAAAGGGAAATTTGTGGGCTTTGAACACATACAGTAATTTTGTCAAGTTTCCATGGATCCCTTTTGTTTACCTACATGTACAGTGTCTTGCAAAAGGTATCCATATTTTTTTAATGATTTTTATATTTTTGAATGGATTGCATGTGATAAGCCAACCCAAATTTGGGCAGAAAAACAGAATATGTTATTAGTTCATTTATTTATTAATTTTACAATTAAAACTCAGAGGTCTGGCATACATAGGTATTCAGTTCCATTGGTTATTCTCCTAGTAATAGTTGAAACCGAAGTCATCTGATAAGTAAAAGGAGTCCACCTTTGCGTGTTGTATTTCCCTGAGTTTGTTTTTATTCTTAGAGTGAACAAGTGGTATCACAAAAACCAAGAGTCAAAGAAGACAGGTTTACTTTGAACTCACTATTACCACTGAAACATAGATTAGACATTATCATGGTGTGGGGAAAGTTTTCTTGAGTACGATCAGAGAAGTTGTAATATTTGATGAAAAAATAAGTCGCACGGGGGCGACTGGGGCAACTGGAGCGCAATGGTTAGCCCATAGATAGAGGCTACAGACCTCAACATGTCTCCAGTTTGAGTCCTGTCCTCAGTTTCTTTGCCTCATGTCTTTCCGCATGAGGCAGAAAGTAATATGCCTCTTTCTTGTCAGATTACTTTTGAATAAGTGTCAATAGTGGCAAACATAGTCTTAACAGAGGAAAACATGTTAGAAGTTGCAAAACACTTGAGACAGGGACGATTCACTTCCGTCAACAAAATGACCCCAGAGGTCGTACGCTATTGCAGTTTTCACATTTTTGTCTTTTGTTATACACACTGTTTGTTTTTCTCAATCCCGTGCTATTTCACTTCAAAGTAGTGTGATTTTTGCATAAGCCATAAAATGTCAAGAAGATTTTGTGAGGTTTGTGGTTATATGTGACAAAATCTGATAAAGAAAAATGCATCTAAATACTTTTCTAAGGAACCCTTCAGTCACCCCTACAGTGAACCACCACATTTAAAGCAAAAGAAATTATTATGAAAGTTTTATAAATTGTCCAACTGTTCCAATTGTGTTATGGTGGCATGTCTTTCTGAGCCCCTTGCAGCTGTTGCCGATATGGGAGTTGTATGCCCACGGACCCCCTGGTGATAGCTTGGCAGCAAGCAGCCAGATCAGAGCCAGATGGATGCAGAAGGAAGAAAGTGTGACCCAGAAACACATGTCTGACAGCACAATACATAGTTTGACTTATCTTGTGAAAATATTTAAAGGTCTTCACTAAATATTTAGGCTGACTATAAGTTTACAGGCGTAACTTTTACCGTTTTACTTTCATGTAGAGTTGTAGTCATTGCTAGGATAAAGCTATGATATAATACACTTCATGTGGTTACACAGCTGTCAAAATAATTTTGTTCCAGAAAACATATTTTTCCAGACTTCACATCTATTTGGCCGCAACACAAAACTCGGGCTATTCCTTCTTCTGCTGACGAGAGACTGGTTTGGAGAATCCTGGTTTGTTCAAAACAGGGTGAATAAGAAAAGCAGCAGAATGAAGGAAAATAATCCAGTTTTAGGAAATGCTTACTTCTTGCCCAAGCAGACAAACTGGAGAGTTTTAATAGCAAAGCTAGTGTAGGTAAGTTTTTTGTTCTCAAGGCCATTATTCAAAATGGAGCCTTTGAATAATACATTGCCAAGAGTCTCTAAGCTGCTTTACTGCCTGTCAGTTTTTTTGGATGACCATGTCTCTTAGTTTGCAGTTTTGCCATAACATTTATATTTTCGGATGACTGACTGAATGATACTCTCCTTTATAAGTTGTTGAAAGCTTTGCATATCATGCTTGAACTTTACCCTCCTTCAAACTTCTCGAAAATTTCTGCCTTATTCTGGTGTGAGCCTCGGTATTAATGATGCTGTTGACAGAGTCCTTCACAGAGGAGCTGCAAAATAAAATTGCACACAGATTCGCTTCATTAAATACAAATTTGACTTTTGAAGGGATTCTTTTTTTTTTTTTTTTACGACATGACAGTAGCTTAAATAGAGTTGGATATGTGTCAAACTCTGAATATTGTATTTGTAAATAAATAAAAAGATAAATGAATAAAAGCATGTGTAATTTGTCTACCACCTCACAGTCATGCTCTGAACTGTGTTAGTCTATGACATGAAGCCGCAAAAATCACATTAAGGATTGCAGCTGCAAGATGTCAAAATGTGGACATTTTTAAGAGGTGGGGATAGTTTTGCAAAGCACCATTGATATTCACCTAATATTTCTAATTTTTTTGGCCTGTAAGAAAAAAAAAGTAAATTTTTTTGTGAAAATCATAATCATAGTCTTAATCCAGTGTTTGGCTTTTGTTTTTAAATACAGTTTAATAAGGGTGGTATACATAGACATCCTGTCCTACTAGACTAATGCGCCTAAGATTAAAAACATAGAAAATTGTCAACATAATCATAAAGACACAAATGGTCTGGCCTACTAATCTCTTCTTGTTTCTAATCCCACCAAGACCCTGTAAAGTCCCCTTTGCTAAGCTTGATGCTTAATTACCAGGAGCAAACAGGCCTGTGTCTCTACTTCATCCTCAGAAATGTTTCCAAGTTCATTTACGTGTGGTTCTGTTGCCTTTAACGAGAAACACATGTTTGGCAGTGGCTGAAGTGAAATGTGTTTAACATCTGATGACTTGTGCTCTTTCAGTTCTGACTTTTTCCTGTCCACTGTAATATGGGAGTTTATATATGAGGACTCCCAGTGGCCTTGACAGTCACTTCAGATGCTTCACGGCGTCACAGCCATTCAGCATTCGAGGCCCCAAAGAGCTGATGTATGTTAACAAGAATTATACCACCTGGCCTGAGGCGGGAAACTGAGCCAGCAAGAAAGCCAGCTGTGAATGTGCTCATGTCCTTGAAACTTGGCCCCACCAAAACAAGCAAGACACAAACCCAAGACTCTCACACCCACTAGGACTTCAGACCTGCTTAGATTTGCACAGTCATAACCACACCCTTATCATAACCATATCCTTACGGGTAATGCATACATAATGTTGCTGTTTTGTATTTATAGCTTTATTTTTGCTCCAGCTACATGTTTTATGTTTCTGTATGTTATCTGTTCTAGAGAGAGCTAACATATATAAAAAGTATCAGGGATGATTTCTGCCTTCCTGATGTAGATAATCTGAAGGGCACAGCACAGGAACAATTTAAACATTCTGCAATATTATTTCACAGTAACTGGACATGAATATCTTTCGTCACATGATTTCTAGCTGCTTTAGACTTGGTGTTATGATTGGTTTGGGATTTAAACCTAACCTCTAGGTCAACCATCTGACACACTATCCCAGTTCCTGCCATTGGACTTTCTTTACTTTTTCTTTAGGATAAAAATAGCTGGATCTGTGCTTCTGTATTTAGGCTTCTTAAACCCTCAATAAGTCACAGCAAATAGCTGCTGACACTGAGCTAAGTCCTGCTGGATGCTTTTCCTGTTATAGGAGAGTTCAAAGATCACACTGCAATAGGACAACTTCTTTTGTTTATCTCATTGGGAATCATCAGACCAGGACATCATCAAGGAGATAAGGCCAGGGGGACACTTGGTGGTCAAGCCTTGTGTTCTGGGGCTGGACAGCTCACATCCCTCATGGCAGTGAGAAACACCTCCATATGGCCCTCAATATATATGGTTGACTCCTCAGTGAGGGGTCAAGGTGGGGTTTGTTGCAAACTGAATGTAAGCATAAGGATGGAAATGCTGATTCTAAATGTCTGAATCCAGCTTTTCAGACATGGAAAAGCGCCGCATTCAAACACAAATCTGCCCACCAGCTTGTCTGTCTTTCTCAGGCCCATGGAGTAAAAACAATCTGAGCAGTGTTGTTACATCAGCTTGTTAGCAGTTGGCTGATAATCAGAAGCATTATCTAACATTTCATCACTCACATGCAATCAGAAGAAAACATACATTATGGGATATGGCTGAGCCAAAATCCAACAAAGTTATCAAACTATGAGCACAATGTAGAACTGATTTGACAATTTTTTGTGTGTGTTCAAGTACAATTGACAAATTCTGTCACGTTCAGATACAAGGGTTATCTAATATGTTTTATTGATGGTTCTGCTATACTGAACTCCTTGAAGTGGGACATTGTCTATTTGTCTTTTATTTCTTTTATCAAACCAAAATTGTAAAGCAAGATGTCAATTAATTTCAACACATTTTGGCCAGATTATGTTATTTTAACATGATCAGTTGCTAGAAGGGAAGGAAAAGATAATTTGAACAACACTTACAACAAAACTGCCAAAGGCTGCACTGCTTTCGATATCCCTCAGAAATCCAGATGCAGTAGACAAAGTCTGGCACATTCCCTTCACTGTCAAGCATGAGCGTTGTTCAGCCATGTACACTGTCCATGTGGCAGTCTTGTTGAGCTGTGACATTGATTGGGCCCTTTAGTTTTGCCCCTCTACCCGGAATTTGAGAATCTAACCGCTAAGTGTGGACATACATGTTTATGGAGAATGCACCATGAGTCATGCTGTCATCTGCTCTCGGACCAAAGTACTGACAGATGGGGCAGAGAGAACATAGAGTAAAAGAGAAGAAAAATAATTTAGATTGTCCCAGCCATCATAACTTCAGTATGGTGAAGTGCAGAGAAGCAGAATCAGTACACTGTTCCTTATGCAGCATTGCCCTCTGTCAGAGACCACTGCATGGGCAAAATCTACAGCCAAGACCACACATGCCAAAATGCTCATGCATGGCTGCAAGTCTATGGTCTATATTCCCAGTTCAAGTTTGTCTTTCTTGGCAATTGGTGTCTTTGCTTAGGCTCTACATGGTCAGAGAGAATATAAAAAGAAACATGGTCACATAATTTACTATTAGTGTACTGATTTAATATTGCTACCTTCCTAAAATGACGTCTTAAGTAATTTGTTTTGCCATAAGTAGATCTTTATTTTAGGAAGGTGGTGAATTATGTTCTTGGTCCAAGATGTCCGTGAATGAAGATGGTAGAAGGAGAAAAAAAAAGAAAGGAGAATTAAGTGAAAACAATCAATAAAATAATCATCTTTAAGACAAAAGTACAACTTTCAGGATTAATTTTAATTATCACTTTTATGATGCTCTGACTCTGAAGGGTTTGAGTGTATATTTAAATACTTTTCAATGATACTTTTCAGTTCTATTCACCATAGTTGTTCACACAAACAAGAAACTGGTACCTATCTCCAGAGGTCAAAGGGTGAGAGGCATGGCACGCTCTGTTAAGGTCACCAATCCATTGCAGGTCGACATAGAGATGTCAACATGCAGGCCTCAATGAAGACATTTTAATTATACTGAAAGAATACAAGATCAATAATAAATAGCTACAGCTGATTGTTATATTAATCTTTTGAATCTTAATGTTTTAAGTGCAAGTGTCAATAAATCAATCCTAATTACAGGGTTCTGTGAGCAGATAAGTGTGTTGAAAGTGGGTGAAACTCAAACTGAAAAGAATGGACATCTCTGTTGTGTGTGTTAGCATCTAAACATATGCAGGGATTTCTCTTCTTAAAGCTGTAAATTACCATTTAAAACTGTAGTATGTAGCTTTTATAAGTAGTACGTTTTTTTTATACGTTTTTTAAAAGTGTCGCTATGTCTTGACAGTATAATATGAGACAAAAATCTGTGAAAACAAAAAAGCTCCTCTGCCTCCCTGTCGTTCTCCACCCATCTGCAGAAATACACCTCTCAGTCAAAAAAAAAAACACAATGACAACTATAAAGATAATCAAAAACACAATTAATGGTGCTGTTAGTAATTTAAAACCAATATTGCATTACATGATACTTTTACCTCTGTTCTCTCTCCATATCAGTGGAGTAGGCAAAAGAGTTTAATAGGCTCCTAAATTAAACCTCTCAATTGCGTCGGGTCTTCCTTTTAGAAATTAAGTAACTGATATTGTCACAGTTAACGTGCAAAAGTTGAAATTTCCATATGTTGATATCAATAACTTTTGTGAGAGGCTTTTGGTTTAATAGTAAAAACACTGACCTGGAGGTTGCAAAAAATATTTCATGCAAACTAATTCAGACCAGAGAGCAAAATTTGGTGTGAATAACAGATTGCTTTTATCACCTAACTATATTTACTTTTACGCAAGAACTTTTCAAGGTTTATTATTTTTGCATGCCTATGACTTTGGACCATGTTCAGCTGGTTCACAATGTGTAGCTGTTTCTCTGCTTCTCCAAGGGGGAAAGGAGGGGATTTTTTTCATACAAGACTTGCCAAAAGGGAGCCGGTAAAGAGCTATGCAGGGTGATGGGCTGAGGAGAGGAGGAGTGGTCTCTACCATGCTAGGCTACAATAAAAGGCATTGGTCTGGACCTCCGAGGAGCCCAAAATTTCCAGTAGCAGTACAGACAGCTGCTGCAGAAAAAGAAACAGGTAGATAAAATAGAAAAATTATTTTCAGAAAATTTGATTTTTTTAAAGTACATCTTAAGATTTTTTTTAAAAACTTTTTTTTTTTTTTTTTTACTTTGCAATAACTGAGGACAATAGAGATAAAATGATAAGCCTCCTGTGCATCACAATGATTTCCCTGGCCCTGGCTGGCAGTGCATATGGTCAAACTGCAACTCCTGCCCCCCTTATATCAGGTGAGTTTAACATGACACAGACATTTTGCAAATGCAATGGCTTTGTTTTAATTGTACATATTTCATGTATTTATAGTTGTACTAAAAAGAAAATAAAGAGGAAGTGCAGGCAGATGAGAAATCTCTGTAAAATGGTACCACACTATAAGCTTGTGTAACAACATGGCCATTGTAGCAGCGTGTAACAGATTAGTCTCTGGGGTAACCCACACACCCACACATACTGTGACTCACCATTGACTCACTGACTTGCATACAGACCAGCACGGTACCCAGTGGCTGGTGAATAAATTATCCTGTCATTCAATGCAACAATTGTCATTCTGCTGCATGAGAATTTCTCTGCTAATACCAGGTATTGAACCTTAAGTTGATGTCCGAAACTGAGCTAGTGGAGGTTGTTATTTTTGGTCATAATTTTGTCTATTTTTATTTGACCATATTCACCATATTTTATCATTTGCTGTAGACAAATGATATGGGTAAATAAATAAATAAATATATGTGTTCAAAACAGGTGGCTGGTCATTCTGCCTCTTTGTCACTTTGCACCATGGTAATTTTGGAGCAAATTTATAGGAGAAATTTAGAACTTAGAATCATTTTCAGGGGATTTCTTGTATTGTCTTTGACAATTGATTTTAAATTAAAAAGTCTATAATCTGCTGACCATCCACAGCATGGAAATGTAGATTTGGGACTCCAGTAATTAATACGTATAAGCAATGAGCTCACTTTTATTGTGTTTTGCATGGGAGTCAATTGTCCCAGATGGTGATCAGGACAAAAAATATATATATATATATTCATTTTAAGAAAACAGTATTTAATTAAATTTAATTTTTGAATTAAGACTTGAGCACTGTGTGACCATTTCATCTCATAATACATGCCAGGGTTCATTACATAGGTGAGAGTAGTTTCTTTATGAGTAGATGTGCTAGAGTTAAAATGGCAACATTTATGTTTGTAGTGGAGGAACAAATTGACAGGCGTCGAACTAACTAGGATGCAGAAATGTGTAAATCACTCCTCCTTGCAGGAAGACACCTTGAGTTTACAGATGAAACTCTGAGCTACAAAACTGGGCAACTACTTTTGTTCTGCAAAGAGAAACAGGGGAAGTCAGAAACTCCCTTTTGCTGTATAGGCTGAGTGAAATTCAATGCTTCTTTAGCAGCCAGCAAGCTGACTCAGTAAGTGGGAAACTAAGGATTTCTCAGTTGTCTGTCTTCCAAGCAGTAGCGGAGAAGGCCACCCTGTCGACAGAAGAGTTCCACTCTTTAAGGGGATTAGGCCTTTTTTTTAATCCACTTTAAATTTCTTTCACAGGCCTGTGATGTCATAGCATTTTGTGCATGTGCATACGTCTGCCTAAATATTATTAAATGACTCCTAGTTCTTTATTGTGCAACAGCAGTTGCTCTTCTGAAGCCAGCTCGGTAAGTAATCTGTGGGCCATATTATTCGTAGTAAGAGCTCCCTGTCTGTTCATTGGGGTGTTGTCTGCTTCCTCACACCCTCTGACTCACAGCAGCATTGGGCTTTTTTTTTGGAAAAGAGCCATGGCAACAGGCAGCCTGACAAGAGTAGAGGGAAGATTATCAAACCACAGCCAAATGTATAGAGTCCAGGGCTGAATGCTAGCCAGATGACTATGTCTTTCCCTGTGAGGTAATAGTCTGTTAAGTGTAATGCTTACTGTAGCTTTTGGTTACCGAGCCACGGCCCAGTTGCCGGGACTCGGTGGGAAAAAACGGGCTTGGCTGGAACTGGGCTTTGGGTGGGTTGGATTTTGTGTTTAGGCTCAGAAATGAGACGATGGAGCCACATTTAATGTTCTGCATTTATATTCATTTGATTGCACTGAAATTCTACAACCCACTCCAATAAACGTTGACTGCACATGTGAGCTCATGATCACGCATGTTGTGCACATAGAGACACCATGTTTGCGCTCGCTGTGCAGGACAGAACACAGGAAACACTTTATTGAAATTAGTGGGGAGGAGTTGGCCTTCTGTGTTTGTCCCAGCTGTGCTTGTTAATAATCCTTTCTCCGCTCGAGCACAAATTGGCTGGCAGCAGAGGACAGCAAAGCTCTGGGAAGTTGTAAGTCATCTCATGAGTTGCTCCTCTGACAAAAGGGTGTGGCACACTGCACACATACTCTCATTAACACATAAAGATGTGTGATCTACAAACTTGGATGCTTTTTTTTTTTAAAGGGGGGATTTTGGGCCAGATTTGGTCATTCTTCTCCAAAATGAAAACATTGCAGCTTTAGAATACAGAAAAAAGAGTTTGACTTGGAACTTTGCAATGTCGGTAATATAGAGCTTAGCGTTGCAAAGAAACAGATGGTTCCAATTATGCGCTAATGCAACCTTTTTACAGAGTGAAAGAGAATTGTGCTTGGTAATAAAATGCGAGTAGGTCTTGATTACTTTATTCCTACACACATTAGTTCACTTAGTTCTTTGCTGTGTTTTCATTAGCATCTACATCTTTTTAAAAAAAGGTCTACTGACTACACATTTCTATCTGAAATAAAAACCATTTACGACTGCAATTGACTTTAGAGGGTTAGATCTAAAGTGCGTCGGCGAAAGAACGGCTACACTTCTCCTGCGAGAAGAATGAAGGCAAACCCTACAGGCTGTTGCTCTACAAGCAAAACGTGCCTCGCGTGATCAGAGTAGCATTCTCTGCAGGGGTGACCTTGGTAGCAGCAGAGAGTGTGGAATTACTTTTAACGTCCCAGTCTCTGTCTGCTACCAAAGCCTCAAAGACATAACTCCCCTTCAGCCTGCTTCGACGGTGGGGAAAGTAAGTCCTAAAACACATCGAGTTTTTCTCCGTAAATATAGTTTTAACGGGGACTCCTGACATGAAACTCAAACCAGATGCCAGTGTCAACCACCATAACCACCATACTTATAAAGAAACCACCAGAATTTGATCTATAAATTAAAATACACTATGTGTACAAAAGTGAAAGAATATAAGGAATAATTGTTGAAAACACTTACTGAAATTTCTAAAATACTACAGCTTTAAAATGTCTTGAGAATACCATGTTGAGAAAGCTGCCATATGCATTGTTGAAATTAGATTTATGCCCATTCTTACGAATAAATTTTCCGTGTTAGGTGTTACAAATAGAGTAAGCAATAATGAAAAAAAGCAATAAACATTATATTTGTGAGATGTCATCATCAAACATCATCAAATACATCAAATACATTGATAAGTATTCCAGTTGACATTAATTAAACATGTGGGGTTTTAGCCTCCATTTAAAGGAACTCAGTGTTTCAGCAGTTTCGCAGTTTTCTGGGAGTTTGTTCCAGATTAGTCAAGTATAAACATAGGCTAGAATCAGAAGAGCTGTCTGGAAGGTTAATAATCACAACAATGTATTTTGGTGCTAAGCATTCAGGGATTTACAAACTAACAAAAGTATTTTAAAGTCTCCTCTCTGAACTATGGGGATCCAGTATATACTTTAGAACTGGCGGGATGTGCTCTATTTTCCTAGTTTTACTGAGAAAGCGATCAAAGCCCCATATGGCCTTCGGCAAGCCCCGTTTTAAATCATCATTCTGCCTTGTTTCATTTTCAGATTCTTACCAATAATGTCCTAGCATATTTCTCAATTCATCATTCTTTCAGTTATATTAAGTGTACCAGTAAAATGAGCTTTTTTTTTTTGCCTATTTTTCTTTGCATACAATTATGTTTCCACCTTTATTTCTATTCACATTTGGGAACAATGTTCAATGCCATTAACTCTATAAAGATGTGTGAAACGTTCTGTTTTGGTCTCATCTCACCAGACAGAATTCACCCAGTTCTTTGTTGGGCTGTGCAACTGTTCTGCAACAACATTTAAGCAAGTCTTATCTTGCTCTTTCTTGTGGAGTTTCATGCAATGTGTTTATGTGAAGAAATGCTGGAGTGCATTGCTTATTGTTTACAAAAAAAAAGAGGCCAGACCTTTCTGAGACTCTCTTCAAGTGGTTCTCAGACCTCAGACGACTCTTCTTACTCTTCTTTTGATCCCTCTGCCAGAGGTCTTGCGAGGAACACTGAGTTTTTGGTGGTTTATGTTGAAATTATGTTGTTTAAATTTTCTATTTCCCCAATGTGACTTACTTAGACATTTAGAAATATAATAATACATCTGTAACCAACAGCTAATTAATTGACTAATCTTTTATTATCTTGTGGATTGCTTAGTGTGAAAATGTCACGCTAATAAAAAATCTATTTACTTAGAAATAAGTTAATGAGGGTGTCAATATATTTTTTTTCCAGAATTATGCCTAAAAGGTACTTTTAAACTTGTATGACTGCAGTAGAGTATGTTTTCACTCCAGTCTAAGACTCACATTAGTGGTACTACAATGCTGCTCACATCTCATGTTTCAGACTTATAAACCAGATGTAGAAGCTGGTTTTCTGATCTGGACTGAACAGTGCTTCAACTAACACAGTACAAAGAAGTCCTTTGTCTTCTCTCATTTCATTTCTCTTGGCAGAAAAGTTGGTGGCATCACATTAGGCGAGGTGATGCTAACTAACGTCATTTTTTTCGTAAAGCTTTGATGAGCCAGTTAGTTATTCTGGATTGCTCGGGTCTTCAGTCACTCCACGTGCCACGGCTACCCATGCAGAGAATTTAGGAGGCAGGAGGAGTTGAGTCATTTCTAACTTGCAAAAAGGCCAAAAGCGATCTTCGTCCAGCTTGTAAACATTGGACTTCTTTGAAAAACACCAGTAATAAGCAGCTGCAAGGCTCTTCATAGCTCATAAAATACTTGGCATCTTGCAGACTACTTGGAAGGTCTTGCAGTTTGGTCAAAGAAGCAGCTACTAATTAACACAAGCTTAGAATGAAAAAAAGTTTTAAAATGTGATAAGCTGGATTGCCTGAGATGTATTTTTTTTCATCAGTGCTTTTGCCTGAATCTTGTAAAGTTGCATTTATTACCACAGATCTCAAATGTCACATTTGTATGACTATACTGGAGTAGATTAATTGTATTATGATAGATTATATGTGAGTTTCAATTCAAGAGATGAGACTGAAATTCAGGACAGACATAAAAACAAGAACAAGGAATAAAATTTTGACAAACATGCGATAGGCATACACTTAAGAATGAAAATATGAAAAAGAGAAATATCTTTTTCGCCTAAGAGAGAGAGATAACATGAAGGAAAGCAAGGTTAATGAGACCCATGTGAAACACATCAAGGCTGCCAAACGGTCAGAAAGCTGCAGAAATAAAAACAAACAGTAATACAAAACATAAAAAGCTAGCAAAGTTTGGATGTGGGGTATTTTGGACGTTTATTCCTATAACTTGGTCTGCATGTGTGTGTATGCTGAGAAAAGGTTTTGAATTGAGCAGAGCGTAAGGCAGACAGCCAGTAACTTCTTTTCTTTCCTGTGATACCCAGGAGGACAAGGTTCCTTTCGCTGTGAAGAGCCAGTGAGACAGTATTCCAGCCATGGTTTTGGTACAAAACATCAAGACAGATTCTGGCATCTTCAAGCAGAAACAGAGAACAAAACTAATCAGACACAGACACGATTTGTGTGTGGGTGTATACGTGAATTGGGAGTTTAGGGGTGTAGGTTGGGTTGGGTTGGGTTGGCAGGAGGATCAGGCTGGTAAGAAGAGGGATGTCAAATCATTTTGTAAATGTATTGATGCAGTGAATCCTTTTCCCAGAAAATAATAAAACCTGCCATTTTACAGATAGGTGCTGTTTGTACCAAAGATCAGAAAAACTAGACAAACACAATTATTACAATCAACACAGCATGCACAGATCTAGCATCTTTCTTGGATTTGCAAGACTGAATAACACAGCCTTATGTGCATATAATTGTTTGAGGTGGAGTGGAGTCAGAGGTCCATGACATCCGTTCATCTGTTGTTTGTAATATCTTGGGTTCGGACAACACTTGCTGGCTGGGGTCTTCTTTAGTAAGCAAGCCCTGTGAGGTCTAAACAGCAAGGCCAAGGAGATTATGGGAACCCATGGTGAGACAAAGATGACACATGATTTGGGGTTTAAGGAGTGGCGTTGGTTGGACAGTGAGGATTTGGAAGCAGTGTCCCGAGGAAAGGATTTCTGTTCTTCATTAGATGTTTAATACACTTAACAAAAATCAGATGGAGTGCATGAAAGGAAAGGTTTTCATTTTGAAAGCTAATGCTGAGGAAACAAAAGCTTGCACTTGCCAAAGCCGACAGCCTCGGGAAGGAGAAGGAAGAAGAGGATTGATTCCAGGCACTACAGACTGCCTGAAACCCAATAAAACTTACACTGCAGAATTTGATACTTATGGGCAGGAGAAGTCTTCAAACATGTGCACTGCATGGATCTATATTTTTATCTTTCAACAACTGACAGTGTGTTTGTGAAGTACCAGGCAAAAGCTTTTCTCTCAAACTTTTTCACGTTTTGTGACATTACAATCACAAACTTACTGGGATTTTTACGTGACAGATGAAAGCAAAGTCCATGAAGTGCATGTAAAATGAAAGCAGAATAATACAAGGAAATTCAATGTTATATATCCAATATATATATTCAAAGTTTTGCCTGTATTTGATTTAATATTTTGTATGACCCCTGCAAGTCTTAAGTAGTATAGGTCTCTATCAACTTTAAAGGGTAAATGTATGTAAAAATCAAATTTTCTTAGCTTTACATCATGATATGATGTTATTCTCTCATCAAAAACATATGTGCTGCTTTGCTTTATCAAAGCTTTTATTGAGAAGTCCTCTAATCTCCTGTGGGGGTCTCGGGGGGGAGGGGATCGAGCACCGCCTTCGAGGCACAGCTCCTCCTTTGAGTTACAGTTTCCAAGATTCCAAACTTCTGTATTACAGTGCACACAAATCCACTCAGTTCATTCAGACTAGCCAGCAGCAATTAGCAAACAGCTTGTGGAACTGCGCATCTTGCAAAGATCACTGTACTAGGTTACCTCTCAGTGAAACACTGGTGAAAACGTTGCAAAAAGGGTTACACCTTTTTATCTCTGATTAAAGGTGTCCTTGCACAGCCCTTCAGTTCAGATAGATGATCATGTTTGTGGCTGATTTGGTCATTTGTACCATACACTCTATTTTAAATTATGGTTAAACACAGGCTTGGTGAGATGCTTTAAACTCCTCCACAGATTGGCGTAGTTTTTGATTTAACAGTGTTCACAGTGCAGTTGCATTTACACTTTAAAAGTCATAGTATCATAAACATATATTGGTTTACTTTGTATGTTTTCCTCTTTTTTAGTCACGACTGATTTGGGTGGAAACGTCACCCTGCCCTGCAAGCTTCAGGCAGAGGAAAGCCTTTTCTTTGGAAGTCTGAAAGTCACATGGATCAAAGTGGGAGAAGACCAATCCCAAAATGAGGATGTGCTTGTATACATGGGTTTACTACACAAGAGGACTTATGGAAACTTTGAAAACCGTGCCTTTTTGTCAGACATAGAAAATGGTGACGCCTCCTTGATGTTAATTGACGTCTCTATGGATGACATGGGAAGGTACCGCTGTGAGGTCATGGATGGGATGGAAGACATCATACAAGATGTAATCTTAGAGGTTAAAAATGGTCTCACTGAAGGTAAGTATTGTTTTAATTCACTTAATCACCAGTAAATAAATGGCTATTCTGTTTATGATTTATAATGCACGTCTAGAATACGGACTTAAATCTGACTGTAGGGTTATGTCTCTTTTCTACACCATACATTTGCTCTAGGTTTTAGCTTTAATGTAAAACTGGTGTACATGGAAAAAAAACAAAAAAACAAAGGCAATACACTTAACTTGGATTTTGAGTTCAAAAGTTAGAGGTTCCTGAGAACCACTCACTTTCAACATGGCTGTCTAAAGCATAAACAAAAATTATATCTGCAGTAACTTCCCCCTAGGCTTCTTCCAGTCTTTCATTAAATCAGAGGTGCACATACTGCAGCCTCTACAACTGAACATATTGGTGTAACTTTTATGTATGCATTTTTATGCATAAGATGCAGAGTCATACATTCTCCAATTTACATTTTCAATAGCATTATCACTCCAAGCAAAATAATGAGTAAACCCAATGCAACTCTTGATGTTTCAATTTCAACTCCAAGTTTCTGATTTGCAACTGTAAACTCAAAATCCATTCTGTCTGCACTGCACATAAAAAAGTAAAGGTAAAAAGCTAATACACTTCTATCAGAGTATCTATTTTTTAGAATATTTCTACAAAGTTTGAAGGCATAAAATGAAGAAATACAGTGTAACTGGTTTATGTCATCTGTCATAGTAAGTCTGGCAAGTGGCCACCACATTCTAACCAAATCCCACTGGCTAACTAGCTTCCAATTGGAACATGGCTTTGTGCAACGTAACGTTATTCTCAGATTTAACTCCAACCTCACAAGGACAATGGAACAAAGCAACAGCTAAATGGGGTTTGAAGTCATTCCCAGATTTGAATGAAGACTCCCAAGCCAATTTAAACATAGGACTGCTAACGTAGAGGAACTGATGTCTTTGTCTTTCCTTGATTGTTTTGGACAATTAAAAACAGACTTTTAGACCAAAATAATATCGAAGCAAAACCCATTTTAAATCAACTTACTATTCTTGTACTTTGACCCAGCTGACAAAAGTAATTTAACAAGTATACCTCCAGTGTGCGATGAAGCATGCTAATATTGGGCCAAATAGCCAATCTCATATTTCCCTCAGTAGTATTGTCACTGTGTTGGATGTACAATTATATTGTATATTCTGCTACAGCATTTTCTATGTCTTTTAGGTGTTGTTTTCCCGTACTCTCCCCATCATGGGCGCTACAACCTGAATTTTGATGATGCTGTGCAGACCTGCGAAAGTCAGGATGCTGTAATTGCCTCGTTTGATCAGCTGCTGGCGGCCTGGAAAGGCGGTCTGGACTGGTGTAATGCTGGTTGGCTGAATGACGGCACAGTACAGTATCCAATCACCAAACCCAGACAACCCTGCGGCGGCGTCAACAGCCGACCTGGTCTCAGAAACTATGGCTTCAGAAACAAGCAGATGAGCCGCTTTGATGTGTTCTGTTTTGCTTCCAAACTCCAAGGTAGGCTATTTTTCTCCATTTTATTTTCAAGTTACAGTATAAGCTTTATATATTAAATTTCAGTTCTCATCTTTCCTCTTAAGGCATGCATCTACATTAAAGGAAGTTTTTTTTTGTTCTGCTGTCTCTGCTACCAGGTCGTTTCTATTGGTTGGTCCAGCCAGAAAGGCTGAGCTTTGACGAGGCTGTGCAGGCGTGCCGAGATGACGATGCAGAGATTGCGAAGGTTGGCCAGATGTACGCTGCCTGGAAGCTTGAGGGCTACGATCGCTGTGATGCTGGCTGGTTGGCTGACGGAAGCGTGCGCTACCCTATTTCCAGGCCCCGCAAGAACTGCAGTCCCACAGAGGCTGCAGTGCGCTTTGTTGGATTCCCAGACAAAAAGGTTAAGTCTTATGGTGTCTACTGCTTCAAGGCTGAAAAGTGAGAGAATGTAAAACATGCAGGTAAACCACAGACACCAAAGAGCAGCAACAACAGCCATAAAAAAATAAATTTTAAAGCAGATTAATTTGGATTTTAACTAGTCCAAATTTCTTACCTTTCTGATGCCATAATAGATGCTATGCTAGTGTTATGCAATTTAAATCAATATGCAATAAACAGAACAAAACAAGCAATTAGGGTATATTTTCTGTTTATTTCTATCTGTTCACTCTTCTAAACAGTCTTGACTAAGACTGTTTAGTCAATTGAAAATGTATGTCCTCCACAAAATGTGTAATGTTCAAGGTTTGGCTGCAATTATGCTCAAAGAATGTGTGCTGCTTTCAAGTGTGTCTTGAGCAATGCTATTTTTAATTTTGTATAAGCATACATATCAACAAAATAAATTGATTTCAGTGAGATAAACATAACAAGACTACAGCTGTTGAGCTATTGGTTCACAGATGACTCCAAGAAGGAACCAGTTAGATCCATTGCCAGGTTTGAAGCTGTTTTCTCATATACATTAACATACATGTATTTACAAAACCTCAAAAATGTATCTTTGACCAGAAAAGCTGTGAGCAAGTCAACTGCAAAGAGATTCGATGGATGTTTCTTCTTTTTTATATATATTTTCTGCATTTCAGTTTGATTAGGAAGAAATTACAAATATCCAGATGTTATAATGTTTAACCTCAATGCATTGTTTCCATTATCTAACATAAGGATTTTACCTTTTTTTTAACATTTGTCCTTTTTTTGATAACTTTACACTGTTTCTTGAAAAGAAATAGTACAAATTCTAGACTTACTTGCAGATTTTTCTTTTCTATTATATTAAGATTTTGCTTTTTCCTACTCATTGTGCAAGAAAAGTGCGTATAATCCTCCTTTGATCTGATATAGAAATAAACTTAAAACACCTAACTGTGTGATAAATGTAGCAGTCAGTAGTTATTAAAATATGTAGTTGTCATTAAGAGAAGTGAAAATGTTTATCTTTTTTTTCTTTTTACTTTTTTTTTATAACTTTGATTACTGAAATATACTTATAGCAGATGTTTATTTGCTCACAATTTGACATACAAAATATGAAGGTATTTTTGTATGACACCATGTACCGTTTCACAATGTTGCAATTAAAAATAAAAACACAACTGTTAAAAATGCTTTTTCCTGGGTTTCCTTGACTGAAAAATATATTTACATGTCTTAAGTTGGAATGCAGAAATTAGATGGTTGTACATGTGATGTACATTTTTATTTGCAAAAAGGATTCAGACTTTAAATATTGTCACATTGAAAACACAAAGTCCAATATGAGAAAGAGCAACACAAAGTGGTGTTGAACTGTGAATGGAGGAAAATTGTTCAAATATCACCAATAAAAACACAAAAAGTGGGATAATATTTGTATCTCTCGCCTTTTAGTTTGATAGTTTGATTTGAAAATGTACCACCACCAATTAATTGCATTCTGAAGTTAATTAGCAGTTAGTAGTGAGTCGTAATGAGAGAAGAACCCTAAAGGTCTGTGGCCATTCTGGAGAAGCTGCAGCTCAATTTGTAGAACCTGTTAACAAATAACATTCACACAATAAAATGCATTATGGATTCCTGTGATAAAGTCACAAAATCTGAATATGTTGTAGTGTAAAAAGTGTGCCAAATACTACAGACTTTTAAAAAATGTTTTTAAAAAGTGTTTTGAAAAAGTATTTTGAAATTATTTAGAAAATACTTACAGCTTTTGTATACATGTAAGATTACTGTCATCTAGTTTGAGAAGACGAGTGAATAATGATGAAATGCAAGAGTAAAACAACTTTTTGTTTTTATTTAAATGCGTCCCTTGGAATCGATCAACAAAATGTGTTGCAAGCTTTTCAGCTAGCCTGCTGAAGCAGCACTTCCCAAAATGTAATGATGAATGACACAGTATTGACATGTCAGATGAGGCTTTTATCTGTGTTGCATGAGTGCATTTCCTTTCTAAAAGAAAATCGGAAATCTTGATAAACCCCAAAGAGTCTTGCGCAGGTTAAGGAGTGTAAGATTTTCCACTGTGACATCAGCATTTAATGACACCAATACCAGTCTAATACTCTCTCAGGAACCTTGGAGAAGTTTTTGATCACAAGTCAAGGCTTGTTGGGTAGCAAACTGAGCTTTTAAAGTGATAAACATCTGTTAACTTATGCACAGTTTGCGTCAACCGGTTAAATGTTAATTCAGCAGTAACAGTGTGCTGTGCCAGAAAAGAAACTGAAAACCTAAAAATTGCTTTGTTTATCTTTATTGAAGATAATGCTTTTCTGTCCCACTGAGGTAATTCTAATTCCTCTCTGTATAGAAAAGATCATGGATTTTAACCTTCTTCTGAAATACAATTTGATTTAAATGAGACTGAATTGCTGTAAAAAAAAAAAAACTACAGTTTATGTTCAAATAAAAGTTAAATCCCTATGTGCTGTGCAAGCAGAGAAGAAGCCCAATGATTTCAGTCAAATAGCACCACCTGGTGGTGAAACCTCTGCAGGGCCCGCATATATCTAATTCATATTTCAAGAAGGCAGTAAGACACTGTAAAAAAGTGGATACCATCAATGTTAAAACACAATGTAAATGACCAAACTAAATGTCATACATCCATATATTTATTTGGTTCTTTGGTGAGTTAAAGCAGGAAAAACAGTTTAATCTTTTTTAAAATAAAACTAATTCACAAACATCTCATACATTCACATTGTAAAGTAGAAAACAAAAACAACAAGTTGTTATATAAATATAAAATGATATTATGTGCACAATAGGGCAAAACGCACTTAAACATTCACAGGCAGACCAAATAAAGCAACATTGCTCGAATAGAACTGTTGCAGAGACACAGCCATTCACATGTAAAAGTAGATTTTGTCACTATTTCAGAACAAAAAGTATTGCTTATCATGCCCTCCATGTCTCTTGGTTCACTGTGGTAGTAAGAGATGCTAAAGGACATATGAACTGATTAAACTGCATAAAATGAGTACATTTCTGTCTTTATTGCGTAGACATTGTGAGCATGTCTTGTCTTCTGTTGAACATACACATAAAGAGAGCACTGCTGGGACCAGTGACACCAACACATTTCACTTGTCAGTATAAAACACACGAGGAGATAAAAAGCAGCTTGAAAATAAATTATTTGTATCTCTTCCACCGCAACAGCTTTAGTGTTCAAGTCTCTGAGTGTTTCACAAAAATACATTCTCTCAACGGCTGATTTGATGTGCAGCAAAAGCAGTGAGGCACAGTAAAAAAAAAAAAAAAAAAGTAAAAGAGAACTTTAAAATAAAATAAAAATTTATGGTAAAACACAACCAAAACACATGAAGAAAAAAAAAAGATTATTTTACATGTGTTCCAATTAACAACAGAACAGTAATGTAAACATGCCGTACCAAAGGATTGTGAGCTGAATAGAAATCCAGGCTGCTTGAGCTACACATGGTGGTTTTTCACTCATTTTGAAATAGACTGACATCAGTTTCTGTCTGTGTTTAAAGGTTTTTGTCAATAGGTACTCAGAGAGGAACCTTTCAAAACTATATCATACAAAAGTCAGGCCAGTAATATTTGAAAGATTCTGCTGATACATACGTGTACATAAATGTTGCTTGTAAGAAGAAAGCAGGGAAAGCTGGTAGTTCGAACCTTTGAAAGCTGCCACCAAATAGATTTTCTCTGGTGAGAAAAAGGCTATTTGTTGTTATTACCTGTGAAAATACTTTCAAACAATATTTTTCAAGCCTTTTTAGTCTGTTTGTAAAGAAAAAAAGTTTTTTATATTAAAAAAAAAACAAACAAAAAAAACGTTTGCACTGTACGAATTAATAGCCCTATTTGCAATGTGATTGAGAAAACATATTTATGCATATGCATTCATGCATTCCAGCATTAAACAGGACGACAAAATTAATTATTTTTATGTGACATCAGCTGTATTATGTTCTTTCTATATATGCTGGACACTTGCATTGGCTTCAATTAGCACAGTTTATGCATCAGACAGCAACAATGAATGTTTCATATAATTAGTCAACATAAAATATAAAATAAAGAACATAAAAGAATATCAAAGTAGACAGCTCATTGTGCTTCCAGAAGCCAGCTGAAAGAGTTTGTCCTCACTGTGAATGTAGCAGTCTCTCTTGAAACGAATCATCAGGTAAAATTATTTCAAAGGCACTTTATAAGATATTATCGTCATTGCAAATACAAGAAACTTGCGGTTTATCCTCTCGGTTTCTGTTGATGAGCTTTTTTTTAATGCACTTTTTTGTTTTCTGGTCTTCCTTTCTTACAACCATCAAGCAAGTGTTCTTGATTTCTCTTGGTTGCTTTGTTTTGTCCTCTTTTGTGCTGTCCTGTCTCTCCTTCCCCTGTTGCGCTGAAGGTGGTGGCGCAAGGACTCATCCTGCCATTTTTTGAAATTATTGATACTGTAGAGAGCGTGGGGTTGATGTCTCCTCATGAAGGACCTCTGGTAGCTCGACGCTGAAAGAGAAAATGTTTGAAATTGTCTGAAAATAAGACAATTTTGAAATCTTGAGCAAAATGTTTCATTTGCAGGAATAACAGTTATACATACGGCTTATACAGGAGATTTTAGGTGTATCCCACCGTCCATCGCCACGGCAGCGGATGGTTGGAACATGTCTCTGAATGAACCCATTTCGACACTGGTACCTCACCAGGGTGTTGATTTCATACCTCTCACGCTTTCTACCAAAGGTACGTGCATTTTCAACCACAGGGGGCTGGCTGCAGGCCACTGGAAGAACAAAGGGTGACATGACTTCAACAAGGAAACAATCAAGGAAAATAAGTGTATGTAACATATTTTTAAAAATCCTTGCAGCATAAGGATGTAGTCTGTGCAAATAAATGCACATAGATAACCACACACAGATGGTTATCAGTCCACTGGTGCATCTCAATAAATTAGTAAATGTTTTAGAGGTGCACCTGGAAAGCTGAAAAGAATCAATGTTTTGTTATGTGGGTAGCAAGAAGATTATGTATTACTTTTTTTGCTTTCTGGAAATCAAACTCAATGACATGATACATTATTGTTTTTGTTTGTTAGCAAGTTGTGTGATATAAAAGGTTTTCTTTCATTACCTGTGCCTTTCTTGCATGTGAAGGTTAGGTGATAGTTGCACGGGACATCGTTCCACTGGCCACCCTCGTGCCAAATCATCACCACACAGTCTTCTCCAGACGAGAAGAAGCTGTCAGGCTGGTTGGGCCTCCAGTTTTCATATTGCTGAAAATTGAACATAGAGTCTCACGTTTAACATCCCAGGATCTACAAGCCAGTGCTAAAAATTTTGCTCTGTGATTGCACATTTAATCCCAAATGTCATGTAAAAAGTGTGTTCTCCAAAAGAAAGACAGCATGCTGTCTTTATGTACCTAATGTAACCGTATGAGAAGGAGTAGGTTTGTTTAGTAAAAAACACAGCTTGATACCCACCAAGATTGCAGATATATGATTATAAACAGGCATGCACACTCTTTTCACCAACAAAAACTGTCCTTTCTAAGCAGTAGTGTGTAGCCACTGCAATTTGATCAATGTCCACAAGAGGGGGAAGATGGATCTCTCTGGGTAAACTCAGTGTTAACTTGAGCCTCCTAGACTTAGCACCGCCAGATTGAGGAAAAGGAAACTAAGAACGTCTAAAAAGAACTTTGAGGTTGTTTGCTTTACAAATTTGGCACAATGTATATAAAAAATAAAAAAAAATAAAAATGTTGGACTTACAACCACATTTCATCACATTGTGACTTTATCTCCATGGTATGTTTGGCATCCATGTTATTGCACTATACATGTATTTTTGTGAACACTTTTCATCATGTGTACCCCTGCCAACAAAAAGCACTATGTGTGCATATGAGTGTCCATGCAGTATACACACAGCTGTGAAGCTAAGGGCCATTCAGGCTGCAGTTGATACTAACTGTAGTCTTTCAGCATGTCCAAGGTTCAAACACTTTCTTCAAAGCTGTGACGACCCCCCCACCTTTCACACAATCTCCTGCCATCATCCCTCTAGGCTCTGGTGCTCTGTCATTATGGTTAACAAACATACTCTGACTTCCTGCTCTGCTCACCTCAAACCAACAAATGGTTGACCCGTCAACTGCCTGACAAGACTGTATCTCAATTAAAATATTCAAACTGCACAACCTGATCTAAACATGTATTCTAAGATATTTCAACAAGTATCTTTTCTGTGCTCTTTCTTAGCATTACTAGATTTGCTCTAAGCTTTTCACCAGTAAGTGCAATTTCACAGTTTAAAAATATCCTATTTATTTGGATTCAGTTGAGTTGACCACCCACCTAAACCCTTGGGGTGATTTGAGACAGTTTTTTTTTTTTTCAACCTAAAGTTGAGCACAGGTGCTGTCCATCTGTGTGTCTGTTTGGTGGCCCTTCCCCCATGTGACTGCCTGCTTGCTGGGTTCTCTCAGGAGGGAGAAAGGATAAAGAGGAACCATAAAAGTCCACGCCTGCCAGACCCCTTCACACAACCTCATTCACAGCCTCATCACCTCTAAATTGGTCACTGTTTACCCATTAACCCTTAGGCTTTCTTTCAGCTTCCTCTGCACCTCTACTTTTGTGGGATCATCATAGTAGTCCACACTACATTGATGGAGACAGTAACTAGGTTTTATTCTGTAAAGTATCTGGAACTGCAGCAAAAATGCAATATGCTGAATAATTCCCATACAAAAATTAAAATGTCCACTTATTTTTGATCTGTTTCTATAAAGGAAGCCCAATTTTAGTATAATACATTGTGTGAATTGCAACTCACAAAATGTAAAACATTACAACATGAATACTTTTGTAACACACTGATTAAGCTGTTTTGTAAAACAGTGCTTTCATGAAAGATAAGCAGCCTTCCTTGCCTATAGTATATTTATAACTTACGCTTTCCCAGTTTGCCTTATTGGACCAACTGATTTCCACAGAGTAGACTTACACTCGTTATGTGATTTAGAGGTGCCTTACAGCCTAATCTACATCAGGTTTATTACCAGAATAGTCACAGGGGTGTAGGGATACAAGGTGGAGGAGAGTGAGAGTCACGAGAGGGGAACCAGAGCTCACTTAAAGGAGCAACTCTCCGTAGATCACAGCCTCCGTCATCACTTCCAAATATTTACTCTGCCATGTTTAGGGAGAATGATATATGTCAGAAGGCAGTGTCTTACCACAGGGCTGCCATCAGTCCAGCGGAAGTCGTTGTCAAACATCTTATCATTCAGGCCAACCCACTGGTAATCCTGTCCAAGACCTGCAATTTAGGATGAAAAAACAGCTGATTACAATTTTGTACTTTTTAGTTTTCAGAATGTGCAGTTACAAAATGTAAAAAAGAAAATAAAGATATCACAGGCATTTTTAGAGTCCGTTTTATTTCCTGCACCATACGTTCTTCTACGGTTTGGAGTTTTTTTGTGAACTTGTCAAATACCTGCTGTTGTTTCCCTTTTCTCATGAACAGCAAACATTATGAGGAAGCAAAGCATGTTCTTGGACTTATGGACTTTTGAAAAAAAAAAAAAAAATGTTACTTACGGTTGACAAACTGTTGTTCTTCGTGGGAAAGGATGCTGGTGAGATGAGCTCCCTGAATGCGGCACTCTCGCTCTGCAGAGTCCCAACCTTTCCTCTGGGGGAAGAATTTGTAGCAATGGCCCTGAAACTTGTGCCAACCATAGTCACATGTTTCAGTATCTGATGGCAGAGAAGATGAGATGGAGTTTTCGTGTGCAGGAACCATAGGATTTATAACTTAATTTGCCTTTCAACAAAACACCAATCTCTCTTAGAACTTGAAAACATGAAAACATTTGTAACAATGCATCATTTTACAAAGAGGAAAGTATAGATAAAACCAATTATGGCCATTCAAGAATCAAGTTGTCCCTGATACTGTTTGTAAGTTAAAATAAACTCTGTTAGGCAGTGGTGAAGAGAAATAGGAAGTGAACTATTCAAGCCAAGTGTGAATAACCTCGTATAAACTGAAACAAGCATGCCATGTGATCTCTATCAAAGTATTTCTTTACAAGTCCTATATGAAAAATCACAAATATTGATTACAACTTAGCCTTAAAGATCAGCTCGTGTTGCAAGTGTTGAGTTGTCAATAGAGTTTTGGATAGAGAGAGTTGAAACCAGAAGTTTACATACATCAGTAATAATATTTTTCTTAAAAATTCTGTCTCTCATTGGCATTTAGCAAATTGAACAAATTTAATTAATCCTAATTGACCTAAAACAGGAAAGGCTTATTATGATTTCAATGCATTATTTGTCTTTTTATATAGTGTATGTAAACTTCTGGTTTCAACTGTATAATTAATGTAAACCAAAGACATGATTTGTAAAATATATTCCTGCATCTGTTTTCCTTGGCAAAATCTCTAGCCAGTTTTTGGCATAATTTTTATCCATTTTGGAAAAAAGACAAAACATTACATATTATATTTCACATGATAGAAAATTTGTCACACTTTTTCCTGATAAATTCCTTTTGGAAAATGAGATTGTCTTCTTTATATTTTTTATTTTTATGAGAATATTAAGAACATAAGTATTTTCAGTGAATCTCAGTTTAAATGCAACTGATTGAATCTGTAAATCCAAAATGACCAAAGGCTGAAATTAAATAAAACTGTTTTGAATCAAAACATTAGTTTAATGGTTTCCACAATTCATTCATGCAACCAGGTTATTGCACTCTTTTCAGTTTTTTGTATTTTTTTGTATTACCTCATCCACAGATTAGTTTCTTTTTCACTTAGATTCTACATGATTTATATCACATTACAAATGTAAAAGGCTTGCGAATTAACAATCATGACTTGAATTATTCCTCTCCCAAAAACTTGTAATTTTGACAGAGATTTGTGTACTTTTGCATTACTCTGCACATATTTCTCAATATTTCACTTACTGAAACAACAACAAAACCCCCAAAGGTATTACAAGCATACTTTGTTGTTATTTCATGTTGTTCCATCTTTCATTTGGCAACATATCTCCATACAGCTGAGTCTGGGTACATAATATGGGTGGGAATCAAGGAGGGCCTATCCACACAAAATTTAGGGTGTAGGCTAGTTAGGAGAAATCTGTCATAGACGTTTTCTTCGTTTTTTTCCTTTGTCTGACATCTGTTGTGAAGATTTATATGGAAATCCACCGTGTTGAAAAAGTCAAAATTTTGCTTTCCATGTTTACTAAGTGAGGAAAAATCATACAGTGAGCCTCAAAGTGGTAATTATCTAAAGTAGTCATCACCTACCCTACCAATTGGTACCCGGCCGCACAAGCAACAAATAAATATTTCCGTTTTATGCTTTATCTGAGTCTGGAGGATCTTTTATTTTGAAAATCCTTTTATCGGATTCTCTCGGTTACGTCTTGCGCGCCAACATTGTGCCCACAAGCAGCAAAATGAGTAAGAAACAGATCAGTTGTCTTTTTAAAGGAAAAGGCTCAGAGAAGGGACTGGAGAATGGATTTATCCCTGTAGGTGATTCCCACAGTCCAAGCCCACTCTGGACGATATGCGGCAACAGGTGTTCTGTCTGTCATACCTCGTCAATCCAGCATTCCTCGTGGTAATGTGCATGCGCACATCAATGTTACGTTTCTTATAAATCCGTCATAACTATAGAAGTTTAATTTTGTGTGTTTTAATCCTCAGAAGTTTAAGGTAAAAAAAATAAATAAATAAGAAAAATCTAGTTATTTCCACGCAGTGTCTAGAAAGAGATGTTGTTCTGCTTGTTGACTAACAGCTTCAGTCAGCATCCAACGTTATTCATGTGCTTTTTTTTTAGGACGTATTCAGCATCCAGCGTTATTCATGCTTTTTTTTAGGACGTATTCCATGCAGTTTTCTAAAGAAATATTTAAATATTTAAAAAGCAGATTAGCTATGGGGACAAAATATCCCGCGGGAGACCAACTTTGTAGCCAAACAGTATTTGTAGTAGTGATGCTAAACGGGACTAATGTCTTGTTTACAGTATGGTAACGATATTGGAAACAGCAAAAGTAATTTGTGTTAATATGCTTGATTAACATTGCAGCTTAATTAAATAAAATTTACCGTAAACGTCTTAGAAACATAACTCACAGGTATGACGGATTTATAAGAAATCTGCTGAGTAAGCAGTATGTGACGTAACATCGATGTGCGCATTACCATCAAGTATGCTGGATTGACGGGTATTACAGATAGTCACAACACCGGCTCGCTAATGGGGCAATGAACCATTCAAACTGCTTCGCCACGTAGAGACCAAGCAGGCTGTGCATAAGCAACACTTTGGGTGTCCTTGTCTCCCATCACTCTGAGATGGGACCGTCTCGTTGCAGAGAAACATGCTCAGGGCTCCCATTAATTTGTCGTATCATGAGTTAAAATTTTCATGCAAGTAAAATGTTTGTTTTTGTGGTGCATCTGTATCTTATTTTGAAGGTGTAAAGGTTGAGAGTAGAAGAGTAGAGCTTGTTAGTTTTAAATCTGGTTCACACGGCACAATTTAGGAATTGTCAGCCGATTTCCCAAACCTCTATCACCTCACAGAGCTGATAAAAGTACATCATTTTGTGTAGTAGCAGTTTCAACCTCAGTTTCTGTAGTAGCAAATGCAAACAATATCAACTATCTGACACCGAAGGGAGGTAATAGATTAGCAATCATCATACACAACAAAACATGAGTCGGCATTGTTTACCATTGGTCAGTGGTAGATCTAGAATTAGACTGACTTAATTTCTGGTTCGTTCATATGGTATTAGGTATTAGTTAGTTCATATGGTTTTAGTTTGGTATGACCGTATAAAGAAGCTGTTCAAAAATTAATTAATCCATCATGTCATATAAACCTCAATAAACACAACAATATGAGGAAGTTGCATTTCTAATAAACTGACTTTGTTAGGAAGGGGAAAACCAATACAAAATGAACTTACCTTCCTCACAGTAAAGCCCAGAGTAGCTTGGGAGACACACACATGTAAAGGAAGCCAGCCCATCAACACATGTGCCTCCATTACGGCATGGATTTGACTGGCACTCATCAATGTCTGTGGAACAACACAGTCAAAACAACAAGAGTAAAAATTTCCAGTTTATGTGATAGAAAATTTCTAGTATTGATCAATGTCATACCCGTTTCACACTGATGACCAGTGTACCCCGGAGAACAGCTACATGAATAGATGCTGCCACTCTTGAAGCAAGATCCTCCATTCAGACAAATGTTCTCCTTACATGAATACATTCCTGTTGAGTAAAAATTATAAAGATTTAGGCAAAGTTCTACGAGCATAAATACTTTGCTGTATTGATAAAAAAATAATAATAAAAGGTACCAGAAAAGTCCACAGTCTCGCCAACAACTGTGTGGCCCACATCCAGTCTTATTTGGACAGAGGGGGTTGTTCCTTCTTCTATTGCTGGGTCTCTTCCATTAAGGAATGGAGATGTTGACATTTTCCTGTCATGTTTTTCTTCTTCCTCGGAAAAGGGTGATGGTTGTGTGGCTAAAGATGTACCTAATTGTACCTGGTTTGGTGATTGTGTTGTTGATGTTGTTAATTCTCCATGGGTACTTGTGGTAGTTTCTTCATCACCTGTACTGATATCAGTTGTACTGATTGTTCCCCCTAAGGTGCTTTCAAGGTTAATCAATTCTATCTTTGATATTGTTGTAGCAGTGGCCTTGAATACAGTCTGGGAAGACTCACTTGTAGATGCTTTGGACATTGTGGAAATATCCAGTTCACTAGTGTGTGATTTTGCGGTTTCATTGTACTGAGAAACAGATTCAAGTAGTGTTTGGTTCCCTGCACCACTGACTGGGGCATGATGATCATTGTCAGGGTAAAAGCTATTCTGTGTGGATGGTGGTTTTCCAATGTTTGCATCAGAAATTAGTTTTGGGGGAGCTGTCACATGACTTGCCAAACCATAATCAACCTGACTCACAGAATAATTACCAGGATGAAAACTGGTTGATTCTTCAACCAGAAGTTTTTCATGATTTGTGGACATAGGGTAAACTGTAGCTTGTGATGATTTTTCAGAGAAATTCTCTGGTTTTGGGTGGTGTGTGTTTGTGATCTCTGATCTCACTTGTTCAAATGATTTCTGAGCTGTTACTACAGGGGAAACAGTTGAGTGGAATTTAATTATATAGTCAGATGAAGCTGAAGTATCTTTGAGAGTAGGGTTAGAGGAAACAAGTTTACTTGAAACTCCAGTTACTGAAGATACTTTAGTTTTTGTTGATGAAGTCATTGATCTGTTTTGATCAATTCCAGCAGAAAAAGTAGTAATTTGGGCTGTATGTCCACCAAGGCTTTCTTTAGAATTTGAATGTGCAGACTCAGTAGTAGCTTGAGTTGATAACAAAAAAGATCTTGAGAGGTCAGTGACTGAAACTGGGTCTGGAGTTACTGGTGAAGGAGTAAAAAAAGGAGAATTGACAGTCCCTGAGTTTTCCGGTTCTTCTATTAAGTCCATCTCTTGTGTCATTGTAATTGCTGAATCAACTTCAACTTCCTCTGTCTGGACAGTTGGGTAAAATGGAGAGGAGGAAACTACAGATACAGTATCAAAATTAATGAACATATTATCTTTTGTGCTGACTTTGGAGGTGGAACTTTCTTGCCTCAAATTATATGTGACTCCAGAAAACAGTTTGTCTTCATCTTTTGTGTCCTCCGTGAATTGAATGGATGCACTGCTTGATGGTTCAGATGCATGCAAGACCATAGTAGGCATTTGTTTAGCTTGGTCAGTCTCAGTTTGGTCGTGACTTGGCATAACAATCACAACCTGTTGTTCTTTGTTACTGTGATATATAATACCAGGAGATGGTGTGGATGTTGATTTTTTATTAGTGTCACTGCTAGAACTATTAACTGTGTGATCATTTATAACATACTCTGCTCTGTAAGATGATTGTGTTGCTTTGTCTTCTATTGCCACTCCATCTTTATTTGGACTGTTTGTTCTTGAATTTGGATGTTTTATTGGTTCAAAACTGAGGGGGTTTTCTGTATTTGAGAAATGTTCAACCCCTTTTTGGGAAACTTGCTCATCAAACGTTTTAATTGAAACAAAGGTTTCAGTTTTATCTGACATGTCTCCAAATGTGGGATTGTTGGTTATCGCTGGGTTTGAGGTAAATATATCAAAAGTTTGGTCAGCTATACTCCTATTATCTGTTAAAGTAAAGCCTGAATATGATTTTGATTTTTGAGTTGTTAGTTGTGATGTACTAGACGCCTGTAAAGGAGGAAATGTATTTCCTGGAGATAAGCTTTTAAGAGTCGCTGAGCCATGACTTGAACTGTCTTTTTCCTTATACACTGACACTGAAGAAACTGAGTGAATAGTGCTGCTCAAAGAAAACTCAACTGGTTTTTCAGTCACAGGGATAGAAGATGTTGCCAATTCTAAAACTAATGTTGAGGGAGGGAGGGTAATTGTGACAGAGCCAGTAGAATCAGGGATCTGGGAATGTTTCAAATCAATAATAGATCTGGTATTAAAAAGAGAATTAGAAACTGGTTGAAATGTTGCCTCACTGGGGTTAGCATCAGAAGAAACACTTCCAATGCCCAGATCAGCAAAGTTAGTCTCTCTGTTTGTCATGTGTGGGGCTAAGGTTGAGGAGAACATTTTTTTGTCAGAAAGACTTGTTAATGATCGACTCTCAGTCTCATCTATCTCAGCCTCATCTGTTGCAACAAAAAAATCATTGTGAGATTTTGTGGTCAGTTCGGTGTGCTTTGCATCTGTTAAGTTTACTGGAGTGATTGCCAGGGCAGATGTTTCAACAAAGGGTTGCTGAGCTTCTGTTTGCATTTCAAGAACTGTGTCATCTATGTTCGCAGATCCTTCGAATCCTGAAGACTCTGTATCATTGAAATCATCAGTCTCTGGTGATGTCACCTCTTCATTGGTAAAAGAAAAGTTAGGTTCATTAGTGGACAATCTTGTAGTGACTTCAAATGATGACATGAGTGAAACCACTCCATCAGACTCAGATGCTGTCTGAGGCATGGCATTTTGGCTTTCATCTGTTACTGTAGGCATAGTAGTTTTACTCTGCAAAGGAGTAGAGACACCTAAAGAAACAACTGTTTTAGAAGTATCAATTGTTTCAGCTTTTCTTGATGTCAAAAAGGACATGTTAAAAACAGATGGAGTGATCAGAGAAAGCATTGATGGGCTCATGGGTTTACCGTCAGAGACAGCAGATGTTGGGAATGCAGTAACTATTGTCACATCTGACTTGTCAGGAAAAGCAGTAGAGCCTTCTCCAGAAGTTTCGGGATCTGTGCTTATTTGAATCGTCATAGTTTCAGGAGATTGTGTTGTCTCACTGATGATATCAGATGAAGATAATTCTGTAACAGTAGAGACTGTTGGGGACATGTCAATGGTTTGGCCTCTTGTAAAGCCTCCATCTACTGTAGAAGTAGGAGATGAACTTTCTGTTCTGCCTGTTACTGTGGAAAATGAAGGTCTCGTTGTCTGAACTGTTTGATCACTGTCTTCATCCTTAGGTAGAAGATCTGTTGTCTTCTCGGTGGTGAACATTGAAGAGCCAGTCGAAGATGCAATGTCTCTGCTAGACATTTCACTTGTTGGTTTACTTGTCCTATCTTCTCTTGTAATTGGAGATTTTGAACTTTCCTCTGGAACTGCTGATGTTTCCTGCAACTTCACTGTGGCAAGAGTCTGATATGTTTCAGATGACACTGATGTTGGTTCCTGTGTGCTGTGGAGCGCTGAAGCTGAAGAAACATCTGTTTTGGAAGTATCACTTGTTTCGGTTTTTCTTGATGTTGAGACGGACAGGATATTGAAAGCAGAAGAGCCAGCCGTGGTTGTAGTGATGGTTGTGTCAGTAGACTTAGTGATGTTTTCACCAGAAGTACTTTGTCCTGTTCTCACAGAGGCAGACTCTGATTCAGGAGATATTGTTACTGTTGTTGTGTCAATACTGTAGAGACTTGAAGATACACCAATAACGCGTATAGATGATGAGAACAAGTCTGTGCTCGTAGTTCCAGAACCGTCCATATCTTCTGTAGTAGCACCAGCACTTTTCTCTGCATGTTCAGTGAGTGATGAAACTGAGGGGAAAGTTCTTTGTTCTGTTGAAATGCTACCAACTTGTTCTGTTGTTGTGGTCTCTGGACTAATTAATGAGGTACCTGTTGTAGATGTCATGTATTTGCTGGACATTTCTCCGGGGTGTCCACTAGTAGATGGATTTGTGCTCCCTTTATCTGTAATGGTGGAACTTGACGTTTCAAATGAAGTTGCAGATTTTGCTTGAGAATGGGATGCGGTAAAAGTTTGTTCTGTTTCAGGAGATGCCGGTGTTGGTTTTTCTGTACTACGGAGTAAGACGGCTGGGGTAACAGCAGATTTGGACGCATCACTTGTTTCAGATGTGTATGATACTGAAGGTGACTTTGTGCCGATTGTTGGATAAACTGCTGTTGTCTTCATTGACGCGTCAGTGACATTAGGATGTGTTTGTCCTGCACTTCCTGGATCTGTGACAATGGGCTTTGAAGCTGTGTCAGGTTGAATACTTGATCCACTAATAATAGGAACGGACTCCACCAATGGAAACATCGTATTTATTTCATCATTCTGATCATGTGGAGTTGTGGATGATGAGACAGATGGAGTAATCTGGGAAAGCGTTGATGGGCTCATGGGTTTACCGTCAGAGACAGCAGATGTTGGGAATGCAGTAACTATTGTCACATCTGACTTGTCAGGAAAAGCAGTAGAGCCTTCTCCAGAAGTTTCGGGATCTGTGCTTATTTGAATCGTCATAGTTTCAGGAGATTGTGTTGTCTCACTGATGTTATCGGATGAAGATAATTCTGTAGCAGTAGAGACTGTTGGGGACATGTCAATGGTTTGGCCTCTTGTAAAGCCTCCATCTACAGGAGAAGCAGGAGATGAACTTTCTGTTCTGCCTGTTACTGTGGAAAATGAAGGTCTCGTTGTCTGACCTGTTTGATCACTGTCTTCATCCTTAGGTAGAAGATCTGTTGTCTTCTCGGTGGTGAACATTGAAGAGCCAGTCGAAGATGCAATGTCTCTGCTAGACATTTCACTTGTTGGTTTACTTGTCCTATCTTCTCTTGTAATTGGAGATTTTGAACTTTCCTCTGGAACTGCTGATGTTTCCTGCAACTTCACTGTGGCAAGAGTCTGATATGTTTCAGATGACACTGATGTTGGTTCCTGTGTGCTGTGGAGCGCTGAAGCTGAAGAAACATCTGTTTTGGAAGTATCACTTGTTTCGGTTTTTCTTGATGTTGAGACGGACAGGATATTGAAAGCAGAAGAGCCAGCCGTGGTTGTAGTGATGGTTGTGTCAGTAGACTTAGTGATGTTTTCACCAGAAGTACTTTGTCCTGTTCTCACAGAGGCAGACTCTGATTCAGGAGATATTGTTACTGTTGTTGTGTCAATACTGTAGAGACTTGAAGATACACCAATAACGCGTATAGATGATGAGAACAAGTCTGTGCTCGTAGTTCCAGAACCGTCCATATCTTCTGTAGTAGCACCAGCACTTTTCTCTGCATGTTCAGTGAGTGATGAAACTGAGGGGAAAGTTCTTTGTTCTGTTGAAATGCTACCAACTTGTTCTGTTGTTGTTGTCTCTGGACTAATTAATGAGGTACCTGTTGTAGATGTCATGTATTTGCTGGACATTTCTCCGGGGTGTCCACTAGTAGATGGATTTGTGCTCCCTTTATCTGTAATGGTGGAACTTGACGTTTCAAATGAAGTTGCAGATTTTGCTTGAGAATGGGATGCGGTAAAAGTTTGTTCTGTTTCAGGAGATGCAGGTGTTGGTTTTTCTGTACTACGGAGTAAGACGGCTGGGGTAACAGCAGATTTGGACGCATCACTTGTTTCAGATGTGTATGATACTGAAGGTGACTTTGTGCCGATTGTTGGATAAACTGCTGTTGTCTTCATTGACGCGTCAGTGACATTAGGATGTGTTTGTCCTGCACTTCCTGGATCTGTGACAGTGGGCTTTGAAGCTGTGTCAGGTTGAATACTTGATCCACTAATAATAGGAACGGACTCCACCAATGGAAACATCGTATTTATTTCATCATTCTGATCATGTGGAGTTGTGGATGATGAGACAGATGGAGTAATCTGGGAAAGCGTTGATGGGCTCATGGGTTTACCGTCAGAGACAGCAGATGTTGGGAATGCAGTAACTATTGTCACATCTGACTTGTCAGGAAAAGCAGTAGAGCCTTCTCCAGAAGTTTCGGGATCTGTGCTTATTTGAATCGTCATAGTTTCAGGAGATTGTGTTGTCTCACTGATGTTATCGGATGAAGATAATTCTGTAGCAGTAGAGACTGTTGGGGACATGTCAATGGTTTGGCCTCTTGTAAAGCCTCCATCTACAGGAGAAGCAGGAGATGAACTTTCTGTTCTGCCTGTTACTGTGGAAAATGAAGGTCTCGTTGTCTGACCTGTTTGATCACTGTCTTCATCCTTAGGTAGAAGATCTGTTGTCTTCTCGGTGGTGAACATTGAAGAGCCAGTCGAAGATGCAATGTCTCTGCTAGACATTTCACTTGTTGGTTTACTTGTCCTATCTTCTCTTGTAATTGGAGATTTTGAACTTTCCTCTGGAACTGCTGATGTTTCCTGCAACTTCACTGTGGCAAGAGTCTGATATGTTTCAGATGACACTGATGTTGGTTCCTGTGTGCTGTGGAGCGCTGAAGCTGAAGAAACATCTGTTTTGGAAGTATCACTTGTTTCGGTTTTTCTTGATGTTGAGACGGACAGGATATTGAAAGCAGAAGAGCCAGCCGTGGTTGTAGTGATGGTTGTGTCAGTAGACTTAGTGATGTTTTCACCAGAAGTACTTTGTCCTGTTCTCACAGAGGCAGACTCTGATTCAGGAGATATTGTTACTGTTGTTGTGTCAATACTGTAGAGACTTGAAGATACACCAATAACGCGTATAGATGATGAGAACAAGTCTGTGCTCGTAGTTCCAGAACCGTCCATATCTTCTGTAGTAGCACCAGCACTTTTCTCTGCATGTTCAGTGAGTGATGAAACTGAGGGGAAAGTTCTTTGTTCTGTTGAAATGCTACCAACTTGTTCTGTTGTTGTTGTCTCTGGACTAATTAATGAGGTACCTGTTGTAGATGTCATGTATTTGCTGGACATTTCTCCGGGGTGTCCACTAGTAGATGGATTTGTGCTCCCTTTATCTGTAATGGTGGAACTTGACGTTTCAAATGAAGTTGCAGATTTTGCTTGAGAATGGGATGCGGTAAAAGTTTGTTCTGTTTCAGGAGATGCAGGTGTTGGTTTTTCTGTACTACGGAGTAAGACGGCTGGGGTAACAGCAGATTTGGACGCATCACTTGTTTCAGATGTGTATGATACTGAAGGTGACTTTGTGCCGATTGTTGGATAAACTGCTGTTGTCTTCATTGACGCGTCAGTGACATTAGGATGTGTTTGTCCTGCACTTCCTGGATCTGTGACAGTGGGCTTTGAAGCTGTGTCAGGTTGAATACTTGATCCACTAATAATAGGAACGGACTCCACCAATGGAAACATCGTATTTATTTCATCATTCTGATCATGTGGAGTTGCGGATGATGAGACAGATGGAGTAATCTGGGAAAGCGTTGATGGGCTCATGGGTTTACCGTCAGAGACAGCAGATGTTGGGAATGCAGTAACTATTGTCACATCTGACTTGTCAGGAAAAGCAGTAGAGCCTTCTCCAGAAGTTTCGGGATCTGTGCTTATTTGAATCGTCATAGTTTCAGGAGATTGTGTTGTCTCACTGATGTTATCGGATGAAGATAATTCTGTAGCAGTAGAGACTGTTGGGGACATGTCAATGGTTTGGCCTCTTGTAAAGCCTCCATCTACAGGAGAAGCAGGAGATGAACTTTCTGTTCTGCCTGTTACTGTGGAAAATGAAGGTCTCGTTGTCTGACCTGTTTGATCACTGTCTTCATCCTTAGGTAGAAGATCTGTTGTCTTCTCGGTGGTGAACATTGAAGAGCCAGTCGAAGATGCAATGTCTCTGCTAGACATTTCACTTGTTGGTTTACTTGTCCTATCTTCTCTTGTAATTGGAGATTTTGAACTTTCCTCTGGAACTGCTGATGTTTCCTGCAACTTCACTGTGGCAAGAGTCTGATATGTTTCAGATGACACTGATGTTGGTTCCTGTGTGCTGTGGAGCGCTGAAGCTGAAGAAACATCTGTTTTGGAAGTATCACTTGTTTCGGTTTTTCTTGATGTTGAGACGGACAGGATATTGAAAGCAGAAGAGCCAGCCGTGGTTGTAGTGATGGTTGTGTCAGTAGACTTAGTGATGTTTTCACCAGAAGTACTTTGTCCTGTTCTCACAGAGGCAGACTCTGATTCAGGAGATATTGTTACTGTTGTTGTGTCAATACTGTAGAGACTTGAAGATACACCAATAACGCGTATAGATGATGAGAACAAGTCTGTGCTCGTAGTTCCAGAACCGTCCATATCTTCTGTAGTAGCACCAGCACTTTTCTCTGCATGTTCAGTGAGTGATGAAACTGAGGGGAAAGTTCTTTGTTCTGTTGAAATGCTACCAACTTGTTCTGTTGTTGTTGTCTCTGGACTAATTAATGAGGTACCTGTTGTAGATGTCATGTATTTGCTGGACATTTCTCCGGGGTGTCCACTAGTAGATGGATTTGTGCTCCCTTTATCTGTAATGGTGGAACTTGACGTTTCAAATGAAGTTGCAGATTTTGCTTGAGAATGGGATGCGGTAAAAGTTTGTTCTGTTTCAGGAGATGCAGGTGTTGGTTTTTCTGTACTACGGAGTAAGACGGCTGGGGTAACAGCAGATTTGGACGCATCACTTGTTTCAGATGTGTATGATACTGAAGGTGACTTTGTGCCGATTGTTGGATAAACTGCTGTTGTCTTCATTGACGCGTCAGTGACATTAGGATGTGTTTGTCCTGCACTTCCTGGATCTGTGACAGTGGGCTTTGAAGCTGTGTCAGGTTGAATACTTGATCCACTAATAATAGGAACGGACTCCACCAATGGAAACATCGTATTTATTTCATCATTCTGATCATGTGGAGTTGTGGATGATGAGACAGATGGAGTAATCTGGGAAAGCGTTGATGGGCTCATGGGTTTACCGTCAGAGACAGCAGATGTTGGGAATGCAGTAACTATTGTCACATCTGACTTGTCAGGAAAAGCAGTAGAGCCTTCTCCAGAAGTTTCGGGATCTGTGCTTATTTGAATCGTCATAGTTTCAGGAGATTGTGTTGTCTCACTGATGTTATCGGATGAAGATAATTCTGTAGCAGTAGAGACTGTTGGGGACATGTCAATGGTTTGGCCTCTTGTAAAGCCTCCATCTACAGGAGAAGCAGGAGATGAACTTTCTGTTCTGCCTGTTACTGTGGAAAATGAAGGTCTCGTTGTCTGACCTGTTTGATCACTGTCTTCATCCTTAGGTAGAAGATCTGTTGTCTTCTCGGTGGTGAACATTGAAGAGCCAGTCGAAGATGCAATGTCTCTGCTAGACATTTCACTTGTTGGTTTACTTGTCCTATCTTCTCTTGTAATTGGAGATTTTGAACTTTCCTCTGGAACTGCTGATGTTTCCTGCAACTTCACTGTGGCAAGAGTCTGATATGTTTCAGATGACACTGATGTTGGTTCCTGTGTGCTGTGGAGCGCTGAAGCTGAAGAAACATCTGTTTTGGAAGTATCACTTGTTTCGGTTTTTCTTGATGTTGAGACGGACAGGATATTGAAAGCAGAAGAGCCAGCCGTGGTTGTAGTGATGGTTGTGTCAGTAGACTTAGTGATGTTTTCACCAGAAGTACTTTGTCCTGTTCTCACAGAGGCAGACTCTGATTCAGGAGATATTGTTACTGTTGTTGTGTCAATACTGTAGAGACTTGAAGATACACCAATAACGCGTATAGATGATGAGAACAAGTCTGTGCTCGTAGTTCCAGAACCGTCCATATCTTCTGTAGTAGCACCAGCACTTTTCTCTGCATGTTCAGTGAGTGATGAAACTGAGGGGAAAGTTCTTTGTTCTGTTGAAATGCTACCAACTTGTTCTGTTGTTGTTGTCTCTGGACTAATTAATGAGGTACCTGTTGTAGATGTCATGTATTTGCTGGACATTTCTCCGGGGTGTCCACTAGTAGATGGATTTGTGCTCCCTTTATCTGTAATGGTGGAACTTGACGTTTCAAATGAAGTTGCAGATTTTGCTTGAGAATGGGATGCGGTAAAAGTTTGTTCTGTTTCAGGAGATGCAGGTGTTGGTTTTTCTGTACTACGGAGTAAGACGGCTGGGGTAACAGCAGATTTGGACGCATCACTTGTTTCAGATGTGTATGATACTGAAGGTGACTTTGTGCCGATTGTTGGATAAACTGCTGTTGTCTTCATTGACGCGTCAGTGACATTAGGATGTGTTTGTCCTGCACTTCCTGGATCTGTGACAGTGGGCTTTGAAGCTGTGTCAGGTTGAATACTTGATCCACTAATAATAGGAACGGACTCCACCAATGGAAACATCGTATTTATTTCATCATTCTGATCATGTGGAGTTGCGGATGATGAGACAGATGGAGTAATCTGGGAAAGCGTTGATGGGCTCATGGGTTTACCGTCAGAGACAGCAGATGTTGGGAATGCAGTAACTATTGTCACATCTGACTTGTCAGGAAAAGCAGTAGAGCCTTCTCCAGAAGTTTCGGGATCTGTGCTTATTTGAATCGTCATAGTTTCAGGAGATTGTGTTGTCTCACTGATGTTATCGGATGAAGATAATTCTGTAGCAGTAGAGACTGTTGGGGACATGTCAATGGTTTGGCCTCTTGTAAAGCCTCCATCTACAGGAGAAGCAGGAGATGAACTTTCTGTTCTGCCTGTTACTGTGGAAAATGAAGGTCTCGTTGTCTGACCTGTTTGATCACTGTCTTCATCCTTAGGTAGAAGATCTGTTGTCTTCTCGGTGGTGAACATTGAAGAGCCAGTCGAAGATGCAATGTCTCTGCTAGACATTTCACTTGTTGGTTTACTTGTCCTATCTTCTCTTGTAATTGGAGATTTTGAACTTTCCTCTGGAACTGCTGATGTTTCCTGCAACTTCACTGTGGCAAGAGTCTGATATGTTTCAGATGACACTGATGTTGGTTCCTGTGTGCTGTGGAGCGCTGAAGCTGAAGAAACATCTGTTTTGGAAGTATCACTTGTTTCGGTTTTTCTTGATGTTGAGACGGACAGGATATTGAAAGCAGAAGAGCCAGCCGTGGTTGTAGTGATGGTTGTGTCAGTAGACTTAGTGATGTTTTCACCAGAAGTACTTTGTCCTGTTCTCACAGAGGCAGACTCTGATTCAGGAGATATTGTTACTGTTGTTGTGTCAATACTGTAGAGACTTGAAGATACACCAATAACGCGTATAGATGATGAGAACAAGTCTGTGCTCGTAGTTCCAGAACCGTCCATATCTTCTGTAGTAGCACCAGCACTTTTCTCTGCATGTTCAGTGAGTGATGAAACTGAGGGGAAAGTTCTTTGTTCTGTTGAAATGCTACCAACTTGTTCTGTTGTTGTTGTCTCTGGACTAATTAATGAGGTACCTGTTGTAGATGTCATGTATTTGCTGGACATTTCTCCGGGGTGTCCACTAGTAGATGGATTTGTGCTCCCTTTATCTGTAATGGTGGAACTTGACGTTTCAAATGAAGTTGCAGATTTTGCTTGAGAATGGGATGCGGTAAAAGTTTGTTCTGTTTCAGGAGATGCAGGTGTTGGTTTTTCTGTACTACGGAGTAAGACGGCTGGGGTAACAGCAGATTTGGACGCATCACTTGTTTCAGATGTGTATGATACTGAAGGTGACTTTGTGCCGATTGTTGGATAAACTGCTGTTGTCTTCATTGACGCGTCAGTGACATTAGGATGTGTTTGTCCTGCACTTCCTGGATCTGTGACAGTGGGCTTTGAAGCTGTGTCAGGTTGAATACTTGATCCACTAATAATAGGAACGGACTCCACCAATGGAAACATCGTATTTATTTCATCATTCTGATCATGTGGAGTTGTGGATGATGAGACAGATGGAGTAATCTGGGAAAGCGTTGATGGGCTCATGGGTTTACCGTCAGAGACAGCAGATGTTGGGAATGCAGTAACTATTGTCACATCTGACTTGTCAGGAAAAGCAGTAGAGCCTTCTCCAGAAGTTTCGGGATCTGTGCTTATTTGAATCGTCATAGTTTCAGGAGATTGTGTTGTCTCACTGATGTTATCGGATGAAGATAATTCTGTAGCAGTAGAGACTGTTGGGGACATGTCAATGGTTTGGCCTCTTGTAAAGCCTCCATCTACAGGAGAAGCAGGAGATGAACTTTCTGTTCTGCCTGTTACTGTGGAAAATGAAGGTCTCGTTGTCTGACCTGTTTGATCACTGTCTTCATCCTTAGGTAGAAGATCTGTTGTCTTCTCGGTGGTGAACATTGAAGAGCCAGTCGAAGATGCAATGTCTCTGCTAGACATTTCACTTGTTGGTTTACTTGTCCTATCTTCTCTTGTAATTGGAGATTTTGAACTTTCCTCTGGAACTGCTGATGTTTCCTGCAACTTCACTGTGGCAAGAGTCTGATATGTTTCAGATGACACTGATGTTGGTTCCTGTGTGCTGTGGAGCGCTGAAGCTGAAGAAACATCTGTTTTGGAAGTATCACTTGTTTCGGTTTTTCTTGATGTTGAGACGGACAGGATATTGAAAGCAGAAGAGCCAGCCGTGGTTGTAGTGATGGTTGTGTCAGTAGACTTAGTGATGTTTTCACCAGAAGTACTTTGTCCTGTTCTCACAGAGGCAGACTCTGATTCAGGAGATATTGTTACTGTTGTTGTGTCAATACTGTAGAGACTTGAAGATACACCAATAACGCGTATAGATGATGAGAACAAGTCTGTGCTCGTAGTTCCAGAACCGTCCATATCTTCTGTAGTAGCACCAGCACTTTTCTCTGCATGTTCAGTGAGTGATGAAACTGAGGGGAAAGTTCTTTGTTCTGTTGAAATGCTACCAACTTGTTCTGTTGTTGTTGTCTCTGGACTAATTAATGAGGTACCTGTTGTAGATGTCATGTATTTGCTGGACATTTCTCCGGGGTGTCCACTAGTAGATGGATTTGTGCTCCCTTTATCTGTAATGGTGGAACTTGACGTTTCAAATGAAGTTGCAGATTTTGCTTGAGAATGGGATGCGGTAAAAGTTTGTTCTGTTTCAGGAGATGCAGGTGTTGGTTTTTCTGTACTACGGAGTAAGACGGCTGGGGTAACAGCAGATTTGGACGCATCACTTGTTTCAGATGTGTATGATACTGAAGGTGACTTTGTGCCGATTGTTGGATAAACTGCTGTTGTCTTCATTGACGCGTCAGTGACATTAGGATGTGTTTGTCCTGCACTTCCTGGATCTGTGACAGTGGGCTTTGAAGCTGTGTCAGGTTGAATACTTGATCCACTAATAATAGGAACGGACTCCACCAATGGAAACATCGTATTTATTTCATCATTCTGATCATGTGGAGTTGCGGATGATGAGACAGATGGAGTAATCTGGGAAAGCGTTGATGGGCTCATGGGTTTACCGTCAGAGACAGCAGATGTTGGGAATGCAGTAACTATTGTCACATCTGACTTGTCAGGAAAAGCAGTAGAGCCTTCTCCAGAAGTTTCGGGATCTGTGCTTATTTGAATCGTCATAGTTTCAGGAGATTGTGTTGTCTCACTGATGTTATCGGATGAAGATAATTCTGTAGCAGTAGAGACTGTTGGGGACATGTCAATGGTTTGGCCTCTTGTAAAGCCTCCATCTACAGGAGAAGCAGGAGATGAACTTTCTGTTCTGCCTGTTACTGTGGAAAATGAAGGTCTCGTTGTCTGACCTGTTTGATCACTGTCTTCATCCTTAGGTAGAAGATCTGTTGTCTTCTCGGTGGTGAACATTGAAGAGCCAGTCGAAGATGCAATGTCTCTGCTAGACATTTCACTTGTTGGTTTACTTGTCCTATCTTCTCTTGTAATTGGAGATTTTGAACTTTCCTCTGGAACTGCTGATGTTTCCTGCAACTTCACTGTGGCAAGAGTCTGATATGTTTCAGATGACACTGATGTTGGTTCCTGTGTGCTGTGGAGCGCTGAAGCTGAAGAAACATCTGTTTTGGAAGTATCACTTGTTTCGGTTTTTCTTGATGTTGAGACGGACAGGATATTGAAAGCAGAAGAGCCAGCCGTGGTTGTAGTGATGGTTGTGTCAGTAGACTTAGTGATGTTTTCACCAGAAGTACTTTGTCCTGTTCTCACAGAGGCAGACTCTGATTCAGGAGATATTGTTACTGTTGTTGTGTCAATACTGTAGAGACTTGAAGATACACCAATAACGCGTATAGATGATGAGAACAAGTCTGTGCTCGTAGTTCCAGAACCGTCCATATCTTCTGTAGTAGCACCAGCACTTTTCTCTGCATGTTCAGTGAGTGATGAAACTGAGGGGAAAGTTCTTTGTTCTGTTGAAATGCTACCAACTTGTTCTGTTGTTGTTGTCTCTGGACTAATTAATGAGGTACCTGTTGTAGATGTCATGTATTTGCTGGACATTTCTCCGGGGTGTCCACTAGTAGATGGATTTGTGCTCCCTTTATCTGTAATGGTGGAACTTGACGTTTCAAATGAAGTTGCAGATTTTGCTTGAGAATGGGATGCGGTAAAAGTTTGTTCTGTTTCAGGAGATGCAGGTGTTGGTTTTTCTGTACTACGGAGTAAGACGGCTGGGGTAACAGCAGATTTGGACGCATCACTTGTTTCAGATGTGTATGATACTGAAGGTGACTTTGTGCCGATTGTTGGATAAACTGCTGTTGTCTTCATTGACGCGTCAGTGACATTAGGATGTGTTTGTCCTGCACTTCCTGGATCTGTGACAGTGGGCTTTGAAGCTGTGTCAGGTTGAATACTTGATCCACTAATAATAGGAACGGACTCCACCAATGGAAACATCGTATTTATTTCATCATTCTGATCATGTGGAGTTGCGGATGATGAGACAGATGGAGTAATCTGGGAAAGCGTTGATGGGCTCATGGGTTTACCGTCAGAGACAGCAGATGTTGGGAATGCAGTAACTATTGTCACATCTGACTTGTCAGGAAAAGCAGTAGAGCCTTCTCCAGAAGTTTCGGGATCTGTGCTTATTTGAATCGTCATAGTTTCAGGAGATTGTGTTGTCTCACTGATGTTATCGGATGAAGATAATTCTGTAGCAGTAGAGACTGTTGGGGACATGTCAATGGTTTGGCCTCTTGTAAAGCCTCCATCTACAGGAGAAGCAGGAGATGAACTTTCTGTTCTGCCTGTTACTGTGGAAAATGAAGGTCTCGTTGTCTGACCTGTTTGATCACTGTCTTCATCCTTAGGTAGAAGATCTGTTGTCTTCTCGGTGGTGAACATTGAAGAGCCAGTCGAAGATGCAATGTCTCTGCTAGACATTTCACTTGTTGGTTTACTTGTCCTATCTTCTCTTGTAATTGGAGATTTTGAACTTTCCTCTGGAACTGCTGATGTTTCCTGCAACTTCACTGTGGCAAGAGTCTGATATGTTTCAGATGACACTGATGTTGGTTCCTGTGTGCTGTGGAGCGCTGAAGCTGAAGAAACATCTGTTTTGGAAGTATCACTTGTTTCGGTTTTTCTTGATGTTGAGACGGACAGGATATTGAAAGCAGAAGAGCCAGCCGTGGTTGTAGTGATGGTTGTGTCAGTAGACTTAGTGATGTTTTCACCAGAAGTACTTTGTCCTGTTCTCACAGAGGCAGACTCTGATTCAGGAGATATTGTTACTGTTGTTGTGTCAATACTGTAGAGACTTGAAGATACACCAATAACGCGTATAGATGATGAGAACAAGTCTGTGCTCGTAGTTCCAGAACCGTCCATATCTTCTGTAGTAGCACCAGCACTTTTCTCTGCATGTTCAGTGAGTGATGAAACTGAGGGGAAAGTTCTTTGTTCTGTTGAAATGCTACCAACTTGTTCTGTTGTTGTTGTCTCTGGACTAATTAATGAGGTACCTGTTGTAGATGTCATGTATTTGCTGGACATTTCTCCGGGGTGTCCACTAGTAGATGGATTTGTGCTCCCTTTATCTGTAATGGTGGAACTTGACGTTTCAAATGAAGTTGCAGATTTTGCTTGAGAATGGGATGCGGTAAAAGTTTGTTCTGTTTCAGGAGATGCAGGTGTTGGTTTTTCTGTACTACGGAGTAAGACGGCTGGGGTAACAGCAGATTTGGACGCATCACTTGTTTCAGATGTGTATGATACTGAAGGTGACTTTGTGCCGATTGTTGGATAAACTGCTGTTGTCTTCATTGACGCGTCAGTGACATTAGGATGTGTTTGTCCTGCACTTCCTGGATCTGTGACAGTGGGCTTTGAAGCTGTGTCAGGTTGAATACTTGATCCACTAATAATAGGAACGGACTCCACCAATGGAAACATCGTATTTATTTCATCATTCTGATCATGTGGAGTTGCGGATGATGAGACAGATGGAGTAATCTGGGAAAGCGTTGATGGGCTCATGGGTTTACCGTCAGAGACAGCAGATGTTGGGAATGCAGTAACTATTGTCACATCTGACTTGTCAGGAAAAGCAGTAGAGCCTTCTCCAGAAGTTTCGGGATCTGTGCTTATTTGAATCGTCATAGTTTCAGGAGATTGTGTTGTCTCACTGATGTTATCGGATGAAGATAATTCTGTAGCAGTAGAGACTGTTGGGGACATGTCAATGGTTTGGCCTCTTGTAAAGCCTCCATCTACAGGAGAAGCAGGAGATGAACTTTCTGTTCTGCCTGTTACTGTGGAAAATGAAGGTCTCGTTGTCTGACCTGTTTGATCACTGTCTTCATCCTTAGGTAGAAGATCTGTTGTCTTCTCGGTGGTGAACATTGAAGAGCCAGTCGAAGATGCAATGTCTCTGCTAGACATTTCACTTGTTGGTTTACTTGTCCTATCTTCTCTTGTAATTGGAGATTTTGAACTTTCCTCTGGAACTGCTGATGTTTCCTGCAACTTCACTGTGGCAAGAGTCTGATATGTTTCAGATGACACTGATGTTGGTTCCTGTGTGCTGTGGAGCGCTGAAGCTGAAGAAACATCTGTTTTGGAAGTATCACTTGTTTCGGTTTTTCTTGATGTTGAGACGGACAGGATATTGAAAGCAGAAGAGCCAGCCGTGGTTGTAGTGATGGTTGTGTCAGTAGACTTAGTGATGTTTTCACCAGAAGTACTTTGTCCTGTTCTCACAGAGGCAGACTCTGATTCAGGAGATATTGTTACTGTTGTTGTGTCAATACTGTAGAGACTTGAAGATACACCAATAACGCGTATAGATGATGAGAACAAGTCTGTGCTCGTAGTTCCAGAACCGTCCATATCTTCTGTAGTAGCACCAGCACTTTTCTCTGCATGTTCAGTGAGTGATGAAACTGAGGGGAAAGTTCTTTGTTCTGTTGAAATGCTACCAACTTGTTCTGTTGTTGTTGTCTCTGGACTAATTAATGAGGTACCTGTTGTAGATGTCATGTATTTGCTGGACATTTCTCCGGGGTGTCCACTAGTAGATGGATTTGTGCTCCCTTTATCTGTAATGGTGGAACTTGACGTTTCAAATGAAGTTGCAGATTTTGCTTGAGAATGGGATGCGGTAAAAGTTTGTTCTGTTTCAGGAGATGCAGGTGTTGGTTTTTCTGTACTACGGAGTAAGACGGCTGGGGTAACAGCAGATTTGGACGCATCACTTGTTTCAGATGTGTATGATACTGAAGGTGACTTTGTGCCGATTGTTGGATAAACTGCTGTTGTCTTCATTGACGCGTCAGTGACATTAGGATGTGTTTGTCCTGCACTTCCTGGATCTGTGACAGTGGGCTTTGAAGCTGTGTCAGGTTGAATACTTGATCCACTAATAATAGGAACGGACTCCACCAATGGAAACATCGTATTTATTTCATCATTCTGATCATGTGGAGTTGCGGATGATGAGACAGATGGAGTAATCTGGGAAAGCGTTGATGGGCTCATGGGTTTACCGTCAGAGACAGCAGATGTTGGGAATGCAGTAACTATTGTCACATCTGACTTGTCAGGAAAAGCAGTAGAGCCTTCTCCAGAAGTTTCGGGATCTGTGCTTATTTGAATCGTCATAGTTTCAGGAGATTGTGTTGTCTCACTGATGTTATCGGATGAAGATAATTCTGTAGCAGTAGAGACTGTTGGGGACATGTCAATGGTTTGGCCTCTTGTAAAGCCTCCATCTACAGGAGAAGCAGGAGATGAACTTTCTGTTCTGCCTGTTACTGTGGAAAATGAAGGTCTCGTTGTCTGACCTGTTTGATCACTGTCTTCATCCTTAGGTAGAAGATCTGTTGTCTTCTCGGTGGTGAACATTGAAGAGCCAGTCGAAGATGCAATGTCTCTGCTAGACATTTCACTTGTTGGTTTACTTGTCCTATCTTCTCTTGTAATTGGAGATTTTGAACTTTCCTCTGGAACTGCTGATGTTTCCTGCAACTTCACTGTGGCAAGAGTCTGATATGTTTCAGATGACACTGATGTTGGTTCCTGTGTGCTGTGGAGCGCTGAAGCTGAAGAAACATCTGTTTTGGAAGTATCACTTGTTTCGGTTTTTCTTGATGTTGAGACGGACAGGATATTGAAAGCAGAAGAGCCAGCCGTGGTTGTAGTGATGGTTGTGTCAGTAGACTTAGTGATGTTTTCACCAGAAGTACTTTGTCCTGTTCTCACAGAGGCAGACTCTGATTCAGGAGATATTGTTACTGTTGTTGTGTCAATACTGTAGAGACTTGAAGATACACCAATAACGCGTATAGATGATGAGAACAAGTCTGTGCTCGTAGTTCCAGAACCGTCCATATCTTCTGTAGTAGCACCAGCACTTTTCTCTGCATGTTCAGTGAGTGATGAAACTGAGGGGAAAGTTCTTTGTTCTGTTGAAATGCTACCAACTTGTTCTGTTGTTGTTGTCTCTGGACTAATTAATGAGGTACCTGTTGTAGATGTCATGTATTTGCTGGACATTTCTCCGGGGTGTCCACTAGTAGATGGATTTGTGCTCCCTTTATCTGTAATGGTGGAACTTGACGTTTCAAATGAAGTTGCAGATTTTGCTTGAGAATGGGATGCGGTAAAAGTTTGTTCTGTTTCAGGAGATGCAGGTGTTGGTTTTTCTGTACTACGGAGTAAGACGGCTGGGGTAACAGCAGATTTGGACGCATCACTTGTTTCAGATGTGTATGATACTGAAGGTGACTTTGTGCCGATTGTTGGATAAACTGCTGTTGTCTTCATTGACGCGTCAGTGACATTAGGATGTGTTTGTCCTGCACTTCCTGGATCTGTGACAGTGGGCTTTGAAGCTGTGTCAGGTTGAATACTTGATCCACTAATAATAGGAACGGACTCCACCAATGGAAACATCGTATTTATTTCATCATTCTGATCATGTGGAGTTGTGGATGATGAGACAGATGGAGTAATCTGGGAAAGCGTTGATGGGCTCATGGGTTTACCGTCAGAGACAGCAGATGTTGGGAATGCAGTAACTATTGTCACATCTGACTTGTCAGGAAAAGCAGTAGAGCCTTCTCCAGAAGTTTCGGGATCTGTGCTTATTTGAATCGTCATAGTTTCAGGAGATTGTGTTGTCTCACTGATGTTATCGGATGAAGATAATTCTGTAGCAGTAGAGACTGTTGGGGACATGTCAATGGTTTGGCCTCTTGTAAAGCCTCCATCTACAGGAGAAGCAGGAGATGAACTTTCTGTTCTGCCTGTTACTGTGGAAAATGAAGGTCTCGTTGTCTGACCTGTTTGATCACTGTCTTCATCCTTAGGTAGAAGATCTGTTGTCTTCTCGGTGGTGAACATTGAAGAGCCAGTCGAAGATGCAATGTCTCTGCTAGACATTTCACTTGTTGGTTTACTTGTCCTATCTTCTCTTGTAATTGGAGATTTTGAACTTTCCTCTGGAACTGCTGATGTTTCCTGCAACTTCACTGTGGCAAGAGTCTGATATGTTTCAGATGACACTGATGTTGGTTCCTGTGTGCTGTGGAGCGCTGAAGCTGAAGAAACATCTGTTTTGGAAGTATCACTTGTTTCGGTTTTTCTTGATGTTGAGACGGACAGGATATTGAAAGCAGAAGAGCCAGCCGTGGTTGTAGTGATGGTTGTGTCAGTAGACTTAGTGATGTTTTCACCAGAAGTACTTTGTCCTGTTCTCACAGAGGCAGACTCTGATTCAGGAGATATTGTTACTGTTGTTGTGTCAATACTGTAGAGACTTGAAGATACACCAATAACGCGTATAGATGATGAGAACAAGTCTGTGCTCGTAGTTCCAGAACCGTCCATATCTTCTGTAGTAGCACCAGCACTTTTCTCTGCATGTTCAGTGAGTGATGAAACTGAGGGGAAAGTTCTTTGTTCTGTTGAAATGCTACCAACTTGTTCTGTTGTTGTTGTCTCTGGACTAATTAATGAGGTACCTGTTGTAGATGTCATGTATTTGCTGGACATTTCTCCGGGGTGTCCACTAGTAGATGGATTTGTGCTCCCTTTATCTGTAATGGTGGAACTTGACGTTTCAAATGAAGTTGCAGATTTTGCTTGAGAATGGGATGCGGTAAAAGTTTGTTCTGTTTCAGGAGATGCAGGTGTTGGTTTTTCTGTACTACGGAGTAAGACGGCTGGGGTAACAGCAGATTTGGACGCATCACTTGTTTCAGATGTGTATGATACTGAAGGTGACTTTGTGCCGATTGTTGGATAAACTGCTGTTGTCTTCATTGACGCGTCAGTGACATTAGGATGTGTTTGTCCTGCACTTCCTGGATCTGTGACAGTGGGCTTTGAAGCTGTGTCAGGTTGAATACTTGATCCACTAATAATAGGAACGGACTCCACCAATGGAAACATCGTATTTATTTCATCATTCTGATCATGTGGAGTTGTGGATGATGAGACAGATGGAGTAATCTGGGAAAGCGTTGATGGGCTCATGGGTTTACCGTCAGAGACAGCAGATGTTGGGAATGCAGTAACTATTGTCACATCTGACTTGTCAGGAAAAGCAGTAGAGCCTTCTCCAGAAGTTTCGGGATCTGTGCTTATTTGAATCGTCATAGTTTCAGGAGATTGTGTTGTCTCACTGATGTTATCGGATGAAGATAATTCTGTAGCAGTAGAGACTGTTGGGGACATGTCAATGGTTTGGCCTCTTGTAAAGCCTCCATCTACAGGAGAAGCAGGAGATGAACTTTCTGTTCTGCCTGTTACTGTGGAAAATGAAGGTCTCGTTGTCTGACCTGTTTGATCACTGTCTTCATCCTTAGGTAGAAGATCTGTTGTCTTCTCGGTTGTGAACATTGAAGAGCCAGTCGAAGATGCAATGTCTCTGCTAGACATTTCACTTGTTGGTTTACTTGTCCTATCTTCTCTTGTAATTGGAGATTTTGAACTTTCCTCTGGAACTGCTGATGTTTCCAGCAACTTCACTGTGGCAAGAGTCTGATATGTTTCAGATGACACTGATGTTGGTTCCTGTGTGCTGTGGAGCGCTGAAGCTGAAGAAACATCTGTTTTGGAAGTATCACTTGTTTCGGTTTTTCTTGATGTTGAGACGGACAGGATATTGAAAGCAGAAGAGCCAGCCGTGGTTGTAGTGATGGTTGTGTCAGTAGACTTAGTGATGTTTTCACCAGAAGTACTTTGTCCTGTTCTCACAGAGGCAGACTCTGATTCAGGAGATATTGTTACTGTTGTTGTGTCAATACTGTAGAGACTTGAAGATACACCAATAACGCGTATAGATGATGAGAACAAGTCTGTGCTCGTAGTTCCAGAACCGTCCATATCTTCTGTAGTAGCACCAGCACTTTTCTCTGCATGTTCAGTGAGTGATGAAACTGAGGGGAAAGTTCTTTGTTCTGTTGAAATGCTACCAACTTGTTCTGTTGTTGTTGTCTCTGGACTAATTAATGAGGTACCTGTTGTAGATGTCATGTATTTGCTGGACATTTCTCCGGGGTGTCCACTAGTAGATGGATTTGTGCTCCCTTTATCTGTAATGGTGGAACTTGACGTTTCAAATGAAGTTGCAGATTTTGCTTGAGAATGGGATGCGGTAAAAGTTTGTTCTGTTTCAGGAGATGCAGGTGTTGGTTTTTCTGTACTACGGAGTAAGACGGCTGGGGTAACAGCAGATTTGGACGCATCACTTGTTTCAGATGTGTATGATACTGAAGGTGACTTTGTGCCGATTGTTGGATAAACTGCTGTTGTCTTCATTGACGCGTCAGTGACATTAGGATGTGTTTGTCCTGCACTTCCTGGATCTGTGACAGTGGGCTTTGAAGCTGTGTCAGGTTGAATACTTGATCCACTAATAATAGGAACGGACTCCACCATTGGAAACATCGTATTTATTTCATCATTCTGATCATGTGGAGTTGTGGATGATGAGACAGATGGAGTAATCTGGGAAAGCGTTGATGGGCTCATGGGTTTACCGTCAGAGACAGCAGATGTTGGGAATGCAGTAACTATTGTCACATCTGACTTGTCAGAAAAAGCAGTAGAGCCTTCTCCAGAAGTTTCGGGATCTGTGCTTATTTGAATCGTCATAGTTTCAGGAGATTGTGTTGTCTCACTGATGTTATCGGATGAAGATAATTCTGTAGCAGTAGAGACTGTTGGGGACATGTCAATGGTTTGGCCTCTTGTAAAGCCTCCATCTACAGGAGAAGCAGGAGATGAACTTTCTGTTCTGCCTGTTACTGTGGAAAATGAAGGTCTCGTTGTCTGACCTGTTTGATCACTGTCTTCATCCTTAGGTAGAAGATCTGTTGTCTTCTCGGTTGTGAACATTGAAGAGCCAGTCGAAGATGCAATGTCTCTGCTAGACATTTCACTTGTTGGTTTACTTGTCCTATCTTCTCTTGTAATTGGAGATTTTGAACTTTCCTCTGGAACTGCTGATGTTTCCAGCAACTTCACTGTGGCAAGAGTCTGATATGTTTCAGATGACACTGATGTTGGTTCCTGTGTGCTGTGGAGCGCTGAAGCTGAAGAAACATCTGTTTTGGAAGTATCACTTGTTTCGGTTTTTCTTGATGTTGAGACGGACAGGATATTGAAAGCAGAAGAGCCAGCCGTGGTTGTAGTGATGGTTGTGTCAGTAGACTTAGTGATGTTTTCACCAGAAGTACTTTGTCCTGTTCTCACAGAGGCAGACTCTGATTCAGGAGATATTGTTACTGTTGTTGTGTCAATACTGTAGAGACTTGAAGATACACCAATAACGCGTATAGATGATGAGAACAAGTCTGTGCTCGTAGTTCCAGAACCGTCCATATCTTCTGTAGTAGCACCAGCACTTTTCTCTGCATGTTCAGTGAGTGATGAAACTGAGGGGAAAGTTCTTTGTTCTGTTGAAATGCTACCAACTTGTTCTGTTGTTGTTGTCTCTGGACTAATTAATGAGGTACCTGTTGTAGATGTCATGTATTTGCTGGACATTTCTCCGGGGTGTCCACTAGTAGATGGATTTGTGCTCCCTTTATCTGTAATGGTGGAACTTGACGTTTCAAATGAAGTTGCAGATTTTGCTTGAGAATGGGATGCGGTAAAAGTTTGTTCTGTTTCAGGAGATGCAGGTGTTGGTTTTTCTGTACTACGGAGTAAGACGGCTGGGGTAACAGCAGATTTGGACGCATCACTTGTTTCAGATGTGTATGATACTGAAGGTGACTTTGTGCCGATTGTTGGATAAACTGCTGTTGTCTTCATTGACGCGTCAGTGACATTAGGATGTGTTTGTCCTGCACTTCCTGGATCTGTGACAGTGGGCTTTGAAGCTGTGTCAGGTTGAATACTTGATCCACTAATAATAGGAACGGACTCCACCAATGGAAACATCGTATTTATTTCATCATTCTGATCATGTGGAGTTGTGGATGATGAGACAGATGGAGTAATCTGGGAAAGCGTTGATGGGCTCATGGGTTTACCGTCAGAGACAGCAGATGTTGGGAATGCAGTAACTATTGTCACATCTGACTTGTCAGGAAAAGCAGTAGAGCCTTCTCCAGAAGTTTCGGGATCTGTGCTTATTTGAATCGTCATAGTTTCAGGAGATTGTGTTGTCTCACTGATGTTATCGGATGAAGATAATTCTGTAGCAGTAGAGACTGTTGGGGACATGTCAATGGTTTGGCCTCTTGTAAAGCCTCCATCTACAGGAGAAGCAGGAGATGAACTTTCTGTTCTGCCTGTTACTGTGGAAAATGAAGGTCTCGTTGTCTGACCTGTTTGATCACTGTCTTCATCCTTAGGTAGAAGATCTGTTGTCTTCTCGGTTGTGAACATTGAAGAGCCAGTCGAAGATGCAATGTCTCTGCTAGACATTTCACTTGTTGGTTTACTTGTCCTATCTTCTCTTGTAATTGGAGATTTTGAACTTTCCTCTGGAACTGCTGATGTTTCCTGCAACTTCACTGTGGCAAGAGTCTGATATGTTTCAGATGACACTGATGTTGGTTCCTGTGTGCTGTGGAGCGCTGAAGCTGAAGAAACATCTGTTTTGGAAGTATCACTTGTTTCGGTTTTTCTTGATGTTGAGACGGACAGGATATTGAAAGCAGAAGAGCCAGCCGTGGTTGTAGTGATGGTTGTGTCAGTAGACTTAGTGATGTTTTCACCAGAAGTACTTTGTCCTGTTCTCACAGAGGCAGACTCTGATTCAGGAGATATTGTTACTGTTGTTGTGTCAATACTGTAGAGACTTGAAGATACACCAATAACGCGTATAGATGATGAGAACAAGTCTGTGCTCGTAGTTCCAGAACCGTCCATATCTTCTGTAGTAGCACCAGCACTTTTCTCTGCATGTTCAGTGAGTGATGAAACTGAGGGGAAAGTTCTTTGTTCTGTTGAAATGCTACCAACTTGTTCTGTTGTTGTTGTCTCTGGACTAATTAATGAGGTACCTGTTGTAGATGTCATGTATTTGCTGGACATTTCTCCGGGGTGTCCACTAGTAGATGGATTTGTGCTCCCTTTATCTGTAATGGTGGAACTTGACGTTTCAAATGAAGTTGCAGATTTTGCTTGAGAATGGGATGCGGTAAAAGTTTGTTCTGTTTCAGGAGATGCAGGTGTTGGTTTTTCTGTACTACGGAGTAAGACGGCTGGGGTAACAGCAGATTTGGACGCATCACTTGTTTCAGATGTGTATGATACTGAAGGTGACTTTGTGCCGATTGTTGGATAAACTGCTGTTGTCTTCATTGACGCGTCAGTGACATTAGGATGTGTTTGTCCTGCACTTCCTGGATCTGTGACAGTGGGCTTTGAAGCTGTGTCAGGTTGAATACTTGATCCACTAATAATAGGAACGGACTCCACCATTGGAAACATCGTATTTATTTCATCATTCTGATCATGTGGAGTTGTGGATGATGAGACAGATGGAGTAATCTGGGAAAGCGTTGATGGGCTCATGGGTTTACCGTCAGAGACAGCAGATGTTGGGAATGCAGTAACTATTGTCACATCTGACTTGTCAGAAAAAGCAGTAGAGCCTTCTCCAGAAGTTTCGGGATCTGTGCTTATTTGAATCGTCATAGTTTCAGGAGATTGTGTTGTCTCACTGATGTTATCGGATGAAGATAATTCTGTAGCAGTAGAGACTGTTGGGGACATGTCAATGGTTTGGCCTCTTGTAAAGCCTCCATCTACAGGAGAAGCAGGAGATGAACTTTCTGTTCTGCCTGTTACTGTGGAAAATGAAGGTCTCGTTGTCTGACCTGTTTGATCACTGTCTTCATCCTTAGGTAGAAGATCTGTTGTCTTCTCGGTTGTGAACATTGAAGAGCCAGTCGAAGATGCAATGTCTCTGCTAGACATTTCACTTGTTGGTTTACTTGTCCTATCTTCTCTTGTAATTGGAGATTTTGAACTTTCCTCTGGAACTGCTGATGTTTCCAGCAACTTCACTGTGGCAAGAGTCTGATATGTTTCAGATGACACTGATGTTGGTTCCTGTGTGCTGTGGAGCGCTGAAGCTGAAGAAACATCTGTTTTGGAAGTATCACTTGTTTCGGTTTTTCTTGATGTTGAGACGGACAGGATATTGAAAGCAGAAGAGCCAGCCGTGGTTGTAGTGATGGTTGTGTCAGTAGACTTAGTGATATTTTCACCAGAAGTACTTTGTCCTGTTCTCACAGAGGCAGACTCTGATTCAGGAGATATTGTTACTGTTGTTGTGTCAATACTGTAGAGACTTGAAGATACACCAATAACGCGTATAGATGATGAGAACAAGTCTGTGCTCGTAGTTCCAGAACCGTCCATATCTTCTGTAGTAGCACCAGCACTTTTCTCTGCATGTTCAGTGAGTGATGAAACTGAGGGGAAAGTTCTTTGTTCTGTTGAAATGCTACCAACTTGTTCTGTTGTTGTTGTCTCTGGACTAATTAATGAGGTACCTGTTGTAGATGTCATGTATTTGCTGGACATTTCTCCGGGGTGTCCACTAGTAGATGGATTTGTGCTCCCTTTATCTGTAATGGTGGAACTTGACGTTTCAAATGAAGTTGCAGATTTTGCTTGAGAATGGGATGCGGTAAAAGTTTGTTCTGTTTCAGGAGATGCAGGTGTTGGTTTTTCTGTACTACGGAGTAAGACGGCTGGGGTAACAGCAGATTTGGACGCATCACTTGTTTCAGATGTGTATGATACTGAAGGTGACTTTGTGCCGATTGTTGGATAAACTGCTGTTGTCTTCATTGACGCGTCAGTGACATTAGGATGTGTTTGTCCTGCACTTCCTGGATCTGTGACAGTGGGCTTTGAAGCTGTGTCAGGTTGAATACTTGATCCACTAATAATAGGAACGGACTCCACCATTGGAAACATCGTATTTATTTCATCATTCTGATCATGTGGAGTTGTGGATGATGAGACAGATGGAGTAATCTGGGAAAGCGTTGATGGGCTCATGGGTTTACCGTCAGAGACAGCAGATGTTGGGAATGCAGTAACTATTGTCACATCTGACTTGTCAGAAAAAGCAGTAGAGCCTTCTCCAGAAGTTTCGGGATCTGTGCTTATTTGAATCGTCATAGTTTCAGGAGATTGTGTTGTCTCACTGATGTTATCGGATGAAGATAATTCTGTAGCAGTAGAGACTGTTGGGGACATGTCAATGGTTTGGCCTCTTGTAAAGCCTCCATCTACAGGAGAAGCAGGAGATGAACTTTCTGTTCTGCCTGTTACTGTGGAAAATGAAGGTCTCGTTGTCTGACCTGTTTGATCACTGTCTTCATCCTTAGGTAGAAGATCTGTTGTCTTCTCGGTTGTGAACATTGAAGAGCCAGTCGAAGATGCAATGTCTCTGCTAGACATTTCACTTGTTGGTTTACTTGTCCTATCTTCTCTTGTAATTGGAGATTTTGAACTTTCCTCTGGAACTGCTGATGTTTCCAGCAACTTCACTGTGGCAAGAGTCTGATATGTTTCAGATGACACTGATGTTGGTTCCTGTGTGCTGTGGAGCGCTGAAGCTGAAGAAACATCTGTTTTGGAAGTATCACTTGTTTCGGTTTTTCTTGATGTTGAGACGGACAGGATATTGAAAGCAGAAGAGCCAGCCGTGGTTGTAGTGATGGTTGTGTCAGTAGACTTAGTGATGTTTTCACCAGAAGTACTTTGTCCTGTTCTCACAGAGGCAGACTCTGATTCAGGAGATATTGTTACTGTTGTTGTGTCAATACTGTAGAGACTTGAAGATACACCAATAACGCGTATAGATGATGAGAACAAGTCTGTGCTCGTAGTTCCAGAACCGTCCATATCTTCTGTAGTAGCACCAGCACTTTTCTCTGCATGTTCAGTGAGTGATGAAACTGAGGGGAAAGTTCTTTGTTCTGTTGAAATGCTACCAACTTGTTCTGTTGTTGTTGTCTCTGGACTAATTAATGAGGTACCTGTTGTAGATGTCATGTATTTGCTGGACATTTCTCCGGGGTGTCCACTAGTAGATGGATTTGTGCTCCCTTTATCTGTAATGGTGGAACTTGACGTTTCAAATGAAGTTGCAGATTTTGCTTGAGAATGGGATGCGGTAAAAGTTTGTTCTGTTTCAGGAGATGCAGGTGTTGGTTTTTCTGTACTACGGAGTAAGACGGCTGGGGTAACAGCAGATTTGGACGCATCACTTGTTTCAGATGTGTATGATACTGAAGGTGACTTTGTGCCGATTGTTGGATAAACTGCTGTTGTCTTCATTGACGCGTCAGTGACATTAGGATGTGTTTGTCCTGCACTTCCTGGATCTGTGACAGTGGGCTTTGAAGCTGTGTCAGGTTGAATACTTGATCCACTAATAATAGGAACGGACTCCACCAATGGAAACATCGTATTTATTTCATCATTCTGATCATGTGGAGTTGTGGATGATGAGACAGATGGAGTAATCTGGGAAAGCGTTGATGGGCTCATGGGTTTACCGTCAGAGACAGCAGATGTTGGGAATGCAGTAACTATTGTCACATCTGACTTGTCAGGAAAAGCAGTAGAGCCTTCTCCAGAAGTTTCGGGATCTGTGCTTATTTGAATCGTCATAGTTTCAGGAGATTGTGTTGTCTCACTGATGTTATCGGATGAAGATAATTCTGTAGCAGTAGAGACTGTTGGGGACATGTCAATGGTTTGGCCTCTTGTAAAGCCTCCATCTACAGGAGAAGCAGGAGATGAACTTTCTGTTCTGCCTGTTACTGTGGAAAATGAAGGTCTCGTTGTCTGACCTGTTTGATCACTGTCTTCATCCTTAGGTAGAAGATCTGTTGTCTTCTCGGTGGTGAACATTGAAGAGCCAGTCGAAGATGCAATGTCTCTGCTAGACATTTCACTTGTTGGTTTACTTGTCCTATCTTCTCTTGTAATTGGAGATTTTGAACTTTCCTCTGGAACTGCTGATGTTTCCTGCAACTTCACTGTGGCAAGAGTCTGATATGTTTCAGATGACACTGATGTTGGTTCCTGTGTGCTGTGGAGCGCTGAAGCTGAAGAAACATCTGTTTTGGAAGTATCACTTGTTTCGGTTTTTCTTGATGTTGAGACGGACAGGATATTGAAAGCAGAAGAGCCAGCCGTGGTTGTAGTGATGGTTGTGTCAGTAGACTTAGTGATGTTTTCACCAGAAGTACTTTGTCCTGTTCTCACAGAGGCAGACTCTGATTCAGGAGATATTGTTACTGTTGTTGTGTCAATACTGTAGAGACTTGAAGATACACCAATAACGCGTATAGATGATGAGAACAAGTCTGTGCTCGTAGTTCCAGAACCGTCCATATCTTCTGTAGTAGCACCAGCACTTTTCTCTGCATGTTCAGTGAGTGATGAAACTGAGGGGAAAGTTCTTTGTTCTGTTGAAATGCTACCAACTTGTTCTGTTGTTGTTGTCTCTGGACTAATTAATGAGGTACCTGTTGTAGATGTCATGTATTTGCTGGACATTTCTCCGGGGTGTCCACTAGTAGATGGATTTGTGCTCCCTTTATCTGTAATGGTGGAACTTGACGTTTCAAATGAAGTTGCAGATTTTGCTTGAGAATGGGATGCGGTAAAAGTTTGTTCTGTTTCAGGAGATGCAGGTGTTGGTTTTTCTGTACTACGGAGTAAGACGGCTGGGGTAACAGCAGATTTGGACGCATCACTTGTTTCAGATGTGTATGATACTGAAGGTGACTTTGTGCCGATTGTTGGATAAACTGCTGTTGTCTTCATTGACGCGTCAGTGACATTAGGATGTGTTTGTCCTGCACTTCCTGGATCTGTGACAGTGGGCTTTGAAGCTGTGTCAGGTTGAATACTTGATCCACTAATCATAGGAACGGACTCCACCAATGGAAACATCGTATTTATTTCATCATTCTGATCATGTGGAGTTGTGGATGATGAGACAGATGGAGTAATCTGGGAAAGCGTTGATGGGCTCATGGGTTTACCGTCAGAGACAGCAGATGTTGGGAATGCAGTAACTATTGTCACATCTGACTTGTCAGGAAAAGCAGTAGAGCCTTCTCCAGAAGTTTCGGGATCTGTGCTTATTTGAATCGTCATAGTTTCAGGAGATTGTGTTGTCTCACTGATGTTATCGGATGAAGATAATTCTGTAGCAGTAGAGACTGTTGGGGACATGTCAATGGTTTGGCCTCTTGTAAAGCCTCCATCTACAGGAGAAGCAGGAGATGAACTTTCTGTTCTGCCTGTTACTGTGGAAAATGAAGGTCTCGTTGTCTGACCTGTTTGATCACTGTCTTCATCCTTAGGTAGAAGATCTGTTGTCTTCTCGGTGGTGAACATTGAAGAGCCAGTCGAAGATGCAATGTCTCTGCTAGACATTTCACTTGTTGGTTTACTTGTCCTATCTTCTCTTGTAATTGGAGATTTTGAACTTTCCTCTGGAACTGCTGATGTTTCCAGCAACTTCACTGTGGCAAGAGTCTGATATGTTTCAGATGACACTGATGTTGGTTCCTGTGTGCTGTGGAGCGCTGAAGCTGAAGAAACATCTGTTTTGGAAGTATCACTTGTTTCGGTTTTTCTTGATGTTGAGACGGACAGGATATTGAAAGCAGAAGAGCCAGCCGTGGTTGTAGTGATGGTTGTGTCAGTAGACTTAGTGATGTTTTCGCCAGAAGTACTTTGTCCTGTTCTCACAGAGGCAGACTCTGATTCAGGAGATATTGTTACTGTTGTTGTGTCAATACTGTAGAGACTTGAAGATACACCAATAACGCGTATAGATGATGAGAACAAGTCTGTGCTCGTAGTTCCAGAACCGTCCATATCTTCTGTAGTAGCACCAGCACTTTTCTCTGCATGTTCAGTGAGTGATGAAACTGAGGGGAAAGTTCTTTGTTCTGTTGAAATGCTACCAACTTGTTCTGTTGTTGTTGTCTCTGGACTAATTAATGAGGTACCTGTTGTAGATGTCATGTATTTGCTGGACATTTCTCCGGGGTGTCCACTAGTAGATGGATTTGTGCTCCCTTTATCTGTAATGGTGGAACTTGACGTTTCAAATGAAGTTGCAGATTTTGCTTGAGAATGGGATGCGGTAAAAGTTTGTTCTGTTTCAGGAGATGCAGGTGTTGGTTTTTCTGTACTACGGAGTAAGACGGCTGGGGTAACAGCAGATTTGGACGCATCACTTGTTTCAGATGTGTATGATACTGAAGGTGACTTTGTGCCGATTGTTGGATAAACTGCTGTTGTCTTCATTGACGCGTCAGTGACATTAGGATGTGTTTGTCCTGCACTTCCTGGATCTGTGACAGTGGGCTTTGAAGCTGTGTCAGGTTGAATACTTGATCCACTAATCATAGGAACGGACTCCACCAATGGAAACATCGTATTTATTTCATCATTCTGATCATGTGGAGTTGTGGATGATGAGACAGATGGAGTAATCTGGGAAAGCGTTGATGGGCTCATGGGTTTACCGTCAGAGACAGCAGATGTTGGGAATGCAGTAACTATTGTCACATCTGACTTGTCAGGAAAAGCAGTAGAGCCTTCTCCAGAAGTTTCGGGATCTGTGCTTATTTGAATCGTCATAGTTTCAGGAGATTGTGTTGTCTCACTGATGTTATCGGATGAAGATAATTCTGTAGCAGTAGAGACTGTTGGGGACATGTCAATGGTTTGGCCTCTTGTAAAGCCTCCATCTACAGGAGAAGCAGGAGATGAACTTTCTGTTCTGCCTGTTACTGTGGAAAATGAAGGTCTCGTTGTCTGACCTGTTTGATCACTGTCTTCATCCTTAGGTAGAAGATCTGTTGTCTTCTCGGTGGTGAACATTGAAGAGCCAGTCGAAGATGCAATGTCTCTGCTAGACATTTCACTTGTTGGTTTACTTGTCCTATCTTCTCTTGTAATTGGAGATTTTGAACTTTCCTCTGGAACTGCTGATGTTTCCAGCAACTTCACTGTGGCAAGAGTCTGATATGTTTCAGATGACACTGATGTTGGTTCCTGTGTGCTGTGGAGCGCTGAAGCTGAAGAAACATCTGTTTTGGAAGTATCACTTGTTTCGGTTTTTCTTGATGTTGAGACGGACAGGATATTGAAAGCAGAAGAGCCAGCCGTGGTTGTAGTGATGGTTGTGTCAGTAGACTTAGTGATGTTTTCACCAGAAGTACTTTGTCCTGTTCTCACAGAGGCAGACTCTGATTCAGGAGATATTGTTACTGTTGTTGTGTCAATACTGTAGAGACTTGAAGATACACCAATAACGCGTATAGATGATGAGAACAAGTCTGTGCTCGTAGTTCCAGAACCGTCCATATCTTCTGTAGTAGCACCAGCACTTTTCTCTGCATGTTCAGTGAGTGATGAAACTGAGGGGAAAGTTCTTTGTTCTGTTGAAATGCTACCAACTTGTTCTGTTGTTGTTGTCTCTGGACTAATTAATGAGGTACCTGTTGTAGATGTCATGTATTTGCTGGACATTTCTCCGGGGTGTCCACTAGTAGATGGATTTGTGCTCCCTTTATCTGTAATGGTGGAACTTGACGTTTCAAATGAAGTTGCAGATTTTGCTTGAGAATGGGATGCGGTAAAAGTTTGTTCTGTTTCAGGAGATGCAGGTGTTGGTTTTTCTGTACTACGGAGTAAGACGGCTGGGGTAACAGCAGATTTGGACGCATCACTTGTTTCAGATGTGTATGATACTGAAGGTGACTTTGTGCCGATTGTTGGATAAACTGCTGTTGTCTTCATTGACGCGTCAGTGACATTAGGATGTGTTTGTCCTGCACTTCCTGGATCTGTGACAGTGGGCTTTGAAGCTGTGTCAGGTTGAATACTTGATCCACTAATCATAGGAACGGACTCCACCAATGGAAACATCGTATTTATTTCATCATTCTGATCATGTGGAGTTGTGGATGATGAGACAGATGGAGTAATCTGGGAAAGCGTTGATGGGCTCATGGGTTTACCGTCAGAGACAGCAGATGTTGGGAATGCAGTAACTATTGTCACATCTGACTTGTCAGGAAAAGCAGTAGAGCCTTCTCCAGAAGTTTCGGGATCTGTGCTTATTTGAATCGTCATAGTTTCAGGAGATTGTGTTGTCTCACTGATGTTATCGGATGAAGATAATTCTGTAGCAGTAGAGACTGTTGGGGACATGTCAATGGTTTGGCCTCTTGTAAAGCCTCCATCTACAGGAGAAGCAGGAGATGAACTTTCTGTTCTGCCTGTTACTGTGGAAAATGAAGGTCTCGTTGTCTGACCTGTTTGATCACTGTCTTCATCCTTAGGTAGAAGATCTGTTGTCTTCTCGGTGGTGAACATTGAAGAGCCAGTCGAAGATGCAATGTCTCTGCTAGACATTTCACTTGTTGGTTTACTTGTCCTATCTTCTCTTGTAATTGGAGATTTTGAACTTTCCTCTGGAACTGCTGATGTTTCCAGCAACTTCACTGTGGCAAGAGTCTGATATGTTTCAGATGACACTGATGTTGGTTCCTGTGTGCTGTGGAGCGCTGAAGCTGAAGAAACATCTGTTTTGGAAGTATCACTTGTTTCGGTTTTTCTTGATGTTGAGACGGACAGGATATTGAAAGCAGAAGAGCCAGCCGTGGTTGTAGTGATGGTTGTGTCAGTAGACTTAGTGATGTTTTCACCAGAAGTACTTTGTCCTGTTCTCACAGAGGCAGACTCTGATTCAGGAGATATTGTTACTGTTGTTGTGTCAATACTGTAGAGACTTGAAGATACACCAATAACGCGTATAGATGATGAGAACAAGTCTGTGCTCGTAGTTCCAGAACCGTCCATATCTTCTGTAGTAGCACCAGCACTTTTCTCTGCATGTTCAGTGAGTGATGAAACTGAGGGGAAAGTTCTTTGTTCTGTTGAAATGCTACCAACTTGTTCTGTTGTTGTTGTCTCTGGACTAATTAATGAGGTACCTGTTGTAGATGTCATGTATTTGCTGGACATTTCTCCGGGGTGTCCACTAGTAGATGGATTTGTGCTCCCTTTATCTGTAATGGTGGAACTTGACGTTTCAAATGAAGTTGCAGATTTTGCTTGAGAATGGGATGCGGTAAAAGTTTGTTCTGTTTCAGGAGATGCAGGTGTTGGTTTTTCTGTACTACGGAGTAAGACGGCTGGGGTAACAGCAGATTTGGACGCATCACTTGTTTCAGATGTGTATGATACTGAAGGTGACTTTGTGCCGATTGTTGGATAAACTGCTGTTGTCTTCATTGACGCGTCAGTGACATTAGGATGTGTTTGTCCTGCACTTCCTGGATCTGTGACAGTGGGCTTTGAAGCTGTGTCAGGTTGAATACTTGATCCACTAATAATAGGAACGGACTCCACCAATGGAAACATCGTATTTATTTCATCATTCTGATCATGTGGAGTTGTGGATGATGAGACAGATGGAGTAATCTGGGAAAGCGTTGATGGGCTCATGGGTTTACCGTCAGAGACAGCAGATGTTGGGAATGCAGTAACTATTGTCACATCTGACTTGTCAGGAAAAGCAGTAGAGCCTTCTCCAGAAGTTTCGGGATCTGTGCTTATTTGAATCGTCATAGTTTCAGGAGATTGTGTTGTCTCACTGATGTTATCGGATGAAGATAATTCTGTAGCAGTAGAGACTGTTGGGGACATGTCAATGGTTTGGCCTCTTGTAAAGCCTCCATCTACAGGAGAAGCAGGAGATGAACTTTCTGTTCTGCCTGTTACTGTGGAAAATGAAGGTCTCGTTGTCTGACCTGTTTGATCACTGTCTTCATCCTTAGGTAGAAGATCTGTTGTCTTCTCGGTGGTGAACATTGAAGAGCCAGTCGAAGATGCAATGTCTCTGCTAGACATTTCACTTGTTGGTTTACTTGTCCTATCTTCTCTTGTAATTGGAGATTTTGAACTTTCCTCTGGAACTGCTGATGTTTCCTGCAACTTCACTGTGGCAAGAGTCTGATATGTTTCAGATGACACTGATGTTGGTTCCTGTGTGCTGTGGAGCGCTGAAGCTGAAGAAACATCTGTTTTGGAAGTATCACTTGTTTCGGTTTTTCTTGATGTTGAGACGGACAGGATATTGAAAGCAGAAGAGCCAGCCGTGGTTGTAGTGATGGTTGTGTCAGTAGACTTAGTGATGTTTTCACCAGAAGTACTTTGTCCTGTTCTCACAGAGGCAGACTCTGATTCAGGAGATATTGTTACTGTTGTTGTGTCAATACTGTAGAGACTTGAAGATACACCAATAACACGTATAGATGATGAGAACAAGTCTGTGCTCGTAGTTCCAGAACCGTCCATATCTTCTGTAGTAGCACCAGCACTTTTCTCTGCATGTTCAGTGAGTGATGAAACTGAGGGGAAAGTTCTTTGTTCTGTTGAAATGCTACCAACTTGTTCTGTTGTTGTGGTCTGTGGACTAATTAATGAGGTACCTGTTGTAGATGTCATGTATTTGCTGGACATTTCTCCGGGGTGTCCACTAGTAGATGGATTTGTGCTCCCTTTATCTGTAATGGTGGAACTTGACGTTTCAAATGAAGTTGCAGATTTTGCTTGAGAATGGGATGCGGTAAAAGTTTGTTCTGTTTCAGGAGATGCAGGTGTTGGTTTTTCTGTACTACGGAGTAAGACGGCTGGGGTAACAGCAGATTTGGACGCATCACTTGTTTCAGATGTGTATGATACTGAAGGTGACTTTGTGCCGATTGTTGGATAAACTGCTGTTGTCTTCATTGACGCGTCAGTGACATTAGGATGTGTTTGTCCTGCACTTCCTGGATCTGTGACAATGAGCTTTGAAGCTGTGTCAGGTTGAATACTTGATCCACTAATAATAGGAACGGACTCCACCAATGGAAACATCGTATTTATTTCATCATTCTGATCATGTGGAGTTGTGGATGATGAGACAGATGGAGTAATCTGGGAAAGCGTTGATGGGCTCATGGGTTTACCGTCAGAGACAGCAGATGTTGGGAATGCAGTAACTATTGTCACATCTGACTTGTCAGGAAAAGCAGTAGAGCCTTCTCCAGAAGTTTCGGGATCTGTGCTTATTTGAATCGTCATAGTTTCAGGAGATTGTGTTGTCTCACTGATGTTATCGGATGAAGATAATTCTGTAGCAGTAGAGACTGTTGGGGACATGTCAATGGTTTGGCCTCTTGTAAAGCCTCCATCTACAGGAGAAGCAGGAGATGAACTTTCTGTTCTGCCTGTTACTGTGGAAATTGAAGGTCTCGTTGTCTGACCTGTTTGATCACTGTCTTCATCCTTAGGTAGAAGATCTGTTGTCTTCTCGGTGGTGAACATTGAAGAGCCAGTCGAAGATGCAATGTCTCTGCTAGACATTTCACTTGTTGGTTTACTTGTCCTATCTTCTCTTGTAATTGGAGATTTTGAACTTTCCTCTGGAACTGCTGATCTTTCCAGCAACTTCACTGTGGCAAGAGTCTGATATGTTTCAGATGACACTGATGTTGGTTCCTGTGTGCTGTGGAGCGCTGAAGCTGAAGAAACATCTGTTTTGGAAGTATCACTTGTTTCGGTTTTTCTTGATGTTGAGACGGACAGGATATTGAAAGCAGAAGAGCCAGCCGTGGTTGTAGTGATGGTTGTGTCAGTAGACTTAGTGATGTTTTCACCAGAAGTACTTTGTCCTGTTCTCACAGAGGCAGACTCTGATTCAGGAGATATTGTTACTGTTGTTGTGTCAATACTGTAGAGACTTGAAGATACACCAATAACGCGTATAGATGATGAGAACAAGTCTGTGCTCGTAGTTCCAGAACCGTCCATATCTTCTGTAGTAGCACCAGCACTTTTCTCTGCATGTTCAGTGAGTGATGAAACTGAGGGGAAAGTTCTTTGTTCTGTTGAAATGCTACCAACTTGTTCTGTTGTTGTTGTCTCTGGACTAATTAATGAGGTACCTGTTGTAGATGTCATGTATTTGCTGGACATTTCTCCGGGGTGTCCACTAGTAGATGGATTTGTGCTCCCTTTATCTGTAATGGTGGAACTTGACGTTTCAAATGAAGTTGCAGATTTTGCTTGAGAATGGGATGCGGTAAAAGTTTGTTCTGTTTCAGGAGATGCAGGTGTTGGTTTTTCTGTACTACGGAGTAAGACGGCTGTGGTAACAGCAGATTTGGACGCATCACTTGTTTCAGATGTGTATGATACTGAAGGTGACTTTGTGCCGATTGTTGGATAAACTGCTGTTGTCTTCATTGACGCGTCAGTGACATTAGGATGTGTTTGTCCTGCACTTCCTGGATCTGTGACAGTGGGCTTTGAAGCTGTGTCAGGTTGAATACTTGATCCACTAATAATAGGAACGGACTCCACCAATGGAAACATCGTATTTATTTCATCATTCTGATCATGTGGAGTTGTGGATGATGAGACAGATGGAGTAATCTGGGAAAGCGTTGATGGGCTCATGGGTTTACCGTCAGAGACAGCAGATGTTGGGAATGCAGTAACTATTGTCACATCTGACTTGTCAGGAAAAGCAGTAGAGCCTTCTCCAGAAGTTTCGGGATCTGTGCTTATTTGAATCGTCATAGTTTCAGGAGATTGTGTTGTCTCACTGATGTTATCGGATGAAGATAATTCTGTAGCAGTAGAGACTGTTGGGGACATGTCAATGGTTTGGCCTCTTGTAAAGCCTCCATCTACAGGAGAAGCAGGAGATGAACTTTCTGTTCTGCCTGTTACTGTGGAAAATGAAGGTCTCGTTGTCTGACCTGTTTGATCACTGTCTTCATCCTTAGGTAGAAGATCTGTTGTCTTCTCGGTGGTGAACATTGAAGAGCCAGTCGAAGATGCAATGTCTCTGCTAGACATTTCACTTGTTGGTTTACTTGTCCTATCTTCTCTTGTAATTGGAGATTTTGAACTTTCCTCTGGAACTGCTGATGTTTCCTGCAACTTCACTGTGGCAAGAGTCTGATATGTTTCAGATGACATTGATGTTGGTTCCTGTGTGCTGTGGAGCGCTGAAGCTGAAGAAACATCTGTTTTGGAAGTATCACTTGTTTCGGTTTTTCTTGATGTTGAGACGGACAGGATATTGAAAGCAGAAGAGCCAGCCGTGGTTGTAGTGATGGTTGTGTCAGTAGACGTAGTGATGTTTTCACCAGAAGTACTTTGTCCTGTTCTCACAGAGGCAGACTCTGATTCAGGAGATATTGTTACTGTTGTTGTGTCAATACTGTAGAGACTTGAAGATACACCAATAACGCGTATAGATGATGAGAACAAGTCTGTGCTCGTAGTTCCAGAACCGTCCATATCTTCTGTAGTAGCACCAGCACTTTTCTCTGCATGTTCAGTGAGTGATGAAACTGAGGGGAAAGTTCTTTGTTCTGTTGAAATGCTACCAACTTGTTCTGTTGTTGTTGTCTCTGGACTAATTAATGAGGTACCTGTTGTAGATGTCATGTATTTGCTGGACATTTCTCCGGGGTGTCCACTAGTAGATGGATTTGTGCTCCCTTTATCTGTAATGGTGGAACTTGACGTTTCAAATGAAGTTGCAGATTTTGCTTGAGAATGGGATGCGGTAAAAGTTTGTTCTGTTTCAGGAGATGCAGGTGTTGGTTTTTCTGTACTACGGAGTAAGACGGCTGTGGTAACAGCAGATTTGGACGCATCACTTGTTTCAGATGTGTATGATACTGAAGGTGACTTTGTGCCGATTGTTGGATAAACTGCTGTTGTCTTCATTGACGCGTCAGTGACATTAGGATGTGTTTGTCCTGCACTTCCTGGATCTGTGACAGTGGGCTTTGAAGCTGTGTCAGGTTGAATACTTGATCCACTAATAATAGGAACGGACTCCACCAATGGAAACATCGTATTTATTTCATCATTCTGATCATGTGGAGTTGTGGATGATGAGACAGATGGAGTAATCTGGGAAAGCGTTGATGGGCTCATGGGTTTACCGTCAGAGACAGCAGATGTTGGGAATGCAGTAACTATTGTCACATCTGACTTGTCAGGAAAAGCAGTAGAGCCTTCTCCAGAAGTTTCGGGATCTGTGCTTATTTGAATCGTCATAGTTTCAGGAGATTGTGTTGTCTCACTGATGTTATCGGATGAAGATAATTCTGTAGCAGTAGAGACTGTTGGGGACATGTCAATGGTTTGGCCTCTTGTAAAGCCTCCATCTACAGGAGAAGCAGGAGATGAACTTTCTGTTCTGCCTGTTACTGTGGAAAATGAAGGTCTCGTTGTCTGACCTGTTTGATCACTGTCTTCATCCTTAGGTAGAAGATCTGTTGTCTTCTCGGTGGTGAACATTGAAGAGCCAGTCGAAGATGCAATGTCTCTGCTAGACATTTCACTTGTTGGTTTACTTGTCCTATCTTCTCTTGTAATTGGAGATTTTGAACTTTCCTCTGGAACTGCTGATGTTTCCTGCAACTTCACTGTGGCAAGAGTCTGATATGTTTCAGATGACATTGATGTTGGTTCCTGTGTGCTGTGGAGCGCTGAAGCTGAAGAAACATCTGTTTTGGAAGTATCACTTGTTTCGGTTTTTCTTGATGTTGAGACGGACAGGATATTGAAAGCAGAAGAGCCAGCCGTGGTTGTAGTGATGGTTGTGTCAGTAGACGTAGTGATGTTTTCACCAGAAGTACTTTGTCCTGTTCTCACAGAGGCAGACTCTGATTCAGGAGATATTGTTACTGTTGTTGTGTCAATACTGTAGAGACTTGAAGATACACCAATAACACGTATAGATGATGAGAACAAGTCTGTGCTCGTAGTTCCAGAACCGTCCATATCTTCTGTAGTAGCACCAGCACTTTTCTCTGCATGTTCAGTGAGTGATGAAACTGAGGGGAAAGTTCTTTGTTCTGTTGAAATGCTACCAACTTGTTCTGTTGTTGTTGTCTCTGGACTAATTAATGAGGTACCTGTTGTAGATGTCATGTATTTGCTGGACATTTCTCCGGGGTGTCCACTAGTAGATGGATTTGTGCTCCCTTTATCTGTAATGGTGGAACTTGACGTTTCAAATGAAGTTGCAGATTTTGCTTGAGAATGGGATGCGGTAAAAGTTTGTTCTGTTTCAGGAGATGCAGGTGTTGGTTTTTCTGTACTACGGAGTAAGACGGCTGGGGTAACAGCAGATTTGGACGCATCACTTGTTTCAGATGTGTATGATACTGAAGGTGACTTTGTGCCGATTGTTGGATAAACTGCTGTTGTCTTCATTGACGCGTCAGTGACATTAGGATGTGTTTGTCCTGCACTTCCTGGATCTGTGACAGTGGGCTTTGAAGCTGTGTCAGGTTGAATACTTGATCCACTAATAATAGAAACGGACTCCACCATTGGAAACATCGTATTTATTTCATCATTGAGATCATGTGGAGTTGTGGATGATGAGACAGATGGAGTAAACTGGGAAAGCGTTGATGGGCTCATGGGTTTACCGTCAGAGACAGCAGATGTTGGGAATGCAGTAACTATTGTCACATCTGACTTGTCAGGAAAAGCAGTAGAGCCTTCTCCAGAAGTTTCGGGATCTGTGCTTATTTGAATCGTCATAGTTTCAGGAGATTGTGTTGTCTCACTGATATCGGATGAAGATAATTCTGTAGCAGTAGAGACTGTTAGGGACATGTCAATGGTTTGGCCTCTTGTAAAGCCTCCATCTACAGGAGAAGCAGGAGATGAACTTTCTGTTCTGCCTGTTACTGTGGAAAATGAAGGTCTCGTTGTCTGACCTGTTTGATCACTGTCTTCATCTTTAGGTAGAAGATCTGCTGTCTTCTCGGTGGTGAACATTGAAGAGCCAGTCGAAGATGCAATGTCTCTGCTAGACATTTCACTTGTTGGTTTACTTGTCCTATCTTCTCTTGTAATTGGAGATTTTGAACTTTCCTCTGGAACTGCTGATGTTTCCTGCAACTTCACTGTGGCAAGAGTCTGATATGTTTCAGATGACACTGATGTTGGTTCCTGTGTGCTGTGGAGCGCTGAAGCTGAAGAAACATCTGTTTTGGAAGTATCACTTGTTTCGGTTTTTCTTGATGTTGAGACGGACAGGATATTGAAAGCAGAAGAGCCAGCCGTGGTTGTAGTGATGGTTGTGTCAGTAGACTTAGTGATATTTTCACCAGAAGTACTTTGTCCTGTTCTCACAGAGGCAGACTCTGATTCAGGAGATATTGTTACTGTTGTTGTGTCAATACTGTAGAGACTTGAAGATACACCAATAACGCGTATAGATGATGAGAACAAGTCTGTGCTCGTAGTTCCAGAACCGTCCATATCTTCTGTAGTAGCACCAGCACTTTTCTCTGCATGTTCAGTGAGTGATGAAACTGAGGGGAAAGTTCTTTGTTCTGTTGAAATGCTACCAACTTGTTCTGTTGTTGTTGTCTCTGGACTAATTAATGAGGTACCTGTTGTAGATGTCATGTATTTGCTGGACATTTCTCCGGGGTGTCCACTAGTAGATGGATTTGTGCTCCCTTTATCTGTAATGGTGGAACTTGACGTTTCAAATGAAGTTGCAGATTTTGCTTGAGAATGGGATGCGGTAAAAGTTTGTTCTGTTTCAGGAGATGCAGGTGTTGGTTTTTCTGTACTACGGAGTAAGACGGCTGGGGTAACAGCAGATTTGGACGCATCACTTGTTTCAGATGTGTATGATACTGAAGGTGACTTTGTGCCGATTGTTGGATAAACTGCTGTTGTCTTCATTGACGCGTCAGTGACATTAGGATGTGTTTGTCCTGCACTTCCTGGATCTGTGACAATGGGCTTTGAAGCTGTGTCAGGTTGAATACTTGATCCACTAATAATAGGAACGGACTCCACAATTGGAAACATCGTATTTATTTCATCATTCTGATCATGTGGAGTTGTGGATGATGAGACAGATGGAGTAATCTGGGAAAGCGTTGATGGGCTCATGGGTTTACCGTCAGAGACAGCAGATGTTGGGAATGCAGTAACTATTGTCACATCTGACTTGTCAGGAAAAGCAGTAGAGCCTTCTCCAGAAGTTTCGGGATCTGTGCTTATTTGAATCGTCATAGTTTCAGGAGATTGTGTTGTCTCACTGATGTTATCGGATGAAGATAATTCTGTAGCAGTAGAGACTGTTGGGGACATGTCAATGGTTTGGCCTCTTGTAAAGCCTCCATCTACAGGAGAAGCAGGAGATGAACTTTCTGTTCTGCCTGTTACTGTGGAAAATGAAGGTCTCGTTGTCTGACCTGTTTGATCACTGTCTTCATCCTTAGGTAGAAGATCTGTTGTCTTCTCGGTGGTGAACATTGAAGAGCCAGTCGAAGATGCAATGTCTCTGCTAGACATTTCACTTGTTGGTTTACTTGTCCTATCTTCTTTTGTAATTGGAGATTTTGGACTTTCTTTTGGATCTGCTGATGTTTCCTGCAACTTCACTGTAGCAAGAGTCTGATATGTTTCAGATGACATCAATTTTGGTTCCTGTGTGCTGTGGAGCGCTGAAGCTGAAGAAACATCTGTTTTGGAAGTATCACTTGTTTCAGTTTTTCTTGATGTTGAGACGGACAGGATATTGAAAGCAGAAGGGCCAGCCGTGGTTGTAGTGATGGTTGTGTCAGTAGACTTAGTGATGTTTTCACCAGAAGTTATTTGTTCTGTTGAAATGCTACCAACTTGTTCTGTTGTTGTGGTCTCTGGACTAATTAATGAGGTACCTGTTGTAGATGCCATGTATTTGCTGGACATTTCTCCGGGGTGTCCACTAGTAGATGGATTTGTGCTCCCTTTATCTGTAATGGTGAAACTTGACGTTTCAAATGAAGTTGCAGATTTTGCTTGAGAATGGGATGCGGTAAAAGTTTGTTCTGTTTCAGGAGATGCAGGTGTTGGTTTTTCTGTACTACGGAGTAAGACGGCTGGGGTAACAGCAGATTTGGACGCATCACTTGTTTCAGATGTGTATGATACTGAAGGTGACTTTGTGCCGATTGTTGGATAAACTGCTGTTGTCTTCATTGACGCGTCAGTGACATTAGGATGTGTTTGTCCTGCACTTCCTGGATCTGTGACAATGGGCTTTGAAGCTGTGTCAGGTTGAATACTTGATCCACTAATAATAGGAACGGACTCCGCCATTGGAAACATTGTATTTATTTCATCATTCTGATCATGTGGAGTTGTGGATGATGAGACAGATGGAGTAATCTGGGAAAGCGTTGATGGGCTCATGGGTTTACCGTCAGAGACAGCAGATGTTGGGAATGCAGTAACTATTGTCACATCTGAATTGTCAGGAAAAGCAGTAGAGCCTTCTCCAGAAGTTTCGGGATCTGTGCTTATTTGAATCGTCATAGTTTCAGGAGATTGTGTTGTCTCACTGATGTTATCGGATGAAGATAATTCTGTAGCAGTAGAGACTGTTGGGGACATGTCAATGGTTTGGCCTCTTGTAAAGCCTCCATCTACAGGAGAAGCAGGAGATGAACTTTCTGTTCTGCCTGTTACTGTGGAAAATGAAGGTCTCGTTGTCTGACCTGTTTGACCACTGTCTTCATCCTTAGGTAGAAGATCTGTTGTCTTCTCGGTGGTGAACATTGAAGAGCCAGTCGAAGATGCAATGTCTCTGCTAGACATTTCACTTGTTGGTTTACTTGTCCTATCTTCTTTTGTAATTGGAGATTTTGGACTTTCCTCTGGAACATTAGAGACTGGTGTGTACACAATAGGCTGCTGAGAAGGGTCTGGACCTCCTCTCAAAATAACTGGCTCACCATCAGCTATGGATGGGATAGGACCGTCCAAGACATGTGGCACAGTTGCAGCCTGAGAAGTTTCTGTCATTTCAGCTGGAAAGAAAATGGATAGTAAGGAGCGCCTTTTAGTTAAATGAAACATACATTTCAAGTCACAGAAAAACAGAGATACATTCAATGTAGTCTAAGGTACACCAACATATAATTCGATATGAAGAGACAAACGCAGTGATTGTATTGTTTCCTATTATTTCTGCTTTCACTTTGCAATATAATGTAGCATCAATCGAAGATAAAAAAAAAAAAGAAAAAGCAAGTAGTTTTGAATCCAAAAGGAAATTAAGGGATTTAAAGATAGCCCCCATTTTTATCTTAAAATATGAATTCCTAACATTTTTAGGGGAGTAAATTTTGGCTTACATTTTTTTAAATTTAAATTGAGGACATAGTTTATTAATTTATGTTGTCGGTTTATCCTTAAGGGTGTAAATAAATACATTCTCAAAAATCAACAGTCTACTTCTGAAAATACTAAAGAGGAAGATTAAAATGCATATGCCATTATGGAAGATAGCCGGATAATCTCACACAATTTTTTATAGTTTATACGATGCTTAAAATTCTTAAAATAAATTTATCGCTTTCAGTAGCATATCTAAACCTAAAACAGTTTGGGTACATTTATTTGGTGGGAAATGTATATTTACGAAGTGACACATTTACCCACATCTCTGTTGTTAAAGTTGCAATAAATAATTTTTTTATAAAAATGTTTTAATTGTATTTTTGTTAAAACTGTTATTCTGACAGCATTTGAGACAGATATGTGAAGAACTCAAGCTCCTCTGCCTCATCCTCAGCAGATGTGGTCTTACTGCCTTCTGCAGAAATACACCACTCACAGTCAGAAGCAACCAATCACACCCGATGAATGCCTTTAACGTTTCACTGACACTCATGTATGTGTTGCTTACACTCACCCCCTTGTTCTCTTCTGTACTACAGGTTCTCTCACTGAACAGCTGAGCCTGTTGTGAATGTGCATGGCTCGAAAAAAAGGCCATAGCCTGATGATGTTTATGGTGGAGAAACAACCTGTGATGTTAGGTTATTTCTCCATCATTAGCACAGCTGTAGCAAACCATCAATCTCAAGCTTGATGCTTTGTGCTCTGGGGGGTGTGAGCAGCACCCATGCGAGGATGATTGACACTGCTGAGACATTCCTCCTTCCTCTGATTTGTTGTTTCTGACCAACAGCTTCGTATTTCTTCACAGACTAGTAGGACCACAGGGAGGAGGCAGAAGAGCTGTATTTTCTCACAGATTACCTTTCCATCAGGACATAGTGACCATTTAAACAAATATGCAAAATGATATTTCTATAAACGTTACCCATTGCAGCTTTACTACTTTGTACAATCTCTTTTTTGCTAAAAGATGAATCTTTTCTGATAAAACTCTGACAGGTTGTGAGCATATTAAGATACACAGTGCAGACTGACAGACACCTTGAGGATGTCCAATTCCACGGATGTACAATCCGTGGATTGGACATCTGTTGGTCCCGTGGTTGTGTGACCAAGGGACCAACCTTCCCCTGGTCACACAACCTGGCCCAGGAAAGGAGTGCAACATGTGGGAAAAATGTGTTTGGAGCCTTTACAATTAAACAGTATAGTTCTCAACATCATCCCCTTAGTCAGGGTAAAGTGGAGGGAAGTCAATATTTCTTACTCTTCACTGTCTTAGAGCGACTCTCAGGAGGAACATGGCAGGTGTCACAGTCCACAGTGGGGAAGCAGGGGTGTTGCCCCGAAACCACAGCAAAAAGTTAAAACCTTGCAGAAGCCTATGTCGGGTGAGTGCGACCCTGCTGGACCACGCACAGGCTACAAAGCCTGTGGTGTTCAAATGACTCCATTTCTTAAGATTGCAGGAAGGTTAAAAAATAAATATTTATGACTCAGTGCAATATTAAGGGGCAGGGGAATGGGTTGACCACTTGTCAGTTTAGGCAAAGAATGAACAACCATCCAACAAAAGTTTTCAGCTGGATGTCTTCTTTAGGACTGATCTTGAAAAACATTTGTCAGCCATTCTCTTAAATTATTCATAAGATTATCTTGAAGAACAGTGGCCAGTAGACAACATGAGGCTACCATATTTACAAATACACAAATCCTCCTAACCCTCCTTCACTCTCCTTATTTTCTTGCTATCTATGCCCTCAGTCCCATTGTCTCATCTCTGTTTTCCTCAAATGACAGTGTAAAAAGATTATCAGTTGTAAATGAGAACACCTGTAGCCTTTCAGCCATGTTGAAAGACACCTGTTACAAAGGCAGGTCACGCCTGGGAACTTTGGCAATTTCCTGGCCTTACTGACCCACTCAAACACATACTTGTTCTAACACTTAAACAAGCAGATGCATGCAAAGACGAAACTCATGCAGCCCTATCCCCTGGTCTGTCATTTTTTGCACCATCAACCCCTCTCCACAAAAGTCACCAAGGAAGCACCACTTGACCTGCGTAAAGTTCACCATAACACAACAATCTGGAGCAACACAACAAATGTGCTAAGTGATGTTTTTACACCCATAAAAAAATAAAATGATTTTCTTTAAACCCAAATGAGATTTTATTTTATTACAATGCAATACAAATACTTTTCAATGCTACCACAAATTTTTCTGCAAGTTTTTCCTATACACACTGGGAGGGCAGAAAGAGACTCAGAAAGTCTCATTCAATCACATGAGCAGTAAAAGTAGCTATAATCACTTCCTTTGGATAGACAGCCTCCAGCTGTTCTGACAAAAAGGGCAGGGACTGTGAGTTAGTGATGACATCACCTTATGAGGTGGTGTCCAGTCTAGGATGAAGACAGGCGTCTGTGTTTACTGCGCTTAAGGTGGTAGACTGCCAACACACTTTAGTTATTGCCAGGTTGGCTGTCAGTCACATGGTCACACTCAGTTAGGGGAATAATGTAAATGCATAGATGTAGTTAAACAACACAAAATAACCAGCATGCTTTTACGTGTACAACTATGAGTCATAATGTGACTATAAGTCACATGACTCATAGTCTTTCTTTTTTATTACTTTCATAATGGAAAAGTCATATATAATAATAGTTACTATTATTATGACATTCATAATGTTGAAGTCATACATGTTTTAGTTTGAAGTGTAAGTCATTGTGCCTAAGTAAGGCTCGCCTAGCATCTAGTGTAAGTTTTATTTATTTTGATGTTACATTTGATAAAACAAGGGCTTAAATATAAACTACTTTTGTCAGTGGTTTTTTGTTTCTTTTATGTCTGTATGGTACCAATGATTGCCACAAGAGTAGATGTAGAAACCAATAGTGTTAGGGGAAAAAAGCTTCAAAGAACTGAAAACTACTTTTTGGGGACCAGGTGTAGTGCATGGCAAGACAGCCCTCAAAAGAACATGGCAGGGGAATCTGCAGATAACTCCAAAGTCAGAAGATACTGATTTGATAAGATGTAATGACATCCGTGGGAAACAATTCCATCCACAAAGACTCCACACAACAATTCACAAGGTCCAAAGAATCTATTGCTATGAAGCCAGTACCAGAACCCACAGGGTACCCTAGATATTACATGCTATTTTCTCGACTGGTCAGAGCTAGTTCAGCAGCAAAAGAGGGGCGGTAACACTTTATTTGAAGGGGGTTGAATGAGACTGACATGACACTGTCATAAACATGACATAACACCTGTCATGAACATGAAAAAGCCTTCATGAATATTTATGACTGTTGTCATAAAGCGTCATTCGGTAAATTATGACACTTTTAATACAAAGTTGACATTATTCAAAATGTCTTTGTTATGACAACTTGACATTAAAAGTGTCATAATTTACCGAATGATGCTTTATGACAACAGTCATAAATATTCATGAAGACTTATTCATGTTCATGACATGTGTTATGTCATGTTTATGAAAGTGTCATGACAGTCTTATTCACCCCCCTTCAAATAAAGTGTTACCAGAGGGGCCTAGTCATTATGAATATTATCATGTGCCAAAACAACATAGGAAGCAAATCATCTATAGAAAATGCATTATTATGAATACAAACTGCATTTGTACAAGCACGTAACTGCAAATATTTCACTTAATTCCACTGGAGGAAAGAAATTATCTATGCAGAAGACCATATTCAAACCAAAGACAACTTTGTCACACATTGTATTACATCTCCCTCCTTATTTGTCCTATGTTTAAAAATGTAACAAAATGCAAATCTTACCTGAAGTATTCTGAATCTGTGCCTCCGTGACCACTGAATGTGTGACTTTGAGCGTGCTGGTTACAGCCGATGTCGTAGAAGACAATGTAAATCTCTCTGCCCCAAAGCTTCCCAAAGTGTCATTCGCTGTCAGCGTTTCTGCAGTATTTTCTGTTCTCTGATTGCTGGACTCACTGAGGTTGTGTTCAGCTGTTGACAATGCCACTCGACTCTCAACCGGGAACCTGGAAGCTACATTCGGAGCACCAGATGTAGCAAGAGAATCTGCTCCCTGTATTTTTTGTATTGTTTGCGTTTCAATGTCAAGGGTCTCTCTTACTTCTGTGGTGCTTATCTCATCTTCTGGCACAGTGTTATACCTAGAGGTAGTGCCACTTGTAGTTGGGGTTGATTTTCCCATGGCAGTTTGATCTATGATCTGTGGAAATGGCTGGGATGGTGGAGGAGCCTCGAGAAAAAAAACAGTTGCAATCCCATCATAATCTAATGATATTGGCAACTGGAAACCAGGAGTTGCGATGAATGGTGTTGATTCAGAGGAAATAAATGCTTCTTTCCTGGTCATTTCAGTAGATTCTGTAGGAGCATTTGTGATTTCAGAGGAAACATCTGTGATCATCCTATGGGTCACAATAGTTTTCTCTGTCTTCCCCTCTGCAAACCTGCCTGCTGTACTTAGAGAGTCATCTGGTAGAAGTACATCAGGTTTGATTGTGCTGATCTCAATCACCGAGTGGGAATCCGGATCTTCAAAGGATGCTGTGGAACCTGTGGTCTCTTTCGTCATGTGAATTTCAGTGATCTCTCCACCACGGGAAGGAACAGGTTCAGCAGTACCAAAGCTGTTAGAGTAATTTATGTCTATGTCGCTTATACCATCTTTATCATCAGGATCCTCTATTATTGTTGGTGCAACTGTTGTGATTAATTGAGCGTCTTGGTCAGGGGGAGTGGGCTGAGGAGGAGACATACTAACAGAGAACATTGATGTAACATATGTGGAAACATCATAGTCTGAAGACTTCTCTGTCTCTGCTGTTGTGTCGAATGATGTGGTGGCAACAGTGGTGGATCTGGTGGTGGTGGTAGTAATGACTTCTTGTACAGACACATCCACAAGGAAAGTCTGGTTGATTGTGTCTCTCCCTCCTGTAGAGTAGACAATAAAAAACGCAAAATATGTCAAAAAATATGAATTACTTTGGGAAAACCAGTAAATAAAATTGCATTGAATTTGATGACTAGCAATTGTAAGAGATTTTTCAGACTGTGTTGTCCTGCAAATGTAGCACTGATGTGATTTGAGTGTCTGTGACTGAAATGTGCACATAACAAGGCTTTTTTTTTCATTCACAGAGTAAATACTTCACATTGAAAATGTGTGAAACTATATTTATTTTTTAGAGTGGTGTAGCAGGGTTAAGTTCATAGTGTTGCTGCAATGCCATTTCAGTTGTTAGGAAACAAAGAGTAAATAACAGCAACAGATGGCATATGTTCACAACTTCTAATGTTTCCTAGAAACTTCAGTACAGACAACTCCCTCTGTTAACTCTTACTGCACTTTCCAACCAGTCATAAGAAGAAGCCATTTTTTTTTCTAAGCATAAAGAGCTAATAGCTCAAGACATTAAGTTTAAACTTTTAATCAGCTTCCATGTTCTTGAATGACATGACAACAGGATACAGAACAGATTCATAAGCACTATGAAAGTTTCTCCAAACATTTCCAGATTTGCCTAAAAGGGTCACAATGTGCGTAACAGAGGAATTAAGCTGTGTACATAGTTGAAGGGATCACGCCTTGTGGTTTTGTTACTGTTTCTTCATCTTTGCCATCCTCTGTTGGTTCTGTTACTATAATGTAGCTGTCTTATAATATGACTGCTTTCATTTTCTTCGGCTGAGTGTAGAGCAGCAAATACTGTATCAGATAAGTTAATGATAAGCATTTTACCAAGTCATTTAGTTCATAAATTATTTTCAAAAAGGGTCCTCTTCTTTCCTGCTCCTCTGTACTTCCAGACTCTTGCATTTACTCATACTAATAAAAACCAATCTAAAGCCACCCTTAGTTGCACTGACAGACTGCATAAAAGGCAGCTGTTGACCATTACGCATTAGCCCTTTGCCCATGAAACTACACCATATGTGACATAAGGCGTGAGACACATTTTCTGCTACAGGAAAATGAGGGTCTGCTCTCAGAAATATTGGATTGTATCACAAATGCATTTCAACTCTTCCTGTTATGGAGACCCTTGTTTATTTCAGGGGAATCCAAAGTCTACTTAGCAAATAATCGCTCCTTTTTCTCACTGCATCCAGCTCTGAGCTATGTGTTTTTCTGTTGTTTAATTGACATTGGCTTAGGTAATATTTTTCTACAGAGACCGTACTGCAGGTTGTAAAGACAGAGAGGACAGACATCCACCAAAAAGTGGCACTTAAAGCTCACTTGCACTAAGGTGTAAATACAACTTGGGTGAGAGAGCTGACATGACACACACAGAGCAGGAGGTGAGTGTGGCATGTTTGCGTGCCCTCTGAACTCCATGAAGACTTATCACTGCGAGAGTCAGCATGGCCCAAGAGGCATTAAATGACCAGGCAGTGGTCAGCTTATCTGTCCAGCCTTTCATTTGTGAAGATGGAAAGACCATGTCAAAGGTCACCAAGGATGACTGAATTTAGAAGTCCAGCAGTAGGTTTTGTCCATTATCCAAATGTCTGCTCAGATAACTACAAGTGAGAATGACAGAACCAAAACTGACAATGGAAATTAGAGATGAAAGCTGCAAGGGGAGGGTCGGTTAGTGTGTCTAAAAAGGCTGCAGCGTTGGGCACTTTTACTGCCCTTTCTAAGTTATTTCTATTGTCTATCTTTGGGTGTTGCCCTAGAAATTCTGAAACTATCACAGTTTTAGGGTTTTTATCATTCTGATATCATTTAGCATACCATAAAGGGGCATTATTATTGTGATGTTTAGTAAAGATCCAATTCTGAATTTGCTTTTGTTCTCATGATCATCTCTGTGTAAACCTAGGTCCCCTGTAACATAACTAGTTTAACCTGAACATTTTCACGTTAAACAGTTGGGTTTCATTTATTATGACTAAAATTACAATTAAATTAATATTTGTTTAACTAAGATATAATTTACACATGTGGACTTTTAAAAGGAAAAATAAACCTTAATTAGGACAACTGGAAGTAATGAAGCGTAATAAATTTAAACGACAGTTCCTTGACCTCAAACTCCTGAGAAATATCACTGGTCATTTTTTGTCAATTAGAAGAAATATTCTTTATGTAATTTTAGTCCATAGACCCCACTAGCATCTGAAACAAACAGCACAATGCCTATTAAAAATTAATCAAGCAGCTTTCTGATGTAGTTCCTGAAACACTTGAATGCCAGGCAAGGATGGCAAAAGGTAAAACAAATAAATGATAAGGCAATAATAGTAATCACAAATAGATAGACGTTTTCCCCACACTTGCATTTCAAAATGTATATAATGGTTGTATGCATCCATTGTGAAAAACAAAGTGTAGGAAATTGGAAATGAATAAAAGGACTAGAGTTCACAGCAGTCAGGTTTTGGTTTTGCTTGGATGTGTTATATGCTCACACTTTTTGAAAATATTTCACCAAGATTTTCAGATGTTGGGAGTGTGCATTACAACAGCTTCAGAGTAAATGTATCCATGTCCTCATTATACATTTTTATCAATAACATTCATCTTAATTGACTTGTATTAATTGTACATTAAAAAAAAAACATGTCTGCTTGTACTTTTTGCTTTGCCATGTAGAAAAAGATTTTTACTTGTCTTCAAGCTTCAGTATGTAACTTTATTTTTTATTTTTTTTACATATTTGTTGAAACTGTCACCATGTCGTGACAGAATAGTATGGGACAGATAATCGGAAAATAATGCATCCTCTGCTTTCTCCCATTGCTAACTAGAACCAACCAATCAGAGCCTGGAGGCAGGTCTTAGCGTAACTCAGGGAAGAAGTGAAAAAGTTTGATCTTTTCATGGATTATCTGTCTCATGTTATATTTTCACAACATAGTGACAGTTTTAACAAATATTACATTTACACTGCAACTTTAAACTGCCCTCTTAACTTTGAAAAGAAATGAATTATTCATATTTTTCTATTACTTGGTGTTTTATGACAAAGCGCATTAACCTAGCAAAATAAACAAAAGGGGGAAATGTTGAATGTTTTGTTCTGAGATAATTTTCTATGTCGTATGAACATTTGCTTCAGTGCTAAAATCTGATTATTCTGTCATTAAAACATGCACTGCACATTCAGTTTACATTTCAAGAATTCAAGCAAAATAGTTTGTCTTTTTTTACCTCTAAAGCAGTAAGCTCCAAACTTCATGAAAGGTTCTGGAAACCAGGTCTGATTTCTGTAGCGATACAGTGTCCTGACACCCATTAGGCCTCCGCCACACGGGATTCTAGGATGCACAACAGGGTGTCGCACACTCCCGTCAGAGAGCCAGCCATAGTCGCATCTGTCCAGTCCCATTCTCCAAGCAGCGTGGAGTTGGCCAGTGGACGCCAAGACAGCTTTGTATTTTTTGCACTCCTCGGTGGCCTCTAAAAAAGTTAGCTTACCCGCCGCAGGAGCATAAAAGACTTCACCTGAAAGAGAGAAAAATGAATGAAGACTTTATAAAAGCAAGGCACTTATACTTGTATAGTGCTTTATCTAGTCCGGACGTTCGACCAAATGAGGCCAGCAGTGAGACGGTTTAGGCAAAATAATGCAAAACTACACATACAAGAAAATGTAAAAAAAAAATAAAAATAAAAAATTACACAGAGACATGGAGCTAGAATCCTAAATAACCTATTCAGACAGTTTGTCAGTAAAAATAAAAAAATGTTGATTTGGGGCTTAGGTTCACGTTAAGGAGTAATTGCATTGTTTGACTTGTAATCAAACTGGTGTGTCACACAAGTCTGTTTAAATGTGGAACAAAAACCACAATCTCTGGGTAATACATTATGTGTTTTTGGCAGTATTCCGAAGACATTATCAACAATGATCACATGGTAATAAAGAAGGGTTTTGGTTTATTAATCCCAGTGTAGCATATGTCTTCGGTAGCTTAAACTGCAGACTTAGTGTGCTACCTCTATTTGTTTAATATATGTTTGCAAATCTTCATTAAATAATATTAAATACCATGCGCTCAAAAATCCCAGATAGAGGAGCAAATGCTGAGAGGTGATTGGAATTTATATTTGACAGCAGGGACATTAATCACAGTAAAATACTGTAGTGCAAGAACAGTATCAGACTAAACTAGTTGACGAAGAGAGAGGAAAAATTGCTGAGCAGTGCCAAAGACAGTTAAAAATCTAATTATCATACTTTTGTTGGGGACTTTTTTAAAAACCACTAAAGCCATTCTTTCATGTGAAGTTATTAGAAGCTTCTCTGCAATCGTCCTTTTACAAAATGTGAAGCTGATTATGCATGTACTATAAATTTAAATAAGTATTCCTATTAAAAAATACATGCATTACCATTGTGGTACAATAAGAGTTTTAGCTGAAGCCTTTTTAAACTCACGCTCTCAAAACTGCCCCAATAGCTTACCGTCAAGTTTATCGACGTAGCAGTATACGTCATAGGTCTCTGAAGGTTTTCTAACTCCATAAGTCCTAACACCAGGTATCATCTTAAGGTTTCCAAGGCAGCCGTTTCTTGGTCTGGTAATTGGGTATCTACAGAAAAAGGGTAAGTATTAAAAATCATAATGTCACAATGTGCATATCTCTTACATTTGCTGTATATGCATATGTTCATCATGTATATCAACAGTAGCGTTGAGTGATAAAGCTGACCTCACTGTCTGGTCAGCAATCCAGCCAGCATCACACTGGTCAAATCCATCTTCATAAGCTGCTTTCAGCTGGGAATAGGTAGCTATGCTTGCTCCAATATCTTTGCAAGTTTGGACAGCTTTCTCATAAGTTAAGGTGTACCTGCTGGTGCTCGCTCGATAGTGAAAAACAACACCTGGCAACAAATAAGTTACAAAAAGTAAGCACCATTCAAAGATGAGAGACAATCAAATATTGTATACGCAGCTGAAGACAGTCATCTGCAATTCGTTAGCATAAATCCAGGGTGGTAAATTCTGGCAAGTGTCTTGTAAAACACTCTCTGAGGGTAAAAAAAAAAAAAAAGAGTCTCTTAGCCTCTTTGGAAACAAGGAGGTTTGCAATAAGCCGAGAGGATATGTGAAATACTCACACTCTTCACCACAAATGAACAAGATAACTGCATGTGATGCCATGGCCCTGAAATCCCCATATTTGTGGACGGTAAACAGGCGTTTCAGATTTGATTGATGGTGTCAATTAACATTGCAAATTGTTGGAAAAGAGGTCAGGCAGATTGTAAACCAAAACTATCCCAGTTTCTCCCCACCCATGCTTCCACAAAAGTTATACAGTATCACCCACATTAATTTTCTAAAAGTCTATAAAATTAAAACAACTAAACAAGGTGAAGATATGTTATCACATGACCAGCACTAACACACACTGTTTGTTTGGTAATACTGGAGGGGGGGGGAATGACACAAAGTAATGACAAGACACCCATGAAATGATGTGCACCAAAGTTTGTATACAACATATGGAAGGTTGCCCATATTAAATCTTTGTTGACTGGGTTTAAAGCCATAAAGTATTGAATATTCCACTTTTTTTTTCACAGCCACAAACCTTAACATATTTTATAGGGAATTCATCACAAACTATCTCTTAAATCTTTTTTAAGCAAGGACAACTTAAAGTTGTAGTTACCTCTCTGTAACTACTAGGTAGCTGCAGCTATCAAAGCATTGCTCTCACATCCTGTTTACATCTCTATCACCACTTGTATTCCATTTCTCTTTTATTAACCTTTTTTTTAGCAATCCACTTCTGCTAATTTCGGTTTTCATCTAAATCATCTAATTCCATAACACAAAAACAAGGAAACTATAAACAGCTTACCGCTGACATCAAGGTTAACAATATCATGTGTGTCTTCGATGCCGTATGTGGCTTCACAACTGTAAGTCCCAGCATCACTAGCTCGCAGCTTCACCATAGTCAAGGAGGCGTCGCCGACATCCTCAGGGTGACTGGGCACCGACACACGGTTCCTGTAGATGGGGTTCATCTTGATGACCCCATTTTGCATCACCAGCACTGTAGACTTTTCCTGTCCTTTTATTTTGGTCCATTTGATTCGTAAGTAATCTTTGCCATAATTGGCTGTTCTATTTGTACCTATGAGTGGCGCTGATGTTGGGATTGTGGAGAAGAAGCAGGGAAGATTTACTTTCCCTGATAGGGATCCAGAGATTGGTTGGATTATTGATAATGTGTTGGATGCTGAAAGGCAAAAAAAAAAAAGGCAAAATAGTTAAGTACCTTTTACTTCCCATCCTATTATATTCTGTTTACTCTTTCCTCAGAACATAGAAGACAACACACACTGCCTCAGTTGCAATGAAAGGGTGTGACAACTACACCCATCTTAATAAAAAGAAAAAGAAAAAAACATGCATCATGTTTTGAAAGTGACTCTTGGAAAGTTGAACCTCATCTTTAAAATGATGGGTGTGGGAACAAATTCCCCACTGAGTGCAGTGCATGTACAATGTTTTAATGGAGTTCAACTATGTTGCTGAAACAAGGACACATGGCTAAGTCATTTCATGTTAGACCTGGTAAGATCTTGACATCTAATGCCCCCTCTTGGACAAACTAAGATTAGTCTAAACTAGAATGATGTCAATATGACAAACAATACAACATCAGACAATGTAAAAAGTTTATCTAAAAAAAAATGAAAAGTTTGAATGGGTAAACATTTTACTTGAAGTAATCTGTCTTAATTCCTTCATTAAGGATTAATCCAGATTATTTCAGGCTCATGCTAGCCAACAGGTCAAGATAAAGCTAACTTCTATTATTTTAAAACAATCTCAAAAAGTATTTACGGTTTGTTCAAACAGTATTTCATGACACTATTGGTACTGGGTGTTTTTTGTACATAGAATATGGTAATTATTTGCACAGGAAATACTCACCAATCACCAATGATCTTTCTGTGTGAAACAAGGACTGATGACTGAACATGCAAAACTATTTCAGTCACAGTAACTTTGATGTAAAAGTACCATAAAGTAGAAATCAACAAAATAATGTGACTTCTACAATATGTTTGCATTTTTCGCATTTTACTTTCATATGTACACTTTGCAAAGAAAGATTACTGATGATACACCACCTCCTAGTTTAATTTCTTGTGTAGATAATCATCAGTTTCTATCAATAACCACTCACTGCAAACTTAGAGACAGCTTAAATGTTCAAGAAATAAAATTAACATAAACTTTGACCATGAACATATTTTAAAATGGTAATCTCCAATTTTGTATGAGGGTTCAGTTAAACAATTAACTATTTAATATTTTCCTTTTACACCATATTGCCTTTTTTGTTGGGCACATACTCCATATGCCATGTAAAGATTCATTGCCTTACTAGTAAATACCCACTGAATGCAAACTTGATAATGGTCTAAATATTCATGAAATGGTATTCACATGAACCACTAATGTTTTAGATTCTGAAATTGTTGTAATACAGTAGAAGTCCTCTTTGCCCTTGACCTAAGTTGGACTAGCTAAAATAAAGGTGCCATGAGACTTATCAGCTGCAGGCCGATCCAGACTCTATCAGTGGCTTAAGAGAGCAGGAGTCAGGGCTCCTGGAGTTTTGATGGCCCTATCTCCATAAAAGTGTTTTTTTTGTTTCAACCCTGGTCCTTAAGGCACACTGCCCTGCATGTTTTAGAGATGTTTCCCTGATTTAACAAAGCTGGTCAGGATAATTGTAGTTCCCCAACAGCCTGTTAAGCAGTCACCAATTGAAATCATGTTTGCTGAAGCAGGGAAAGATCTAAAACCTGCAGGAGAGTGTGTCTTGAAGACCACGGTTGAAAAACACAACACTGTCCTAACACTGGGCTTAAAGAAAGATAAATATAAGGATAGTCCACTTTATACAAATCTTTATTTACATCCTTTGTTTTGTGATTTTTTTTTCTTTGTTCATACAGTCACATACAATCTGTTTGGGGGCCTTAATAATGTATTTGTGCTGATGAAGACATTTCTTGAAAACTTAAACTTTTTAGAAGCAATACAAGGTCTTACATCATGCTAAATCTGGGTCTGGCTACAGGCATATATGTTAACTCTTCATAGTTTTTAACAGACATTATGAATTGAATCGTTAGGTAAGTAATCCCTCAGCTACCATGACATAACCACTCATAGTGCAGAAGATCAAAGCAAAAGTTCATTCAATACTATATCTTACGTTAAAATTTTTCCTAACAACACAAAATTGCACAACTGCAATCACATTTATTCCATTGTTAACATGTATGAGCTCATGATTAAGCCTTGTGTTTTAAAAAGTGGGAATAAATGCCAGACTCAAATCAATAGCAGTAGGCTGTATCACACAAAGCTCTACAGAGAGGAACCAAATTACCATTTTTTCCTTTTTTGGAAGGTTTTTGATGGGGGAGGAAAAGAAGGAGTTGGCATTCACAAGGAACAATGTAGAGAATGCTTAGAAAACACTGGTGAATCAGCCCTAGAGGCATGAGTTTGTGTGCTTTAATAGAAGGCCATATTAGCATGTGTGATGTTAGCAGCTGTTCTGTCTTCTGACCAGTGGCATTTTCTAATATGGCACGGGTGTTGAACTGACAAAGTGTATAAACCAGCGCACTCATGTAACTATCACCTTTTCCCAAAATAAATAATAAAAATTGTCACACTGAACACATGTCAGTTTGTTGTTGACGCTTCATGTGTGTAGGTACACAGATAAATGAGTCCACTTTAAAAACACAAGATGAAGAATATTGGGATTTTGTGCGAATGCATGATCAAAGTACATAAAGAAAACAGACAGAAAAAACAAAAAGAGAACGGTGAACAGAAGAGTGCCCAATAGTAAGAGAAGAGGACTTACTTGTTGCATATGCAGCATCACACAGATAATATAACCAAAGGAGATGCTTAATATTTAGAATCATCTGAAAAAAGAAAAAAGAGAAAAATGTTACATTAGAAAACAATTTCTGAGTTGTTGAGTTTTTTTTGTCATTACGTATTTTCAGTGAAAGTCATTGAACATATTGGATTAAAAAATAAGTTAATACTAAAAATATGCATATAAAAATAGTATTACATAAAATGCCATTTTTTTTAATATGGTGAGAATGTGGAAAGCATCACTAGCTAACCCTTTTGTTAGACATTAGTCAGATGTTGTAGCTATACGCAGACAGAGTTTCGTGTTTTCACTGAACATGTGGGTGGTGAAGCTGAGAGGTAAAACTTCCTGTGAGGTCAAACCAGGAGTTTTGGAGACAGGAGGGCAGGAGCAGCAGGCCCCCTGCCCTCATTAGCACCCCACAGTATAAACACAAGGGGTCGGGTATCAGTAAGAGCTGAAAACTGTGGGAACCCTCTATCGGAAGACAATTAGCACTACTAAATCACCATCCCTATACAACAAGACAACAAGTCACTTAAACAGAAAAAAAACCAAATCTGTGGCTGTTTTTTTTTTTTTTTTTGAAGCCACTTATTGAAACAATGGGTTTCAGCTAGTTGAACTTGATTTTCTAGGAAATCCTAATAAGAATAATTGAAAGGAGAGCCCCTACTGCAGCCTGTTGCAGCATCACAGAGGGGTTTAATTGCTTACATATTTTTAAAGCCTGCGGCCCCTCATGCAGGGATGCTTCTCACTGTGAAGGACAGGCGCCTGACTGCCAACGTCATTTATATAGGAGCTGATTGTGAGAGTGCCAGTGCGCCATTTTCATTACTAGACCTCATTTAATGTGGAACAAAAAAGAAAAACGCGATGTCATTTATTATTATTATTACTTTAAAAAGCCCTGAAAGTGGATGATTTGATATTTTAAATTTACTGTCCTTAATCAGCGGGACAGAGAAGTTATCTGAGGACAGTATGCATGACCGGGTACATTTGTAACATGATAAGTTGTGTTATGCTTACTGATTTGCTTTTATCAGAACTATAATATCACAACGAAGTAACATGTTCAGAAAAGCATCTACAGAGATTAGAGGAGCCCAGTTTCTTACACTACGTTTTCAGGATATTCTAAAAAAAATTGGGGAAAATACTTACGTTTAAATTAATATTATTCCATTGAACAAAGAAAACTGTTTATAGATACTAAATCCTTAGATTGAGCTGATCCCAGCGCACCACATGCGTGCGTAAAACAGTGCCTGGATAGGTCCACTCCAAGTTGAGGCAGCAAAACTTCTTTTTCCTCTTCCCAGTGAGCCTGACTCCTCTCCTCAGATGATGCGCGGTCCTACTCCAGCGTGATCCTGGATCTGAGCGCATCGGCGGGAACCCGCAAATGTTGGCAAGAAACAAGTTCAACTTTGCCTAAGCCACGCTGCTATTTCGTCAAAGAGGAGGAGCTCATTTAAAAAGTGAATGAGACACCTTGTGGAGGAGGGACCAGTCTCCAATTGACCATGTGCAGGAGAGTGAAGCTGCTCCTCACTTAGTCAGACTGATGTGGCACAAATGGTCTCCCGCTGTAGGTTGTCCTTGTTTGATTAGGTGATCGCACTTCAATCCGAGCATGCAAGCAGCGCAAAAATACTTCCAGTGAAACATTGTTGTTTTTATATGCTTGTTTAAACTGCCTGAAATATGTCGCAATCAGTATGCTGAAATTCTCGTGCCATTTGGAAAGTCCGGCAGTTATAACCAAAGGGTGCGCACTGTAAACGGCGTGGTGCCGACATTTCTCTGGTTACATGTCGAGTCATAACATTCTGGTTGTTCCAATGCCACAGTCCTCCAGACCACCCCCGGCACTGCCGACGCTGGTAGAACCAAGACATGTGAACAATACAGATTTAGTTTATTTTATTTTGTCTCGTTTACATTAGTCTGCAGTACAAGTGAACGATCGGGAAAACGTGCTAATCAGCTGAAACTGATCGGCTAAGATGGGTAACCTTCTGCTTCACAGTGATTCACTGGAAACTGCGCTGTGCTTTTCCAAAAGGGGAGGAGGGGAGGCTGGGTCATCTTATCATGCTCTCCATCATTGGCTATTAAAACTCCAAGGAGGGCTCATTCCAGGAATATATTTTTGACTGATAGAGTGATCATGAGATATTAAAAAGTCAGAAAGGATAGTGGATGAAAATCTGCTTCCACATCCTGTTAAACACTGCCTGGACTAAAATAGAATTTTCTTCAGGATCTAATCATTTTAGTAACAAGCAGAATAAACATCTAACGAGATTGCAGAGACAACTAAAATCGGAGTGATTTTAGTTGTGGTAGAAAAAAAATTGGAATGAAAGCGATAGGTGATCACCTATAAGTGTTTGGTGACAGTAATTGGATTAAAAAGAAACAGCAGAGACCATCAAGGCTATGTTTAATAGTGAAAGTAAGCGCATTTCCACACGGATAATGTGAAGGAAACTTAAGGAGTTGGTAGTGAACAGCTGTGTAGCCTCAAGAAAACCACTAATCAGTGAGGCTAACTGGAGAAAAAGGCTTTACTACAAGGAAGCATAAAGATTAGACTCTGCAGTGATTTAAGAAAGTCCAGATTCATCCTCTCACAGAATAATGGGTGTGTCAGGGTAAGAAGAGAGGCAAATGAAGCGATGCACCCATCATGCCTGGTGTCTACTGTGGAAGTTTGTGCGTGTTGTGCTATGATCTGAGGTTGTTGCAGTTGAAGCTTCAGTAACATCGTGACATCGACTGATGACTATAAGATACCGAATTGCGAGGTTATTCCATTAATTGAATTTCTTCCCTGATGACAATGCCAAAGTCCATCAGGCTGAAACTGTGAAACAGCATCAATTTCAGACATGGATCAGCCACCACAGAGTTCAGAGCTTGACCCCACTGAGAGTATTTTTGATGTTCTGGGGAAGACTGCACAGTGGTCCGACTCTCCCGTCATCAACACAGGATCTTGGTGAAAAATTTACGCAACCTGGGATGGAAATACATTTTTTAACATTGCAGAATCTTATCAAAACAAAGCCACAGCAAAGGCGTGCTATAATCTAAGTTAGAGACAGTCCAATAAAATATTGGAGTATGTGGTTTTTGCGTTTTGGCCAGACAGTATAGTTCATTTTGAAATATTTTAAAACTAAAAATGAGAAATATTGTCAAAAGACATGATATGAACTATGTATTTAAAAGAGTACATATAAAATACAAACTTAAAAATACAGATACATCTTAGTAAATTGTAATGTGTTCAGATGAGACTTGTCAGATTAAAAATAACTTTTGGAGACAACCTTACTATGATATCAACATAGTGCATTGATGTACTTTTTTGATGTACGGTTAAAAGTATTTTTAACTGTATTAAACACATTTTTATTGGTCTGATGTGATATTCTAATCTTCAAAGAATTAAATGTTTTTTCACAAGCTGCGAGTGGAAAATTATCATAATTATCTGTACAATGTTTTTCTTTGAGAATTGATATGCACCTGTTTGAGTGGGGAACTGAAGCATGCTAGTATTACTTTTTGATTGCAGCTACATATTTATCTGTATATAAATCTGGATTTCTTTAAAAGCAAGAAAATAGTAAAAACATTAAATGGTAAACATTCAAAATATGCTGAAATCATTCCTTATACTGCTGTTATCCTGCTGGAAATCATCCAGTGCTGTGAATGTAAACCTCCTCCATCGTTTGATTTTCATGTAGCCAAGTCTTACAGTTCTTCATCAGATTCGTAAATATTCTACTTCTGCCACAATTTCAGTCAAAACCAGAATTCAGAAATAAGAAAAATCATATTGCTCTGAAAAAAAAAAAAAAATTCCAATCACTCTGCAGTTAGAGAGAAGTTGTTTGGGAAAGCTAAAGTGGTACATGCTCAGACTGGATCCAGTGCCACTGTACTGGGAAATCACCCGATGCAGCATTTATCTAACTTCTGAGTGGGTATATGCAATGAAAACCAATCAGATTAAAAATAATCATAGGTAAATATAAGCAGATTTGTATCAAAGTTCTGAAGACTATCATTTCCATAGTCACTGTTTGCTTCCTGATCTCCATTCACAGCACTATCTATCAGGTTTTCACTCCCGTAGGACTGATCTTTTTGCAACTCAAACCTTTATAATCTATACTGAAATCTGTCTGCCATACTCTTTAGCAATACCACTTGATCAGCTTGATTCTTGTGCAACATTACAACAAAATGTTGTAATATTAATCAAAGTAAATTCTGGGGGAGAAAAAAAAATATACCACCTGATGAGATCTTTTAGTAAAAAAAGCCGCAACTCGATGTGTGAAATATTTCTGCTGCATGTCCAACCGTGGAAGCCTTGTGCCAGTTAAGTAGCTATAAATCACTGAGTCAAAGACCTGGTGAAAGAGTGTTTGATCCTGATGATCTGCTGTGCGGACCCCAAGATGACCCATGTATCACATGACCTATTAAGGTGGTCTGCCTCCGGCAACCACTGACAGGATAAAAGGAACATTTGACTTCTTAAACCTAAGGAGGATGTCGTGTAGAAAGCAAAACGTTTAAAAGCATAGCTGCGCTGTTCTTTTTTTTTTTTTTTTTTCTCTCCCTGATGAAATTCAGGTTGGACCTCCCAGATTAGAACAACCAGAAAAAACCTGCAGTAACGCCATTTGTTTGTTCTGGTGTGAATACACAGAGAACAACCAACTGGCACATATCAAGATGACTAAATCACTCTTCAGAGTATTGCCAGAAGAAAGGTAAATTATTAAATAATGACATGGAAAAAGTTGTATAATTGAAGTGTCAAACAAAAGCCAAGGCGGTGACACAGAAAGAGAAAAAACAGCTTGCTGTGATTTCCTGGGGTCCAGGGAAACGAGTTTGTGGGGGTGTGTTTTTGCGAGTCGGCTCCCTGTTTAGAGTAGAACATGTGGGAAAACGAAGCCGCCTCTAGACGGACGTGAACCTTGATCCTCTGAAGTCAAGTGAGGAGGTCCAGACCACAGCAGATGATCCCTGTATTTTAGGTAAAGGTCAAAGGAGGACAGCAGCGATAAAATAACTGAGTTTATTCACTTTATTCATAAATTGTAAGATCTTCACACATATCTTATTATACTTCTTGCAATACGATTTTTTAAAAATCCCAACTACAATCACACTTACACAGGTAAATGTATGCATATTTCTTCTCTTCAGCCATTCATATATTTTACTCCAACACACACACATACATATATAGATATCTACATATACATAAAAAGAGAGATTTGTATCTGATTGTAAACACTGATCAGGCTTTTAAATGATGACAACCATGCCATTTATACTCACTTTGTGTTGGTTTTCAAAGTGAAATTGATAGTTGCATTTAAGTATTTCCAACAGCATTTCAAAGAGACAAGAAAAGTAGACAATAACATATTCAATATGCCAGTTGCCATTCCTCATATTTTGTGCCAGATTAAAACAATATAAATAGTTTAAATGGAAAAAGAGAAAAATCTAGTACTGAGAAGATTTGCACAAGTCAAGATTTATTTTTCTAAATTTCATTCATGTATGAACCAATAAAGTCTGTTTCCTATAAAGAAAAAAGCTATAGTTTTAAAGCATGAATACATAAGACAGATATAGACAATAATCAGTAAAAGAAAGGGAGCCAAAGAGATCAACATCACAATAACAACAGTCCCATAAAAGTGGTTATAAGAGAGACAAAGACACACACACAATACAAACCTAGATTAACACACAATACAAACTAAATTAGAAATATGTTTTTTTTTTTTTAAATCAAGCTTTAAAAATAATTTAGAGTTGGGGGCTCTGAATTATTTTTCATCAAACAGGGAGTATCAATACAGAAAGCAACATTCTCAGATCTCAAGCTAGAGCAAGCTCATGTAAAGTTTTGTATAAGAGGATCCAAGATGAAGTTCACTTCTCAATATAAATTACAGTAAGTGAACTGCAAACTGTAAAATTGCTTAATCATTGTCTTGTTTTGATTTTGCCAAAAACCATCTTGAATTCAACTTTTACAATCTAGACTTACGTTTTCTATTCATTAGACTACAAAATCTACAGATAGAAATCATCTGCTTAAATATTAAAATGTACTTTCCATTTTATTAAGACATCCAATTAGAAGTATGACTGGTTAACATAAGACAGGATTAAGAATTGAGCTTTGCTCTAAATGCAAAAGCAAGATAGTTAAAATTTATATCACCAACAGAAAAAAGAGCAACGTAACTGAAACACATTTGTCAAAATCAGTATTATGATACCATAAAGCCAACATTTCACAGTTAAAAATGTAGATCAATAATTTATGTTTACTGAGTGTTGATTCTGAATCAATCTAATAGAAAACCCAACTAGACTATTATACACTGTATAAAACTTACATAGCGCTTCTCAGGACCCTTACAGACACTTTACAATCAGTCGTTTCCATTTACGCACCTGGACACACTGATGATGGCAAGCTGCTGCATTGTGGCTACAGAAGCCCTGCAGCAGTCTGACAGAAGCCAGGCTTTCGGCCTGGTTCTGGCCGGCTGGTGTTGGTGCCTCCTGGCGTTGCAAGTGAAATGTCTTGCCCAAGGACACAAGGACAGAGGAGGACAGAACGGAAATCGACTGGTGACTCACTGATTGCAGAGGGAATTCCTACTGCCCTCACCACCATCGCCCCTAAACCAAATATCTGAGGCAGTTGTTTGGTTTAGGGGACAATTACTTTATAACAAAGGGTCTGGTTTAGCCTGGAGACTATCTTCCCATGCAATTCTCCTCGATTCCCATCTTTCATCACTGCTCCATCTGGGGTGTTTTCTGGGGATTGTCGTTTACAGCGCATGCAATTTAAGCTTCAAACTGGCGCACCGCATACATCATAGCCAAACGTTACCGATTAAGTAAAAATGTTAAACTTCATCCGTGTTCTCAGCAATTGCTTCATAATAATTGGGTTAGGATTATCGGTAGGAAGCAAAGCGTAGAACCCGGGGCTGATTTTTACCAGGCGAGGTATGGATTAGTCTGGTTAGTCTGCTGCCATTTGTTTCTTACAGATGGTGTGGGCTCTTGGCTATTGAGTAACAATTGCTTACTGGAGGCGTGAATTGTGTTGAAGTTTTAAATCTTTACTGTGTCCACTTAATTCATGAAATTGTTCTTTGAAAACTGTTTTTGTACTTTGTTTTTTTTTTTTTGTTTTGTTTTTACTTATATTAGAATTTGTTTGATGGCCTGAAACAATAAATTGCAGCAAAACAAAAATAGAAAAAAAATCTATAAGTGGGAAATATATGTTTCCCACACTATGAATGTAACTGTTGTTAGCCAATTTTGTCCAACAGCTTCTCATCACATCAAAAGGGATTTGAATGGAACAAATAGGATATGACTGAAAACCCCAACATATCATTGCCACCACATTAATCTTTGCACAGAGCTTTTAAAATAATATGGCACAACTAGAGCAATTTAATCCCCCAACCAACCACACATAGACCAATCTTGTTATTGGCCTATGTGTGCATTGAAGACTGCAAGTAATTTCAGAAAATGAAGTTGAAAGCTAAGTGTCAAAATATTTGGAACTGTGTGAAAGCTACTGACACACTCCTTTCCACATAACACTTTAAAGCTATATTTGCCTTCGATATGAATGTATAGGGAGAAGAAACTTACTGCAAACTCAGAAGCCTAAAGTCTTAGAAAACTAACTTTATTACAGTCACAGTGCAATGATTGATATCAATACTGTTCCAAAACATCCTTCAACAGAGCAAATGTGAGCAACAACAGTGGGTGAGTAAAAGAAAAAAAAACTGTTGTAATGCACAACACAATACAATAATTACTGCATTTAGCAATCATCAAAATGAGAAGATGTGTAAAAATGATGGCAGCAAAAACAACAAGGATAACATAAAGCAAAAAACTCAACAATAAAACCTGGCAAAAACATAAACATGACAATAAGTCAAAAGATTAAAAATGTACAGCAGAACTTTCTTGAGTAATGTTTCTCTCACTGTAGGTTAAACACTGCAGACAAGGGTGACAGCGTGAGACACTGAGTTATTGAAGCCAAGCTGCCAATGAGTCAACACCAAGGAACACTGTGGATAAGCTTGATGATGCTTTGGTCTTTGACCAAGAGGAAGTCAAGATAATGATGTAAACCATTCTCAGCCATGAGAGAAAATTAAGTCAGCTGTGGAAAATCGTCTTGGATTTCGCAGCTCCAATTTTCTGAATACCATTTTGAATAGCTGCATAAAGTTTAGGCTTGGGTTGCATAGAAAAGCTCAGTTGTTACTGTTCATCACTGGCCATAAAATGTTCTCATATACTTCACATTTTCATGTCACAAATGTTGCAATTCTTTAAAAAAAAACTTAATGAACTCCTTATAAACGTGGATTAACAGAAAAAACCTTAATTTTGTCTGACACTTGATGCTCCTGATCACTACGTTCCTCTGCCTGCACATGTGTGTGTGTGTGTGTGTGTGTGTGTGTGTGTGTGTGTGTGTGTGTGTGTGTGTGTGCGTGTGTGTGTGTGCGTGCGTGCGTGTCTGCTTGTGCGTGTGTATTCATCAAATGTTCTATAAATACTTAATGTTCTATGCTCTTCAAATCTGGTTAATCTTTGGTTTAATTCAAATAATTAGACAATCGGTTAGCACCAACAGCTATAAGAAAATCCGCTCGGTATTTGTGCTGATCAAAAGGATGTCTTAACGAGCCCATCGGAACAGAGGGGGTTACTCTTTGCCACTAGCTATTGAAAACCATTGAAGCAAGAAGGAAATGATTGGGGATTTGTACGTTATTCAAACAACAAAAGAAGCTTTGAATGGTGCTGTCTTTAGTTTTAGTATGAGTGACAACTTGTGTGAGGGCAGCCGAGACACTACTCTACTTATCACAGTGATTATCATTGAATAGTTAATTTATCAGAGATATTAAACTAGTATTACATAGACAGAGTAATATATTTCAAGGTACAGCTCTTGAAACCCAGAATTCAGTTTCTGTGGAAATTAGATAAATGAGATTGTTATAGAAAAGTCTTATATTATAGCTGTGTTATGACTAGGGAAATATCTAGTGGTTCAGCAGACAGTCACCATGGCCCTTCACACGGAGACCAAGGCTCATAACCTTTTTACTAAAGAAGAAAAATATTACAAGAGTCATTATTCAAGTATTGTTAAAGAAAGTTAAGTAAAGGAAAAACTTATGGTAGAAAAAGGTCCACATACAAAAGGGATAACAACAAGACTGTGAAACTAAGCACACTTAAGAGTTTTGGGGATATTCATGAGACAATACAGTGATATTCACATTATCTGCACACAAAATGCTCATATTTTATATGCACCAGTGTCTATCTTATGAGCTAAGAAATATGTTAATACACAGAATCTGATTCAGACAATAAGATGCTGAGGATAGACCACTGTATAGAAAACCAGCAGGAGGTAACAGAAGCAGAAACATCCAGTCCAACAAAAATTTGACATTTTAAAAGGGGAAATTTTTAACTCCAATATAAACCAATAACCTTGATAATTGGCCTATTATGAACTCCATAAAGGAACGGCTTGCATTTCTTATACTTTGTAGTCCTGTTGATAGACCTTAGTGAGTGAGCTGTCATTTTCAGTTTTCAAGAACTGTTTGTATGAGGCCAAGTTGTTTCAGACATTACACTGCAAGGTGGAGAGCGGTGAGTCCTGAGCAGCCCAGCACGAGACAAAGACGGCTCTGTCTCATTGCAACTCAGTGGCAGGAAAAACAGGAAGGCTCCTGTCATTTCTCTGGATGATGGGAATTCTACAGGTGCACTCGATAAGTGAATGACGATGATAAGTAAGTGACTGGATGCTTAATTTGAGGCTGCCTCGGCCGTCGTTACTTTTTCTCGAACGTCATTAACCCCTCCAGCTGCATGAGCACGTGTTCAGTTGAAGGATATACATTGCCCTTGGAAAGACGCCATTGGGGTTTAAAAGTTGTTTTCAAATGCCAAATTTGCTGAGAAGATATTTGTACTTAATATCTTCTCAGCAATCCTAAAGTATTTTACATGACTTGCAATATAGAACATTGAAACTAAACTGTATATTTTAACTATAACTATATGTGAAGATAGTACAACAACCTGCCACACCAGCTCCTCCAAGAATTCAAACATGTTTCTTCTAGTCGATTTCACTGTGGCACACAAAAGTTATGTGAAATCAAACTATAAAGCAAAATTTAGAATAAAACCACCAAAATATTCAGAGTGGCCTCCACGTTGTCCCCACTTTGTCTCATCATCTTGTACTGCACTCATCTGTAAATTAACCTCTGACACAGCTCTCCACTTTCCTTTGTAAAATACCTAATTCATGCAGAGTGCAGAGGAGAGAGTGGAACATTCTTGTGGGGATTACAGCACCCACAAGAACGTGTTGCAGGAGGATTAACCAGGCGGCCACCCGTGGATTTAAGCAGACAAAAAGGTATCATCAAAATGACAAAAGACTGCAAGAGGATCTAAAAGCCAAAGGCAGAATGGTGAGATAAAGAACCTGAAGGCTGGTGCATTGGCCCCGATGTAAAGATGCAAGTACAGTAACTCAGTTACCAAAGATGGTAGCTGAGTTAAAACACAAAGTGTGGAAATTAAGACAATGAGAAACAACATCACCTCAGTCACTCCGTGGAGACAACCGGTTTGCTTTGGTCATACATTTCCAGACAATAAAAGGGCTTATAAAAACAAGAAGAAAGATTAAGTTCAAATGACATTTGACAAAGTGCTAGTTTACAGTGTTTAAATGCAACATACTGCATTTATTCTTTTTTTAATAAATAAAGAAAAGAAAAGCAGGACAAAAAACCCACAAAGAAGCCTTTGTTTGTTAGTTTTCTGAACTTGATTCTTCATTCTTAAACAGCGCAGAGCCTGAGTGGCAGCAATATTGTAGTAGCAGGCAGCAAGCAAAACCAAAATCATGAAAAACTGCATACATCATTTGTTTCTAGATTACCTGCCATTTCCATTTCATTTGCAGCAATACAAACAGTTCCCAAAGACACTGCAGAGAATGTGAAGGGCCTGTGTTCACGTTCAGTCTGGAGGGTCAGAAAGAAGATGGTAACTTTAAATGTCTAATTTGATTTATTGATCACAAATAGGAACCAGAGTTTTAAGAATACAGGAAATCATCAGTTTAAAGAAACTAGCTATGCGACTAGCTAAGCTACTTCCACATTTGTGAATAAAAAAATCTGGCACAGAAGACGGGAGGATCTCTGGGAATCTATATCCTTGGCTGACACAGTTGTAGGTTGTGTGCTGTGCTGTAAATTTTACGTGTAATTAGGATAAATTATAGTGGTCTATCATACATTTTGTCATGAAAACCCTTGTTATCCATTTAAAGAGGAAGAAAAAAGCCATAAATAAAATTTGGTGCAGTTAAAAGGCTGAAAGCTTTTGCATGGAGCTTGAAACTTATTGCTTTCACACTGCTCAGCTGAACTGGGCCACACCACACACACTGCTGCAATTGTCTGACTCATTTAATGGGCAGCCACAGGCAGATGCAATGAAGGACAAAAGTTATGAGTTTTCTGTAGTTGGAGAAAGTGTAACTAGAAATACTGAGGAGCATGGAGACTATTTTACAAACAAAAGGCTATCGATTAATATAACAGTTACATTTGGCAAAATAATTATGGACTAGTTTTAGTTAGTATTAAAAGAAAAAAAAACTTTCTCTTTTTTCAACACGATAAACAAGATTAATGGAAAAACAATATTTTAATGAAGGACTGCATATCTTCCACTGCAATTATTTTTTAACTACCTATAACTATACACTTAAAAGAATTGTGTTACTTTTTTAATGAAACTTTGAGTATTTTTATTCTCAAATGATCAAGAATTGAAAGATTCCTTGAGCATTTGCAATAAAACATCTTATCTACATTTTCATGCCATCACTTTATTTTGATCGACATGATTGCCAAGAAAAGTAACTAAGCCAATTAAATAGTATTCACTGTAAATAAAACTCACCATGAATGTTATTGCTCTTCAGAGGAGTCTGTGTTAGGATTATGAAGCAACCGTCTCTTCTGTCTCTCTCTCATCTCTTCATCATCAGAAAAACTTTGATGGATAGGGATGCCTTGTGACACTAAACTACAACCTGGACACAGAAAGAGCTCGCATGTACTCACAGATAACATTGAAGTCCCAACTACAGTTGTAAAGAACTGAGCATTTTAAAAATGCAGTGCCTTCCAAAAGTTCAAGATACCTTTCTTGCAAAAATATCTCATGTCTTTCATGAAGATTTTATGCAATAGACCAAGATAAAGTAGTACATTTCTATAGAGTGGAGGCAAAATAGAGGCACAGGTTTAACGGTTGAGTCTGAACAGAAAATTTCAAGTCTTGCCATAAACTCTCAATTTTAGGTTCGGACGTTGCCAGGGCCATTGCAACATCTGAACAGGCCGTTTCAGAACAGATTCAACAATTTCTTTTTAATACATGGTTTGTATCTATAGCTGTATGTTTAGGCCTGAGTGTGTCCTGCTGGAAGATGAACCGAAATCAGAAGTCAGAAGTGTTTTGAAGCCGGTATAGCTACATTTCCAAAGCACTCCACGTTGTGGTATCTAAAAGCACAAAATTACTTCAACCTTAAAATATAAAATATAAATAAGTGATGTGTAAAGCAAAAGTATTACCCATGGTTTAAAATTGTTTCTAATTGGGGACTCTTGTGGCACATTTGTAGCTGGTTCAGGATAGTTATCTTGTTAACCCTTGTCAACCTGGGACAACTTTGCAACCTTTATCATTAATAGAAATCTAACATTCCTCAGTGGTCGGGTCACAATAGATTACATATGCAGAGACAAACACACCTGTTTGCCCTGTAACACTGCCACTAGCCTATTCTCATTCAGAGATTGCCAGATTGAGAACCTGTTTTAGAAAACAAAAACAAAAAAAAAACACTTGTTCTGTCCTGATTTAGAGATAAGAAAAAAACTACTATAGCTGCCATCATTACAGTTAAATCAGTAAAAAATAGTTTTCTTTACAGTTCTCCTAAGAAGCTCGACCCGTCAGTAAGACTGGATTTCACCTTCCTCTTCATTCTCTCTCTATCTCTGTTATCTCTGAGTCTCCTCATATGAGTGATGCTTCCTGTGTTGTCACTATCAGAAGCTAAACCTGGAGGGAGCGAGTCAAAGAAAGCCACCCCCAGCTCTGCACAGCATGAAAACACAGCCTGGGGCCTAAAGGTCAACAGGGGCCAACATGTCAGAAAGGGGGGTATGGGGGGGATCAGAGGCCACTAAAACATCAGGCTGCCCTGCTGTTGTGTGTCTGATCCAAGGGAAGCTTGGTGACAGCTAAATGGACGGGGATTCACATGGTGCAAAGAAATTAAATTAAATAACACTGATAATTTTTCTTTACTTTTAACATCTTTGTGTAGATTGCTATGAATCAATGGCTTGGTTGGGAAGATTTTAAAATCCATTTGATCTTTTTTTTATTTGTAAGTTAGACAAGTATAAACATAATGTAAGAAATAAAGCATTAACAAAGAAAGACAAGTGCTCAGAGGCCTTGCTGACAAGCTGCAAATCCAGCAAATTGACTTTAAACTCCTCCAGGGCTCTGAACAACCAAGTGTGTGAATAAATGCCTGGGAGGAGGCCGTGCGCGCGTGTGCGTGTGTGTGTCTGTGACAGAGAAAGTGGAGAGCCAAAGAACACAGCTTGTTGAAGTCACAACACGTGTTGCAATGTTAATTTCTCTTTGAGTAGCCAGAGTTTGGCTCATATTACGAATGCAGCTATAGAGAAAGTGGAAGCGCAGGACACCAGCAGGCTGCAGAACTGCAGCAGGAAGGCGGGTGGGGGGGCTTATGACGTCACATGGCTACCCTGCATGATCCAGAAAGGGGAAGACCACCTCACAGCTGCCCGTGTTGAAGCAATCATGGCAGACTTACTCACAAGTATTTCCCAGAACTAAGCTACCTGGGGGTATATTCTCCGCTTTCAAGTTCCTGCTCAAACTCTCTGCTTGAATATTAAATTACCTTTAACTGCTCAGTTTATTGGACAGTAAAATCTGCAGACTGAGAGCTAAGTTTTAAGAGTTTCACTAAGAGCTGTCGTCATTACTATATCCCATGAGAGAGGATATTGGTAATAGGAGTGAGCTTGACTAGTTCAGAATTTTTGTTCTCTCTGTCCTTTCATGGTGCCTTGCATAAGTATTCACTCTCTACTTTGTCACATTGCAACAAACATAAGTGTATTTTGAAGTGATTTGGTTTATTAGAAAAACACAAAGTAGCTCTTAATTATGAGGTGGAATAAAAAGACAGTATATGATAAGATGTTTTGTCTACAGCTCCTTCAGAGTTAGCTGGAGCCAGTTGAGTCTTACGTTTTCTATTTTCAGTTGATTGACTGAACAAACGTTCAAAACATTGAAATTGCGTTTTATAGCCTGAACCTTCTTTAAACTTCTAAATTTTTATTCATGACCTTTCTTCTGTGTTCCTTGATCTTTGTGGTGGATTTTTTTTCCCACTAATGCTCTTCAAGAAATGTCTGAAGCCTTCACATGCTTATGTTGTACTCTGCTTACTATGTAACTTCTGAAGATATCTGGCTGCACTATATTGTATTTAAAGGTAAAACAGTACAGTTGGCTCACTAAAAATGAACCCCACAATTGTCAGGGTCTGTCAATTATATTTAGATAAAATGTGATAACTTTAATGCATCGTTTTTCAAAAACCAACAGACCTTTCATGAGAATAGTCGGCTCCTGAGAGGGATGTCCGCCGTCTTCACTCTGAGAGGCCTCACTGTCACTGAGAGCAATTTAGAAAAGAGCTTAGTTTAATGTACAAGGTTAAAAAGAAAAAGAATGAGTGGATACATCTTAATTAAAATTAGCCTGTTAATATGCCAAAACATTAATACACAAACATTTAGCAAAATAAGACATTGGGAAAATGTAGTAGGATGTCAAATTTGTGGGTTCACTGTTATCAGAAAAATAGCAACTTTTTCAAAATAATCGCTAAACCTCTGTCTTCTTTCTCCCTCTTTTTGCTGCTCATCAGCGTGGCTGAGCAGTCGGACGGTCTCTTGCAGTCCTCTGATCTTCGCTTTCTTCTCATTTAACACCATGACAAAACGCGAATACATTTCCTTTTCCAACATCTCCTTATCCTTAACCTGCTGCTCCAGCCTGTTGGGACAAACATACAGTATCTCCATGTGAAAGCGAGCACACAAACAACTAGAATGTGTTTTAACTTGCCTTCTTATTTGATATTTGGGATGGTGTTTAATTTTAAAGAATATCATAACAGATCTGAAATGGGAGACTGAATTTGTGCCGCACACAAAGAGAAAAAAAAAACGCTTCTGTCTTTTTCACAATGTACGGAAACAAGGTGTGAAGTCTCTCTTTGATGTGTTACAGAGCTCAAAGCATTAACCAAATGTTAGAAAAACCAACACATGGTACGAAGAAAGTGCACACTTTTCAAACTTTAGGAGTGTGCACAGAAATAAGAAAAAATGAGTCTTTGGAGGATTCTGTAACCATATGAATGTAACCACAAATGTACAAAATTCCACAACAAATTTCATGCAATAATGATGGAAAAAGCATGAATCCAAAAAACTTTTACATGTCTAACAGCTGCCAATCTTCCAGCAAAATTATTCCAGTATACAGGCTTAAAAGTTTACTGCAATGCTTTGTGACATTTCAGGTCAAAAGTAAAGATAAAAAAAATAATGGATGATATATAAAAAATATTTACATACTTTTCCTTTTTTTAGAGCGTGTTGATCACAGGGAGCATTTGGTTTTTCACGTTTGGATTTTCAATTTTGACTTCATCTTTGTTTAATAAATAACCGTGTAAAATCAGATGTGTGATATTAAAGACTTGAGGAAAGATTTGGGTTTTTTTGTTAAAAAAACAAAAAAAAAAACAATGGATATGAATAAATGCTAACATAGCTTTAAAAAATATACTTAACACCAGATCAATTTTTCATTATTTTCCCAGACTTTTTCCCTTGAACTTCTTACTCTTTCAGTATTCGCAGGTGATCCTGTCTCAGTGTACAGTTCTCCTCTAACAGTCTTGAGTTTTCCGTCTCCAGATCTGCTCTGTGCTGCAGAGACTTCCCGATCATCTCCCGGATGAGCTCCACAGAGTCTGGCGCTGGCTGAAGCTCCACAGAGCCCAAGTGTATCTAGAACACCCAGACAAAAAAGAAAGGAGAGTATTAAAAGGTGACGAAAAAGTAAGGAAGAACAATTGCATCAGGTTCTTTTTGTGTTTTTGTACTAAAACAGCAGAAAATGAAGATTTTTCTGCTGGTTCTCTGGCTTTATTATTTATGGGTGACCAAATGGCCCAGCAGTAAAGAATGACCTTAATTATCAAGCCCTCTTCCTTTGCATTGACAGATTTATTGCCTAACACGTCCATCCCTTTGAGCAAGGCCAACTGACAACTCAAGATGGATCGTGGTCTAAATAACCGCATTGACACTGAAACACAAGTGGATTCTTGTAGTCTGGAAAAAACCCTGAAGAAAGTCCACTTGGCACTGTAGTCTTAACAGTGACACATAAAACTGTTAACTCGCCTCATCTAGCTTCCAAAAATCAGCTACCAGTGAAAAATGAGTAAGCATTTGCACCTTTCTGTCATCATGAGAAGTTCTGGTGGTGCAACAAACATTGCATAAAATTTTCTCTGAAGTGGGAGACTGAGAATGAGGTGTTTTCTTATGTCTGGGGAAAAAAAGCCAGATGGTTTATTGATTCACCAATAAAACTATGCAAGTGAGACATTTCCCCTTTCTTATTTCTTTTCAGTAGCTCTTTAGAATTAAACACATCCTTCTGGCCCAAGAAAATAACCCACGTTTGGTTGTCGTTTTGGCATGAAATCACTGAGAAAGAACTTAGAAGCAAATGCTGCACACAAAAAGATTTCGAGTGTTCCACCAATTTGATGTAGAATGCCAATTTTATCACTGACAGCAGCTCTTCATATTTGGTTGGCACCCTGGTCATAGCTGCACTTTCACTCACACACACACACACGCGCACAGACGTACACACACAGAACATAGTACACTGAAAAACCAGAAGGAAATACAGTGCTAAATCTATAACTGTACAGAAGTCGAAGAAACACTGTAATAAAGCCGCCATCTTCAAAATAGCTGTCATTTTTGACCTGTATTGATGCATTTCTTGCAGACCACACTGTTTTACCCTCTTTTGATTAACTTGAATGTGTCATTTAACAACTGACTTCATCCTGTCCTCAGAGATTTTCTTTGTCCTGTACATATTATCTTACATTCTAGAACATTTCAGCTTCAAGGTTTGCTTCAAGTAATCTCTTTTTTTTTCTGACTCTGAGCAATTATACCAAATAACCAATCATCCATTCATTCTCTATAGCCACTTGAACAATCCCAGTGCGCTGGGGACCTTCTCCATTGATCATTGGACGACATGTGGACAACACCCATTAAACTTAGTCTATCACAGAGACACCATGCATATGAACACTCATCTAAGAGCAGCTTAGAGGAGCCAATAATAGTTATGTTTTAAACTGGGAGAATGCTGGAGTACCCAGAGAGCAGTCTGCTTTTTTCCAATGCCTATTGATGATTTCTAAACTGTGCAACAATTTAGAAGAAAAACGTTAAAACCAATAGTTATCTAAAAACTACTACGAGTTTCTGTTGTTTTTTTCCCCAGTTTTTATTCTTTGCTTCTCTGAAGAAATGACCATTTTTGAGAAAGTAGATTTCACTTGGCCACTATGGCTGTGCATTGACCACTCCCTGCATCTCGTGACTTGACAAGCTTGATAGGATGAGCACAGGAAGAGGACCACCCAGAATTTATGGAAGATGATCCTAAGAACTAAGGCTTGTTCAGTAACATTAAGTTGTCTCAGATGGCCGGAGCAGTGTTCTCTCATGGAAGGACTTAGTGTGACTTGAAGCTTAATGACTCATCAGCATGTTGATGTAGCTGTGATCCGGTAGATGGGTGGCAAGATTGTTTAGTTTGGCAAGTTTGGGAGAGACACCCACTAAGAGCGGACAAAGGTTGTTATATCGAGTTTCAGTACTATTCACGTGATTATGTTTAATTCCAAGACGTATGAATTTGTAGACTGGGAGAGGATACATTTTACCATCTGTTTGCAAAAGCTAGGAGGCTACCAATTTGTGAAGGTTAGTGGAAGCTTTGATCTTCCTCTAACCTCCAATCCATCTTCTCTTCAACCCCGTCTTATACTTCTTGCTATCTGGATCTAAATCTCTCCAATGCTCTCCACCTAAGAAAGGTCATATGACAATAAATCAACCACATATGAATGTTAGGAAAGAAGTGAACTCTGACATGCTGAGTACACAAATATTTCCACACTTCAAAGAACAATGTTAATGCTAATACCCATCATTTGCAGTACAACTTTTAATCCAAACTAATGCCTGGAACTTTGTAAACCTTTGCTCTGCATACTGACAGAGTTTGGACATTAAATCTTCTACAAGCAACACTCAACCAGCTGAATGCACCAGAAACAGACATCTAAACCTCTGCTAGGTCAGAGTCTTGTTTACTGAATGAGCATTAGACTAACCTCAGCTGTTGTTTATTTATTCTGCTCCTGCTGACTTTTAAATACCAACGGTTGCATGTTTCTCCATCCTTAAACTTCTGGGTTTTCTAAGAAGATCTACAGCTGTAAACACAAGCACTTAAAATCACCAAGGGTTTACTCTTATAGCACAGAAAAAGGAAGACATATGCTAAACAATCTATAAATACTCAAATCTATTCAAACAGCCATTACTGAAACATTGTAATTAATGCATTTTAAAGAAGCCAAGGTAAATGTATGTTTGACTTTTGCTCCTTTAAAAGTAAGGAGGGGAGTGGAATATTCTGTCAACTTTTCCTTACTCAATTTGTTTCTCCTGACACAGAAAGTTAAAGGTCACATGGCATGTTGTTGCCAACTTCTGCCAAGATGTGGGAGGTCAGACTCTTTGTCTGTGAAGGAAAGCCCACTGCCACATTCTTTTTCTCAACTGAAACAACAATGAAGCAAAGATATTGTCCATTTCTGCCTCCAAAACCTTTATAAAAAATATCACAAAAAACACTGAATGTTCCAAGCTTTGACACAAAGACATAAGAAATTAATAGCAGCATTGTCACTTAGTAATAAAACTTAAATGCTTTTCACACCTGTTGTGTCTGAGATACCGTACGATTATATTTTCGTAGGATAGCATAATTTAGGAGAATGTGTTAAAATCAAAACGTCTGGTTTCTCAAATCTACAGTGTGGTTCAGAGTGTGTGGTCTGGAAATTTGTTTGTGTGTGTCTGTCTCAGTCAGACCGAAAGGTCAGATGTTGACATGGCTGTGCAGCACAACTGTTCTGGTGAAAATGTAACATGCTGAGAGTACGGAAAACAAGGGGTTTGTCATCAATACTGCTAAAAAACTTAAATCAACATTTAGAGTTACTGTTTTCAGGATTATATCTTCCTTTAATCAAAAGCATTTTTTGTGGCATCACTCCATAATCTCCCCTTAAACCTTTTGGCTTTCAAATAATATCAGCATTGACCATTGATTATATTGAATGATTAGTTGGCCTAAATATTTGCATACAGACTGACTGAAACAGTCATTTACAAAACTCTGTGTGGAACTTAAAACTACCACTGCACATTGTCCTAAGCATATCTTACAGTGAAATATGGTGGTGGCTACAGCATGTTGTGGGGTTGATGTTTAGCAAGGACACAAAAACTGTTCAGGGTCAATGGTTAGATGGATAGAGCCAAATGTAGAGAAGGAGAACTGGTATACAAAAAAAGACCGCAGGGGAGATTCATCTTTCAGCAGGACAATAGCCCTAAACATAAAACAAGAATTATAATTTTATGCTTGAGATTAAAGCTTATTCATGTATTATAAGTGTACAAAATACAGACATAAATCCAATTGAGATTGAAAATATGTGGTTAAAACTATTATTATATGTTTTCCAAACAATCTGTCTGGGCTTGAGTTTTTTTGTTGCAAAGAACAGCCAATAAATTCAGAGGCTATATTTGCTAGGGGAGACATACCCCCCAAAAAACTGAAAAAAGGGATCTATCACATTATCAGGGCTGAACAAAAATGCATTTTTTGTTTTAAATCATTTTTAAAACTATGCTGAGCTATTTCAAAGAATAAACATTGTTGTAGTTTGAGAAAGTACATTGTCAAACATATATCTTATATACAGTTTCAGTCTTTAAATAGCTATTGTGTCTACCAAACAGGACAAGTGAGTGGGAAACCTGGAGCTTCTCATGACGATAAGACAGTATTCAAGGTTTGGCACGGCTACTTGGTACGGGAAACGTGGGCAAAGAAGATGAAATCAGCTTGTCTTCTCAGTGTCCTGATCTACTGTGAGGGGGCGTGACGCCAGACAAAGAGCAGGAAGTGAGGGGCGACAATCAGTCCAGTCTTGATAATACAAACTTTCACAGAAACAGCAAAACAAGCTACCAGACAGGACTTTCTCAAGAGCAGGTAGTAGGGCGAAATACTTCCTTCAGTGAGGTGTCTGAGTTTAAAGATGTTGGTTGCTGACAAGTTAGTTACTGCCTCTTTTTTTGTTTTGTTTTTGCTCGTGCTTAGATGAGTGTTCATTCAAATTAAAAAATTTAATCCCAATAAAATTGTTTTCGGCTGAAAGTGTTGAAAGGAATCCAAGGCTAAGTCGCATCACTTACACATCACCCTATCCACTCCGGTAACGTGCCATTGGAAAAGGAGACCCAGGTCCGTTTACAGGTGCCACGATGACTAACTGCATCCAACTATAATACCTAAAATAAAATAATAATTTCTGCTGGGCTTTCTTCAGGTTGAAAGAAAGAATTGTTTAACATGTTGTATTCATTTCCAGCTGCTATTTTTATTTAATATTATATTTATTTATTTAGTTATCTATTATATTTAATCAGTGAATAAATGCAATGCAAGATTGGATTTATATCTTATAAAAATATATAATAAGCTCCTCCAGAGGAATCCCAAGGTCTTCCAGCAGCCAGCCAAGAAATAAAGTTCTTATCTCTTTATGCTCATGACTTATGTCCATTTGTGTCCAGAGGGTGTAACAGTAACTCAGACCATTATGAACACCGGGTTAATATTGTGAAGGTTGCACTTTTAGCCTCATCAATACGCCCATCCAGAGATGCACAATAAAGATCTGCAGATTCCCCAGCGGTTTCTGGGGGATGGGGCGTTAGCAACAGATTGTTTGAGCCCTGTGGGTTGTAGGGTGGGGTCCTTTTGGATTGGGGCTTGCTTACCACAGATGTTATCAGACCACATTAGATTTGTATCTGATGAGTTTGGAGACCAGCTGCAGATTTAAAGCTTTGTTGTATTATTTGAACTATTCCAAGCAGTTTTGCATACCATTGTTCTGCAAGAAGATTGCCTGCAAGTGAAGGGGCAAGCTGATGACATGTTTTGCTGTATCACAAGTCTGACACATCAATTTGAATACCGGAGTGGAGGTATTTGATAATAAAACACTGCAATTCAAGAAAGAGAGCAATGTCACTGACTGTACCAATTAATGTTGTGGCTGAGATGTGTATTTGACTTAGTCCAGGGGTGGGCAACTCTAGGCTTGGAGGGCCGGTTTCCTTTAACTTTTAGATGTGTCTCTACTTCAACACGCCTGAGTCAAATAATGAGGTCGTTAGCAGGACTCTGGAGAACCTGACCGAACGTAGGAGGTTATTCAGCTGTTGGATTCAAGTGTGTTGGACAAGGGAGACATTAAGAGTTGCAGGACACTGGCCCTCCAGGACCAGGATTGCCCACCCCTAACTTAGTCACACTTTTGATTCCTTGATTTTCTTTTCTGTCATTGCACTAAAATAGCTGAGCAAGCTTCTAAATTAAGGCCTTAGATCATGACTAACTTTAATGTCGTTATTATTCCCTGTCATATAATTAAATTACAAAAATGCTAGACCCCATCAAGGCTGAATTTATTTCAGTCTCATTTATTTGATTAATCAGATCAGGTCAGCTATAATTTAATATTCAACATCAAATTCTATAGTCAGCTTTGGAATGAATACGTTTCTTTCCTGGCACACTGAGTTTAGAAGATTTTGTAATGTGGAGTTGTGTCTGAGATGGTTTCAAAATCTTTATCTGAAGCACACGTCAACATGTTTCTCTTACGGTGCTGCCCACACAGCTAAAGTTTGTGAGTCCAGGACATGCTATTACTGCAGCGTCGCTTTATTTTATATTAAGATTTCAGTCATCATATCATCCAGACTAATTCAGATTGTTCAGATTTGCTTCGCTATTGCTTATCATGTAACACATCCCCATCCATATGAGAAAAATCAGAAACACATTAACCGAGGTAGAAAAGGTCGCTAATCAGCCGATGTGTAAGACAGGACAGCCCTGTTCGTAAATCAAGGTTTTATGGTCTGTACTGTGTTCCTAACCTTCTGGCCCTCTTTCTGTGATCATCTTCTTTTGAGCAGTGCCCACAGACCATTACTGACCTGCTCCCTAAAGGCAAAAGCACCCCTAGGTTAGAAGAATGACATGAAAATCAACAGAGAGAATCCGGAGCTGCTCTTCATCAAACATGTCAGTTGCAGTGAGTAATCCTCCAGAGCCGTAGAAAAGGGGTTAGCTTTTTGAACATTTTCCGGATTTAACAGTGGCTGTTGGAAATATTTTACGTTACCACTTTTTCTTAATGTAGCCATCTCATTATGTTTCGATTAATGGCAAGACAGATGTTATTTGTAAAGTTACAGTTTGTGACTTTTTTTCAGTTTCCTGTGGGCAGCAAAACCTTTATAACTCCACTATAATGTTGGGAGGCAATAAACCTTATCTTTAAAACGGCCCCCACCATAAAAAAAAAATAAATAAAAGCTTCCTTTCTATTTTTGTTGTTTGTCATTAGAGGCACTTATCCTCAGGGAACGGTGATAACAGGACGTAATGTTATGGCATTCAAAAGCACTGATACATTTTTATCCAAAAAACTCAAAACCAGTACCAGCAAATCAGGCAGCAGTGGAGCGTTTCGGGATATAAACCAGCTGAGTGACCTGCCAGTCAATGAAAGTTCTTTTTTTAATAATAAACACATTTTCTTAAATTAAAGATTAGATGCTATTCCTTATTTATAAAATAAGCTTATTTCCTGACAGCATAGAATACGCTGAAGTATTTATTTTAATTTTAACCAGGGGGTGCCATTAAGTGTGGAGGGAAGAGGATTTTTTTCAATCAACTTAATGAGGAAGACCACGTTCACACTGCAAGACTTCATGCTTATTTTGCAGAGATCTGATCCATGGCAGAGGAATTAATGGACCATGTTGTCGTTATGGAAGTAACTGTTTGCGCAGTATATTTCTCTCTGTGAGCACAGATTCTGAAGTGCATGTGAGCAAAGTGATTAACTCCACTAACAGTGTCTCCTCCAACACAAATTTGCAAGTATGTCACCTTTTAATGATTTGTGTTGTTAGGTCGGTCAAAACAAACAAACAAAAAAAAGTCAGATCTGGGCAACATTTGTTTGCAGAATGTACATAGTATATGCTCCATTAATAAAGGTCGAGCTGAATCCAACTATTGTTTCTGGTGAAATGTCTTGTAAAGTATATCAAGATATTTTATTTCTTGCCTTTTTTGTCACAGTTAATTATGTTAATTAGTCATCATTGCAAGTAAAAAAAAAATGCTAATGAATTCTGGTAGAATGTTTTGGAAACAAATAAATACTGAAAGACATTCTCACCAAAATGTTGTTGCAGATCTTCTGATATGAAAGAAGATTGTGATCCGAAGAGAGGCAAAAAGAATATTCCTCTTTCCCATTTTGTTTTCCTCCCACTCTTTCTTCACCTTTTGTTAGAGCTTGAAGAAGATCTTCAACATATTTCTCCCTTATGACTCCCATCTCATTGGCTTCTCTTGTCACCTCATCCTCTGAAACTGACAAAACAATCACTAGTCAAACAATTACACTCTTGAAAGGCTTTTTTTTTTACTTTTATGTTGCCTTTATTTCATACATGCATGGAAATGAAGCATGGAACTTGGAGTTCACAGAAGATTGCAAGAAAAACTATAAACATTAATTAAGCAGTAATTAAGCATGTGAAAGCAGGTTTTAAAGGAAGCATGCAGAGAAACTAAGGAGGGATGTCATCAGTTGTTGCACAGCTGCTAATGCTGGCTTGAAGGTCCCAATTAACACATAAAACACAGAAACATTGACAACCCAGGAGCCCACACATAGCTGTTGCAATTCTATCTCTACCTGTAAGCTCTGCAGATGGACAGAAAAAAAAAACTATGGAGTAGTTATGTTCCAGGTGTCCTTTAAGAGAACACATAGTCTCATACACACATAACCACAGACCCACACATACACACAAATACGTCGTTGCATGTGTACACACATTCACATTAGCGTTGGCTTGTATTGACAAAGACAACCCTTGTAGAGTTTAATATAGTTTCTACACCTGTAAGCTGCACAGTATAGGAGTAAAGAAGAATAATGAAACAAGGTCCCCGCTGTCCCTCAGGTTAAGCAATCAGAACAGTCATGACATTATGAGATGGGGTCAACCAGGTGCTGTGGACAGCCTGGTGAATGGTACACCTGCTGACAAAGTCATTTTCTACCACTGACTCATTGGAGTATCTTTTTGTTAATAATCTGGATACAGTTTTCAAATATAAAGCCCTTACCTTCTCCGATCCACGCTGAGCTTCCGTCAGTGAGAGCTAGTGTGAATCCAGCACCCAGGTCCACAGCCCAGTCAACTCTTAGGAAGTAGGGGATGCCTGGATTCAGAGTAATCTGCTGTACCGTGCCACTCATGTTTCATATAACCTTAATGCCTGCAGAATATCAAAAAGAGGTATTTACAAATCCTAAACAAAACTCCATGCATTCATCTTCTGTTTTCTACTTATCAGAGATCAGAAAATTCAGGTATTCCACCCAGGGACATTCTCCAGCTCCTTCTGGGGAATGCAAAGATGTTTCCAGACTACAACAACATTCAAAGTGCCTCCAGCAGGTACTTGGTCTTCCTCAGGACTCCCGTTCAGTGAATGTCCCCAAAGGGCATCCTAATCAAGACGCCAGAATTACTTAGACCAGCTCCTTCTGATGATGGAGAGAAGACGCTATACTTGAAGTTCTCCCCAAATGGTTGAGTTCTTCGTCCTCATTTCGCTACTTGTGTCTGGATTCTTGTTCCTCATGGCAAGAGCTGAGAGTCAAACCATAGACTCAGCAATAAATTTAAAGTTTGGCTTTTTGCCTTAGTTCATTAGATCAGAGCTGCACCCATGTTATGGCATTCAAAGTCCTCATCCATTCAGCAGCACTTCATCCTACCACCACCAGTGAAAAAGACACCAGCATGCTTTAAATCTTCCACCTAAGGCAGAGACTGACCACAATCTGAAGAGAGCAATCAACCTTTTTCCGGTTGAGAACTATGGCCTCAGACTGCAGTGGCTCAATGACCTTGATGAATTGCAGATCACAATAACAGACGAAACCTTTCCCAGACTAAGCAGACCAGGGGATCCCCCAAGAGCCTGGACTGTCGGGGGTGGGAGGGAGCGTTGTGGGTGAGAGCCTGGTGGTCGACCGTTTTGCTCCAGGCTCGACCAGAAATATCTGAAATGCCTAACCAAACGGGAATATAAAATCCAGTCTGGTAAAATGCAGGCGGGGAGGCCGAGGTGCCTGTGAATGTTAATTTCTGGTGGCATAAACTGAGTTTTGGTGGAAGCATGAAGCCATGTTTCTATGTAAAACTGTATTATTCTAAATGTATAAAACAACAGCTCCCTTTCATGTGGTCAGCTTACTTTGTTGGCCTTTTAAAGGAGGTCCTAGGATCTAATTTGAAAAAAACCCTAAGAGCGTTGTAGGGTTATCAATCTACCACATGCATCAATGTACTCCATTGTTTTCCTTCTTGGCTTTGGGGAGCAAGGCTCCTTGTGTGTGTCTTCGGTGGGGGTATTTCTGAGTCAGTAGGACCACATGGATATTAACAGGTTTTGGCAGATTTTTTCTTTCTTTCTTTTTTTTGTGGGAATGTGTGTTGCTTATTATCAGCAAGATAATCACATGCTGTTAAAAGGAAAATACACAACTATTAAACCTCAGGTAGCTACTTGAGTGCATTCAGAGTATTAATTTATTATATATGCAAACACTTCTAATATTTCACCGCCACTCATCTAAGCGGCATCTCATGGACTCCCAAAAACATGTGGACATGTCAACTTAAGAGTATGATCAGCTTTGTAAGCTTCCTGACCTAGAAATACTCAGTGAAAACACTGACACAGATTTAAAGATCATAAAAAGTCCTAATTATATTTTGGTTTTGGAAAGTTTATTTATTATTTTTGTTTGTTTTGTAATTTTGTGAAAAGCTTAGATTATGCATCCAAAGTTATGTCAGACTATTACGAGGAAGTTCAAACCAGTGGGACCCACTCATGTTAAAGAGCTTCCTGCTGTGAAACTGAATTGTTATTTGCCAGTGCCACGGTGATAAACAGCCTGAGCCACATAACCCTCTGGCTAATGTCTTTGCTGCCTGACTCATGGCTGCAGTTAAAGTGAGGGCTCCAGCTAGAAACAGCTGTCTTTCTACAGCTAAGACCTAAACTGTTCACAGGGTTACAATATAGTCTGAGTCTGTGCCTAAAAAGGCTACCTAGTTGTCAAGATGTGCATGTTGTGCTCTGTTCGAACCTTTTAAGAAACTTTTACTTGATTGTGAATAGTCAATCCTAAACATGTAATTATAAGTTCCACCACTAGTGAGTGGTGAATTAGACAGCTTCCCTTCTTAAACACAGGGAAAAGAGTGTGGAGAGGGAAGGAAAATGCCAACTAAATGAGCAGTTAAGAAAGCTGAACAATTTGGGGGAGAAAAGTCAATGATTGGCCACGTTGAATTATGCAATGACATGATGAGCATTTTACTGCTAAGTAGTTACTGCAAGCCATTGTTAGCCATGCTTCATGTACACTATTTAGTCAAAGATTTGTCCACAAAGTTAATACAGATAGATGATATAGATTATATTGTAAAAACACCAAGTATAATGTTGTAAATATCTACCTATTTCCACACAGTTGTGCTATGATATCACCAAAAAGGTGGCAGTAAGAATTTAAGCCTTTTTGTGACTCAATTGAAATTGGAGGCAAAATTAACACCTTGACTGAGTGACTTTGTTTCTCAAATCATCCCTGAGTTAATACATGCTGACAACTGCAGCCCAGAAAAACCAAGCAAGAGCTCCAGTTTCAATATCAATGTCATTCAAAGTGATGCAATCTGAAACGATAACAACATAAAAGTACCTATGTATCTCCTACACACACACACAGAAACACCAAAACTTGAGTACATGTAAAAATGTAACACGGAACAGATTAAGGATGACCCTTTGTGCTTTAAGAAGGGGCGTAGCTGAACGAATGACGTTGCTAAAGGCATCAACTTTAACCTCATAAAGTAAACCCAGCTACTCATTAGTTACTGTAACATCTGTTGTGAGGGAGCGACGACCCTGTGCTAATGACAGAAGGACACTTCCATTAAATAACCAGCACTGTCTGTCTGTCTGTCTGTCTGTCTGTCTGTCAGGGATGGATAGTCGTGCAAAACCATCAAAGCCAATTCTTCAGTCTTACTGTCGGCATCTGTTCAGATGCTAGAGCTTCCGATACAAACTTTGAAGCAAATAAATCATCAACAAAAAAAACACCAGGACACGTAGCTTTTATCTTAGTCTTTCCTATACAGTACCTTTCTGACACTGTTGAAATTCTTGAAAACTTTATGGTATTATTTTTTAATATCTGTAATTTGACATTGATCTACAATCAACAGGTTGCATAAGCTAATCATTTAAGTGATTAGTGCTTATATATATAAAATCTTTTGATTTTAATATGCAGCTAAATCAAGAAATCTGAAGCGCAGCTGTCTATTACCATATTTATTTTTTTTATTTTTTAAACCAGGCTGCTTTCTCCATATCTGGGATCAGTCTTTGCCTAAAGCGAAAGAGTTCAAATATTTTGGTGTCTTGTTCATGAGTGACAGCGGATGTAGCAACAGACAGGTAGACAAACTAGAGTTTTGTCTGCGTTAACAAGAGTGACACTTAATGAATCTTGATTTTCCGACTGATGGCAGATCTTGGGGGGATTGGTCCAAAATCTGCAATCGGTGCACCACTAGCAACAGGTCATTTTGATCAACAACAAAACTAGTAACTTACCAAAAAAAAAAAAAAAAAACTAACACAGTTTACTTCACAATTAAATAAACTACCAGCTTTCTTTGGCATCAAGCTATCAAAAGTCAACCATTTAGATCTGTTCTCCTCTCAATCATTACTTTGGTCTCAGAAATGTTTCCTGCTTTTGCCATCCTGATAGAAACAATCTCAGTCTGGACTGCTTAGACACATGGTTCCAAGTTAGCTTCATACTACAAATTGCCATAAGGCCAGGGGTGTTCGCTGTGTGTGATCAAACTTAGCATGCACTGCACATAGTGGTACTACATTGGACCTTGATTTGACAACAGCGCAAGGACCTAAAGCAGTCAGCATACTGTAAATTATAAAACCGAAAGGCATCATGAAGAATGTGGGCCTGTTTAGGCTTGAATCCCACCAGTGAAATTTCTAAAACATTATTTATGTGTGGTTTACAGTGTGACAGATTTCCTTGCGCGCATAGCGCACTCTAGGAGTGTCTGGGAAGGAAATGTCAATTGGGATTTACAAAACATGGTCTAAATGCAATCAAGATGGCATGTGGTTTGTTCAAGGGAGGAGACTTCATTGCGAAAATGTTAAATGAAAAGTAAACCACAAAACCCTATCTTTACGTCATCATGAGACAATAGCATAGAAAACTTTATAAGTGCAAAATATTATGGTTAATTTAAGTTTTACTTGGATATTATAGTGCAAAAAAAATTATCTGAATCTGGGAGATATTGGACTGTATTGGAAATAACTGGATTAAATAAATAAGAATTGTAACAGTTAAGTATACAAAATGTTTAACAAAAAAAGAGTCAACAAAATTGTATTATTCCAATCATCTCACAAATACAGTTTTAAAAATCTACTTTACTCTTTGCTAAGAAGGATTAAATAAGTGATAGAGCAGCTACCAAAATGGTTCACAAAATGTGAACCATTTTGAAACAATAAACTCAGGGCTCAGGAACTGGCATACAAATGTATTCACATCCCTTGAACTATTTCCCAATTTGTCACACTAAACTACAAACTACAATATATTTTACTATGTAATGTATTTCAATATGAATGTGCAATTAAATTTCATTTTGATTGTGCAAAGGTGGATTTTTCATTATATAAAGAACATTACAGATAACCCTGCATCCTCTTTATGACATTTTTATGCAACCACAGGATGTCTTCAATCTGAGCATTATTCAGAACCCCTACTGCTACAGGAGATCCTTCCTGCCCGCAGACATGAAATCTACAAGAGCTAGATTGGATGTCTTTAAATGAACTTGTATGAGTTATAATGATATCCAATTCCTTTAGGATTAAAAAAAATATTGAGTTTAATTGAACTGCATTGAATTTGTTGTTCTACAGGGACAGGGAAGATACTCAAAGATGATCAGACTACGGATAGTCAATTGGGACTATATAAAAATCCCAACTGACTTTTATATTTACCCTATCCTATCTGCCATGGATAGGGTAAATTTAGAATAAAATCAAGACAGAAAAAATTTCCAAAATTACAATACTGTTTGAATTAAAACAGATTTGAATGATAGAATGGCACAGCCAAAATCCAATTTATGTTTTGTGGAAATATATATTTTTTTAAAATACAAATTCACCAAACTTGGTGTAATTTCACCAAGTTTCACAATTTTGCAAAAGAGAATGGACATATAATTCTACCTCTAAATGTCCAATGCTGATCAAAACATATACCAAATGCAGCTAAATGTGGCTCTCAGAGAGGCAACTTACAAAAGCATGCCACACTTTTTAGATAATTTTTGGGGATGGAGGGAGACATGTATCATTCTTCATTATGCTTCTTAATTAGGTTTTACATTTTTATTGGTTTATGACATAAAAGCACAATGCAATACCACAAGTTCGTGGTAATGGCTTGATTACCACGAGGTACAAATGCTTTAGCATGGTACTATATTTCTGTCATATTCTTGTAAAGGAAAAAAAAAAGGTATTTATATTTGTAAACAAACAAACAAACAAACAAAAACTCATAATGTAATAAGAACTTCCTGGTTCTACTGTTGCTGTATTAAAGGATTTATCAGTTTACCACAGGACTTTAGTAGTATTTTATAGTGCAGGAAAAGCAATAACAGCGTGCATAGTTGACTGCTGCACACTATGCTTGCTTATATGTTCTCTTAGGACAGAAACACCTACTGTTTTAAAACTTACGGGTACAGGTTAATTGCTGCCACGTCCAAACGCTTAAGTTTTGAAAAAGAAAAACACTGGCTAATCATTGCACACTTACATTGACAGCTCGGCTTCTCCCTTCAAGTCGTTTTGCCATTTGCTCTTAGCCAATCACCAAACAGCGTAAGGTGTTACGCAGTTCGATACGTGTTTACGTAAGAGACGTCCTCACTAGTGATACTACGTAAATTCCAAAAGACAGGAAGTGTGATGTGGCTTTGATTGCTATCAAAATGGTAAGATTGTTTTCATTTTATTAGCGACATCTTAATTTATAGTGCAGTTATGTATTTTAAAATTCAAGTCTGCTTTTGTTGTCCGTCAGTTGGAAGCTGCGTGGCATGCTGCTAGCAGACATGCAGTTTATGCTAACCCAACAAACTGAGTTGCTAAAATCGGCTAAAGATTTAGCAAACTCCGCTGTGGTGTTTTCGAAAATGGATACATTGCGAACGTAACCGTATTATCACATGAGATAGCTTATGTGTCACCGTTTAAAGACCCGTACGTTGCTGTAAACGATGCAAACCGTAATATTTTTTGAAGGTGTGCCACGTAGCTGGACCACTTACAGCATCTGGCTCTGTAGCGTGGCAGTTTATAATGACCGAACACACTTATTTAACTAGGTTAACTAGAGAGATTTGTTTTAACTGGATAAGCAGGGATGCATGTTAATCTTTCTAACAGCCTTCTTTTACAAACTTCCATTTGATGTTTATATTAAAAGTTAGATTTTTCATAAATATATATAGTAGGGTGGTAATAAGGCTGTAGCTATCATAAACTATCATTTGGTAGACTAGCTAAGCATGTACTCATGAAAGTGGTTGAATTGTTTTTGCTCGTTTTTCATTTCTTTTTTTAGCATATAAAATCAACTAAAACTATTTTTTAACTTGTGAGAGAAGTCAGTATTTAGCACAGATGATGTCACAAACCAGAATATAAGAAATAATAAAGATTTTTCTCAGCGTCTTTCCTAAAAGTCCAGCCCATAGTAGCACATAAAAAAACCTACTTTTTTCAGAAGTGATGAGGCCAGTAACAAAGTCATGAGTTGGAGTACAAACCACAGACCTCCTGGTACAGACATATGTATTAAAGGTGATCGGATTTGTAAAACCTGAGCAATAACTAAATAACAACAAAGTGCACCATTCCCATTTTTTAAAGCTTTAATAAACATGCGAGAAAAAAGTCAGACGTTTGATATTTGGTTATGAAATGTGATCATTTTATAACCAAATGAAAAGAAATTAGATGTATTTCTCTATACGGCTTAACTGAGCAGAACTTTGTGTCAAATATGTATTTGTTTTTTTATTTTACAGTCAGCCATTTTCAACTTCCAGTCACTGCTAACCGTGATTCTCCTGCTGATCTGTACCTGTGCCTACATCAGAGCGCTCGCTCCCAGCCTGTTGGACAAGAATAAAACCGGGTATGATCCGACAGATTTAAAAAAAAAAATCATCTGACATGTTTCAGATTCTCTGGTTGTAAAAGAAAAGAAAAAATAATAATTTTCTGTTTTTCAGCTTGATGGCAATAATATCAAGCTGCATAATCAACACACTGTCAGGAAGAGTTGCCATTGGCTTTGGTCTATCATGCTTTGTCTTTATATCTTCTTGTATATGATCAAGGCCAATTATTGCTCATCTATCCAAGTGCTTATTCACTATAAAGTGATTGGTTTTAAACTACTAGTTCATTCTTATTCACATAATCATTTTTTGTAATGCACTGTGGCCATTGAAAGTTGTTTACACTTATTAAAAAGCCTCTCTCTTGTCTCTGGGGTCTGGAAGCATAAGAACACATTTTAATAATCATAAGCTCATTGTTGTTTCATGTGCAAACTCTGTGATTCACTTGTTTAATAAACCTGGCACAGTCCATATGTGGCCAAAGCTGAACTCATTCACTGACTCACACAGCACTGATGAAGGGAGAGGCATTTCTCTAGACAAACATAACAGGAAGGGTGGCAGATGGAAGGATTTGTAATTTCTTGTGTGAAAGGAATGAGGTATTTTGTGCTGCTCTTTGATGAATGGAGATGCTATAAATCTTTAAATATGATCATATGGCAATATTCTTTTTGTTTATATCTGTGTAATAGTAAAATACTTTTTTTAAAATGTGCTGTTCTGACTGTGCCCTAGATATTTACTTATTAGTCAATAAATATTGGAAGACATCCTAATATCCACCATACTTTACTAGAATGGCAGCCTTCCTGGTTTTCTTTTTCTTTTTTCTTTTTTATGGAGTGAGGGTGACAAAGATTATCACAACTTCTGCTCTCAATATTTATTAAAGTTTATAAAATACTAGATTTCAGGAAATGTTAATGATTATTTTTTAAATGTTTTCTTTTATTCTGTGTTATAGACTCCTAGGAATTTTCTGGAAATGTGCCAGAATAGGTAAGCATGTTATTAATGCCTCTCATTAAATTATTATCATAGTTAATGTATTTTGGTCATCAGGTTGCGTCAAATGTTGCTGTATAATGAAATCAGCATCTCTGCAAAGCTTGTCGGTAAAGAAAAACAAGAAGTCTTCTAAGATTATCTGGAAGACACCTTTGCTGATTTTAGATCTTATGAAACGCTGGACCAACACTCCAAAACATGACTAATTGAAATTTTCACAGTGTACTTAAAGCGACTCTGTGCCTGTCTGTTTTTCATCCAGACTCTGGAAGCTCGTTTTCATCTGATAAGAGGAGTCTGGACCACTAGGCCATAGTCTTCTTTTCTGTACTCCTGCTGTTGTGTCTGAATCAGGGATGGCCTAACATTAGAAATATAAAAGTTGTGGCCATGTTCTGGATACTTCTGTATGCTGTGGCTTTGGAAGCACTTTCCTTTCATATGCATGTATACAGCCCTCTATGAACAACCAGAATCATGTGGATGGAGTCAGCTGCTGTCTATTGGATACATGTCAAATAAGCAACCTTCACTGCAGTAGTGTAGGCCGTTACATAAAATTTTTGTATTAAGTCTTTCTTGTTTTTTATTGGGTTTATGACATTGAAGTTGGGGGGGTGAGGGATCAAGATCTATTCCAGTCAACTTACTTAAATAAATCTAAATAATAAACCTTTCAATGTTGTAATTTGTCGGGGTGCATTGTTACAGTTCCACAATTTCTATGTCCTGAAATTAGCATTATGAAATAATTTTCTTAAATTTTGACATTGTTCCCTTTCTTCAGGTGAGCGGAAGAGTCCCTGGGTGGCCTGCTGCTGTGTCATCATGGCGTTCAGTATACTGTTCCTGCAGTAGCACAGCGGCCGGTACAATTACAAATGGAACAATGAAGACATGGACAAGAAATGAGGCATGGACTGTATGTTCCCAGAAAGGACTTCCATTGGCTATCACTTGGATAATGTGTTAAAATTACAAAAAGATAAAGCCTAATTTTAACATGCCGTAACCACGGAGACACAGAATGTTTGTGTGTGTGTGATAGCACAGGGGTGTGCTGATAGTCCCGGTCTGTCTAATCCACTCTGCAGAGCTCCAGATTTGGGTCTGTGTTCACCTGAAATGTTTACGACTCTGATGCAGGTGCGTTCGCGAGGGGCGGGACTCAGGAGTGGCTTTGCTTCTATTAACAACTGTTTGCGGGATAAATTGATACATAGTTCGCCAAAGAAAATTGGGGGATTTGTGTTTGTTTATAATTGCAACAAGCTTAAATTTTACACACAAGAAAAAAGAAATCCACATAAATTTCCATACTTCTAAAAGCTTTTCATGGTTTGTCTGGATTCTTGTATCTAAAGAAGTTGACACATTCAACACCAGTTTACTTCTGTAGACATGTCAAGTTTCTTCTTGTCCCTTATTTAAAAAAAAAGAAATCACTCAGACTGCAGCTATTTATTTTATGAAAAACATTTTTTTTTAATTCTTTATTTTCGATTAGTACTGTCTTTTATCTTGGTTATATTTGTTGTAATGTCTCACAGTAAGGAGTGTTGTTAATTCTCTTTATAGACAAGCAAAAATGCATTTGCAATAAATCTTCTTTCAATGTTGTTTCTTTATGAAATTAATAGTACAGAATATGTCATCCTACCTAGATCTTTACAGGTGTTGAGTTCTTGTTTAAATATAGTCCTGCAGACTGAAGGCCATGGAATAACATTCCCTGTAATCATAGAGTCAGCACTCATGTTCTCAAGGTTTACTGTAAGAGACAGATAACTATATACATTCCATGGCGTCAGCAGACATATGTTGGGTTTTCATTTAAATCGGAAAAACCTTGAAGTTACTACAATTACGTGGACAAAATCTAGGTTACTGTGGAGTTCATGCAGCATGTTTTGGGAATTGCGATCACATGTTGCTGTTGATTTGAATAATCCTTTAACTGTTAGACAGGATAAGAGCAGAATTCCCAGACAATGTTACCACTGGATTTTAAATGCTGCTTTCAGCAAGCGATTGCTCTAACAAAGTGGTGAAAAGCGATGTTATCAGAACATGCTGCCTGAATTATTTTCGACCACAAAGTTTAACTATTCTGGCAAATGATGGTGTGCATGTCACACTTCTTTTCCTAATCTGATGGATCTCAAACTGGATTAAAAACTGATTGTAAAGCCACAAAGAAACAGTATATGTTGATTAAGTAAAGTGACCTTTCTTGAGTCAGAAACTACTGAAGTAAGGAGTACAGTGAAACCCAGTAAAGATTTTACACAGAAAATAGAAATCCTTTGTATTTGCTCACTGATATCCTTTTTGACCTGGAAATGTATTTGACCCAGTCAAAAATAAAATGGTATGAAACACTGAAGCAAGTGTTTCTGTTTGATAGACTTGCTACAGTACTATACATATACACTATGTATAGAACTGTGATCACATGAGTAACAATGGCTATTTTTAACTGCCATTACATTTACTGTCATTACAATATGACAAGGTGGCCATATTGGATTTTGAGGTTGGGTGGGTGAAAATGTACCTTCTGATTCTTCAGACCTTAATTTCTGCCTTTGTAAAAAAGTAACGTTACATTCTTCAACCAATCAAGTAATACCATGGGTAGATGTTTTTTGTTTGTTTGTTTTTGCTTTAAAACAAGCAAGACAAATAGTTATGCTACTGTTTTTTTAAATGCCCTTCAAAAATAATGGTACTTGCAGAAAGATATCGAGAACCATTACTCCAAACTAGTTGTTCCCAACTTTTTTCCAGTAGGTTTTCCAGTTTTTTTTTTGTTTTTTTTTCTGCTATCAAAACAGCGCAAAAATGATTTGTTGGAATATGTGGCTTAATTATGCACTTTTATTCACAAACTGAAATTTGCAAGTGTCGGGTTAGTGAAACTAATGGGTCAGTCCCACCAGAGTCAGAAATCCAAGTAGGAAGATCAGAGGCTTCTCACTAAACCAATCTTTGCATCCCTAATGACTGCCATGCAGCTGCCAGAAAAAAAAATAAATTTTTTTACACTTTTGTTGATTTGATTCTCATCAGGTGTTTCTTACGATACTTTAGTGAAGATTATCCCACAGTAATTGAAAGTACAAAACATGTAGAAATACTTTATTGGCTTGGTTTGCTAACAGTATTTAGGGTGGAGACAGACCACACAACTATTGGGAAACCCCGCTGGTTTTCAGACTTGGAACTGCAGCATGTTTTACCTGGTGTTGAAGTCATTTCCAGATCTAAGTTCCTTCCTCAGAGTTGCAACCAGAACAGGTTTCTGATGACCAAAGTTCAGTTTGCTTGTACAACTTTGTTTTGGGGTGTTGGTGTTTTTTATCTCTACTTCACAGTTAACCTGCTCAGTTTTACCTTGTAAATAATTGGCAGAAGAATCTTTCTGCTAACTATGGATCAAATTCTCAAAGAAGTTTAACTTCTGAACGATGGGCAGTCCCACGCACATTGTCAGTGTGTGGGACTTATCAAAGGTCAACACTTGTAGACAAACTCCCTCTTGATAACTTAGTCCCTGATGAGCATCCAAATCTCAATAGGCCCTTATGCAGTCCCTTGAGGATTCATTGTGTGTGGCTGTTCCGGCACTTCTTTTTTTTCCCCTTAAGATAAAGCACCAAGTGAAGCTCTACTTGTGATTGTCAGGCTGTGACATAGATACAGGAGACGTAAAGGAGCAGGAAGCTCTTGGTCAACTTCTATCTTGGGTGCCCAAGATACTGGTAAGTTGCAAGGACATGCTGTGTCAATAAACCAAAGTAACTAAGGGTTGACAAGAAAACCCCGTGGGAGAGCTGGCGCTCGTCTCTGTTGATTGCAGCAACAGTCGTCAGTCGTGCCATGATAAAGAACGAGAATGAGCTAAATAGAATGGTTAGAGATTGCAGCCTACGTGATGTAGATGGGTTCTTCTGGGGCAAACTGAAACGAAACTAGAGCTGGTTTTGTATTCCACCCAAAATGTTTACCTCCCAATGAGCTGCTAAAACAATCCATTTAAAACCATGTCTAACTGCCAAAAGTGCAAGAAAGCATGCACAAATATATATGGTCACAGAATAATAGTTCTGTAATTTATTCAGCATGAACGTAATCAGAAAAGGTTCTGCTTGGATTATAACAGTTGACCGTCATCAAATTGCAAAAGAGATAGGCTAATTTACATTTTGACTAGTTGGACAAAAAAATTAGAAGACACTGAAGCATTTCAAATACATATGAACAAACAAACAACCCTTACAATTAATAACATACATACAATGCTTTGAGAAAACTATTTTTCCTAATAGCCTAATGACTGGTTGTTGCTACCATTCTCAGCAACAACTGCCACCAAGTATAGAATAGCAATGCGTTACTAAGGAGGAATTTTAACCCACTTTCTTTTATTTCTGCCACATTGTTGTGTTTTTGATCCACAACAATGTAATCCTTTCCAGACTGACAGACGTCATGACTGTTTCTAATCTCTACTTGAATTTCTTGAGATTGCAGGGAGGCTCTTTTAAAGTGATTTCTTGAACCTACAGATCCAGCAGGAACAACATCTCAGTGTGGCTTGTGAACTTGTTGTTAGTAATCTAAAAGAGAGGCTGATTCAACATTCAAGGAAATAACTGAGTTTCCACCCAAACAGATGGTGTTTTGGGTAGCTTTTTTGTCCTTGTCCTTGAAACGTGTTTTAATATTTGAAACGTGTAATTGTGATAAAATCGAAAAGCATAATAAACCCAAAAACATTTTGACAATGCTGTTTAGACAAAAAAAAAAATGAAGTATTTATAAATCTTGCTATCAAGTGTAACAGATTTTAACACATTACACTATTAAAGCCAAAAATGTCTAGCAGACTCCAAACATACATTCATGTACAAATGATGTCGTTAAACTTGCCTTACAGTCTTAGTTCAGCTTTCTTTCTACTACAGACTAAATCAAGAGCTCTTATATATTTAGTGTTGGTTAGAAACGTTCTCTCAGTAGAAACTTATGGTCCAATTAGGGCTCTGCTAAATGAAGGCAGTGCACCATAACTCAAAGCCTTCCCTTTCTCTGCACACATCATCACTCATTTAGGTCCATTAAAGTATCCAGAGCACATTAGTTTCATTTCCTTGTCTCTTTGATCAAATTTGAAAGTTTCTTCTAGTCGTTTTAGGGACTTCAAAGGCCACCAAGCCTAATAAAGACGATATCTCCTGCTGAGCAAGCCAAGGTTGTTCAAGAAGACCATGGCGCTCAACATTAGTAGTGGTGTATGTTTAAATAACTGTTTTAGGAGAAATAAATGTGCATACTGCATATGAGTCCTAGATAAAATTAGAGGATGAAAATGATAATTATTTAATTTTCCAGGCATATTAACCTCTTATACCCTCAGGGGGTATAAATAAATTTAAACTTAACATTTTGGGCAAAATCTTTATGCGGAATAGTTTTTGAAAGATCAAAGCCTCTTTTAGCGGATAATAAAAAATAAAAAAAAATTTAAAGGCACGTGAAGCCTTTGTTTACAGAGCGAGCCGAGGTCGTGGCAGCTGGACCCACCGGTGGGTCCGTCGGGTTCTAGGGGTTAAGTACATAGGATACAAAATGTTTTATTACTAGTGTTAAGCCACTTCTGTACCACAGAGAACATTAGAAACGTCTTCCTGAGGTCATGGATTTAAAAGATTGAACTGTTGCTCAGTGGTCTGAAGTTCTTATTTTAAATGAAACTAAAATGATCTTTTCATGTGAACTCTGGTTCTGGATTGCAACTGCATACTTTTAAGGAAAATCTGCATCACAAAACGTATTCTATTAGGGTTTTTTTTTTTCAATGTGTGCCATTTTTATTTCCTCTCACTAAGTAATGGAGATGTTGATTTTTAGGCCTCTAACATATCCTCTAAGGAGTGTTACCTTTATTTTGATTCCAGATTCAAATACACCTTCTGGTTCTTGAGATATATGGAATTAACTTTGGGGGCGGGGGGGTGATTTTTGAGAAATCTCCAACGATGCATAGGGAACAAGGGGTTAAAATATTTTGACACTGTAAGTACTCACACATATCATGTTTACTTTAATACGCAGTTTTTTGTTGGTTCAACTTATTTCATTTTAAGTACCACAACCTACTCTATAACCACTCAAAGCTAAAACTTAAACGTAGATATTTAGAATTAACAAAAAAAAAAAATTACGACATCCTGTTTGGTTGTCAAACGCTGCCTTGCAGCTAGAACTGAATAATTCAAACAGTATTTTTGTGTGGCGTCTGCAGCCTCTCACTTTCCCTGTGCATTTTCTCTGGTTTGTTCATGTGGCTCTAATTCAACTGTCATCTCAAGTTTCAGTTTAAAATCAGTTTATGAATCTACTTTAATCCAATAACATGTAATCATTAAGTCAGAGTCCGATCCAATTTCACACAGTTCACTTAATATGAGGACGACACAGTCAAAACAGACTGCACTGTGGTGTAGGGAAAATCAGGACATGGTTTAAAGTCTCATGGTTCCTTGTTCATAATTAATCCTTTGTTACAAAAGTTCTCATCGTCACTGACTGTTTAGTTTTAAAAAATGAAATGACAGGGCAAAGAAAGACATGTAATATGAATGGAAAGATAGTTATTTGTTCGACAAGCACGTTTCTAATGCATTTTAACTGTCATTCAAAATCATAAATCACTTTGTTGGCCTGTAAGGTTTCTAACTTGTGCTTTTCCTTCTGTCCCTTGCTACTTGAATTGTTTTGAGGGATTTTAAAACATGGACAGATTAGTGATATGTTTGCTACAGGGCTGCTCTACACTTTTCTTTGATTAGTACAGCCCTTAAAAATCACCAGGCAATTTATGGCACAGATTTAGGGTGGAGAGCGTATAGCTGAAGAAACATGCCAACTTTGACTTGAAAATTCTGCCAGACACACGCCTATGTTGGAGTCATCGTACTGATGGGTGCAACCACCAGTTATTGCTTTTTCAGTAACTGTATCTAATGGGGCAAGTCTGTAGTGACTCTGAGCATAAACAATGTTTCTAACACTGGCAAAAACATTTTTTGAAATACAACTGTTTCTAATTAGTCCCAGTATTTTCTGGTGCAATAGCCAGATTTACAGTAAATCTCCATTCGCAGAGTGACGCAAACAGTGATGCTGCAGAAGACCACAAGCAAAATTCTCACACTTGTCTTGCTGCATGTTTAGATGTTGTGCAATAAAAGCACTGGGTCTTGCAAAACTTTTCATACCAGTTGAACTTTTTTGACATTCTTTAAAGTTACAACCACAAGCTTTCATTAATTTTATTGGGATTTTATGTGATACACGAGCTGTTCATCCCCCGCTTCTTAAAGATTGGGAACACCAAGTCTGTTACCCTGCAGGTATTACTACTTTAAAGAGTCGGTGATGTTTGACCCTCAGTGTCTTGAACCTTGACTTGAGAAAATCTCATTTACTCCTGAAACCCAGCAGGAGCTTTTTAACTACCGTTGCGACTTTTGCTAGTTTGCTTTTTTTCCTTAAGCATATCAGACGTCCCCACTGGGGTCCAACTATGGTTCCTCTGGTTTCCACTAGAAGTCCTAGACGTTGCCAATTCAGATTTCTTAGACAATTAAAGAATCCCAGTCAGTGGTGTGAGTTAAATGTCTCCCTAACTGGGTCCTTTGCCAGGTGCTCCAACTTCACTCTTCCCACTCTCGTTTGGGTTCCTGAGGTCTATCCAACAGGCCACACCCAGCTGGCTTGTTACCAACAATTACAAACTACGTTGTGCTTGGACGCTGTGTAGAATGCTGCATCATGGAAACCCCATGCGTCACAGAGACATCCATTAATGAATCACTGCCCAGATCCAGATTGAGGAGGCAGTTTTCCCAAAATCCCAGTCTCTCAGATCTTGACTTATATTTGTATAAACCTTACATTTTATGAATTGTATCGTCTTCTGCATGTTATTTTAAAAAAATATATGAAAAGAGATATATTAAAAAAAAAAAGAAAAAAAGAAAGCTTTGACTCAAATATTAAATGTCACCTCTATCGAATCTCCAAATTACCATTTGGAGCACACTTTTTTGAGCTCCAGCGTGTGACTGCTATATGAAGTTATGACGACAAAGTGGTTTAGATTACTGGGCGAGGAGGAAAGACCATAAAAGATGACTGATCACCACAAGCTGTTGTGGTCTTATAGGGTTCCGATTGCAATATCCCATAAACAAATCATCCACACATTCTCAGTGTCTTATGTCCGACAGGCAGTTTGTCTGATGACCGAGGCTTTTCTCTCTGTGTTGTAACCTGTTGAGCACTTTCGGTTTTTAGCTGTCTGAAGCTTAAGTGAAGAGAAACTATCCTCTTTTTCCCCCCAGATAAGACCAGTTTTTTTAGACGTGGGAACTTGTTGGAACTGAGAGTTACAAAGACTCTTCTGTCCCCTCCTTGTTTTTCAGACATGACTAAGGCACAGACAGGGAGATGATGTATTGGTCTCTGTACCACAACAGAAACAGGGAGGGGGGAGATTTTTCTTTAGCTAGTCACGTACTTTGCAATAAGAAAATATTGCATTTTTTTTTTTTTGGAATTTGTGAAATTGTTTATGCACAAAATAGATATTTTTGTTTTAAGGAACAAGATATGCTAAGATATTGCTGCCTTCCTTGAGCATAAATGAGGATGAATTCTCATTGGAGACCAAATTTTAGCAATTTGTAAACTTCACACACACACACACACACACACACACACACACACGCACACATGAATCCTCGCTGCAACCACAATTCTGCTCTGGCCTGAAGAGCGCATCAAGGGCTGGTAACAAGGTCCATATGCTGTCACTTCCTCCCACTACCACCCTACTGCGAGGAGGTTGTATTAACAAGACCACAGAATCCATTGATTAACTTTCTGGAGGATGAAAAAAGACTAAGACACAAAACAAGGGGAATTACAAGCTTCTTTGTGCAATAACTTTTTTTTTATGTTTGAATGTGCGCAAAGTCCATGATCTGGAAGGTTTATATCCTCCCATCATAGATCACTCTCATCTTCTGAGGCTGATTCTAGTGAAATCTAATGAGTGAAAACATAAAAACAAAGCCATTGCAAAACCCTTTGAACTGTTTTACATTTTGTCATATTAAAACCTCATGCATAAAAGTTTCCATCAGGACCAACCCAGCGTAGAGCATTATTGTGAGTTGGAAGGAAGAGGCTACATGATTCTTAAATTTGTTTTCCAAGTAAAAATGTAAAAAGAGTATTTTGGTGTTCAGCCTCACTTGAGTCAGTAATTTGTGGCACCCCCATTCACTCCATTTGTACTTCAGAGCCTGTTAGGGTATGTCTCTTTGCCCAACTACGCACTGAAACGTGAAGATAATTCTTTGTCATATTTGACAGACAGCCACATATATTCAATTAGATGTAGGTCTGCTGCACTTTGACTGGACCAGGCATAGCATAGGCTTATGCTCTGACTTAAAAAAAAAAATTATATATATAAAATGCTTTCTTGGCAAAACATTAAAAAAGCTACTTTTACAAGACACTGTATCTCCACTGCAAATGTAGAATAAGTGAGATTTTTGAGCAATGACAGCATATTTTTTGGTAATATTTCTTTTTAAATGCACATGATGAGCGTTGGACTTTATTTAATTTGCCCAATTATATAAACTATATGCACAACTCATGAGCCATATAAATGTGAATTTTCAGTTATTTTCTAGTGGTGTCGTAATTAAGCCTGCTTTCTACTGAAAAAGAGCTTACACTAGCTCACAAGACCACCAGCGCAAAAGCAAATTAATTTGTCATAAGGATGAATAAGCTTTAACTGTTCAAGGAAAAATATTTCCTTCATTGACATGAAAGAAGGGGGACAGGATTACTTGATGAATGTTATCCTCTATTGTTTTCCTTACTGACTGTTTCACAAGAGGGATTACACAACCACCAAAACCAGGATGAATTTTCATTCACATTGTTGGAAAAAGAGAACGCAGGTCAAGCGAGAGCATTTTGATCTTTCCCTTTCAAACTCATCGCAAAGAAAAAATATTGGCCCTTGCAGAATAGGCCATCTTAGTCTCTTTATTTTCAAATTAATCAAATATGTAGCTCTGTGAAACTTTAGAAGGAACCTCGTCAGGAACCTCGTCATGTTATTAAGAATAATTGAATGACTTCTGTGCAGGATGTTAGTTGCAAACATCTGACAGTCAGATGAATACATCGTTTTTTGTTTTTTTTTACATCCACACTGACAGCTGTGCGTTGTACGCGCAGCTCTTCTCTCAATATTTTCCCATCCAGCCATGCTTGGATCCAATTAAAAACAACATAAAACCAATTCCTGTAATCTGGGAGGCTCCGATGCGAACCGATGATTTACTGCTAATCATCAAACACAGCAGCGTGTTCAAGCGAAGGCTGAAAGGGTTAGTGCGTCAGCTGTGACACACATAAAGCAGCGGCTCTTCCCATGAATGCATATCAAGGTTGGGCTAAATCACTGACATATGGCAGAGGGTTGGAGACACATTATTTAAAACAATTGTTTTGTTTAGCTATTACTGTGTGAAAATTTGTTTTGTTATCCTCACTATGCGGCAGACAAAACAGTTTTGCACAATCCCCCAGTCGCTCCATATTTTGCGGTCTCGGATCCATCCCTGTGGGAATCTGACTCTGCTCGTTATGTCACTCGTCAACAACATCACTAGGCTGTTCCAGAGGAGGCTGGCAAAGTGGGATTCCCCTCGCAACATCACTGCCTTGGAAACTTAGCAAAATAGGAAAATTACTTGACAGTTTAGAGGGGACAACACAGATCATTAACACGCAGCGCAAAATAAATGATTCTCTTGTGCTGACATTAACTTTCTGATATCAGTATATAGCTGATAAATAGAAATTTTGCTACATTTGGCTAACATTTCAAACCAACAGAAAACAATGGATTTGAAACCAGAATCAGATTACAATGATTGTAATAGAGGTTATAGCTATTTCATCTTTAACTCCTGGTCATAAGAGTAATTACAGACACTGATCATGGGCATGAGTTTTAGAAAATGAGAACATTTTAAGATACCTCTGAAGTTTTCTTTTTTTTTTTCTTCAAAAGCTTTAATTTATCGTGAAACTTCATTTTCCCACGCAGTTTTAAAAATACATACTGGCTCATAAATACGAAACACTGATTAATTGTAACCAAATGTTTCCTCTAAAGGTGACAGCTTGGGTCAGAAGGTTGGAACTCGTAAATAATTGATCTGGATCCAATAGGGGAAAGATCCCAAACACACAGTGAACCGGGTTTGAAATAAAAAAGGTCAACAATAGGTTTCTGGCATAGCCACGACTTCAACAAATTGTGACAAGGTCTAATTGTGGAGCGTGTTTATAACCCATGGCGAGAAAAGCAATCAATTTAAATAAACTCAACAAACTGACTTGTCAATTACGCAGCCAGAATTAAGCCAGAAGGTTCTTAACAGCGACAAAAACTATGTGATTTTTCTGCAACTTTCTAAAGGACATTAGTCCAAATATTGGCGTATGCATGTTTATAGTTGAGCCCGTCTGTATAGTTGCAATTTTGTGAAGATTTTAAATAAACTAAATTCAAACTTGACTGCACAATTCAAGATGAAGTTTGTTGCATAATTTATCCACTCTAATAAAATAATACTCAAAGCAGTTCAAAAATGTTTTCAAATCCCAACATTATCAAAATAGTCATGATCATTAGGTACAGAAAAACATCTAAAAAAACTGAGTTTCAAGCAATTAGAGTACTGAACACATTGATTGAGGACACTTATATAATTTATGTTAGCAAAACCTGACTTTGTCCAGGAAGAAAAATATATTTTAAAGCATTTAAAGTGACCTGGAGTGCAATGTTCAAATAGGATTATTGTGAAAATGGGGAAATAATTATTATAAAAATTAGACTAAGGAGTGTAAGCAGAACCACAACTAATGGATGTCTTGGAAAAAATAGGCTCAAAGTCACGATAACCAGAAGCGCTGATTCGGACCAGAATAATGTCCAAGAGCCAAGTCAGACTTTAAAACAGTGAGAGAGATTTTAATTTCACTCACAACTTCAGAAGAAGACAACTGTATACACTGGAAAAGCACAACATGCAGCTGAATGTAATAAGTGATTATTTCAACCTTTCTTTAGTTTGTGTTCTTCCTCCATCTGGTGGACGGAATGAAATACCTGCATCGTCAGCACTTTTCTTAGAAAATGTTGAGTATTTCCTTTGCTGGCTCGGAGACTTTCTCTGTCTGTCTCTCCCCCTCATTCACTCATAACTGTTTAAAACAGATGAAGACAATGATCTATGGATGAGCTTCAACGAGTTTTAGTAGAGATCTCAGCGACAATTCATTGACATTTTGATTGTTGGGAGATAAAACGTTAAAAGCCTGCTCTCTGGCGGTGTGTGTGTGTGTGTGTGTGTGTGTGTGTGTGTGTGTGTGTGTGTGTGTGTGTGTGTGTGTGTGTGTGTGTGTGTGTGTGTGATTTGTACTTGGAAATTTTATGTTTCTAATTTCTTGTGTCAGTGACAAACTATCTCAAAATATATTAATGGAAATATGTAATCAGTTCCATAATTGCTGGTCACTGACTCATCTGTCTCACAATTTAAAGAAGCAAGCAGATCTGAAGACAAATCAAATAAAAAATAATTACATTTAAACCAAAGACTTTGAGAAAATGACAGGGAACTAATAATTATTGCTGTAAATATTTAATCTTGTTATTCATTCATCTTAGTCTGGTTCTGTGGGATTTAATTCAGTCAAAAGAAACTGAAAACAGATGCTCATGCTAACTGCTCAGAAGTAAAAGCTGAAAGGGGGAAGCTTTATAACGGATGTTGACTGAAGTTGATCATGTTTGATATGTGGAGGAAAAACAAAACATCAGTCTTCTGTCGGGAACCTCCCTGCCGTTTCAATCCAGTCTTATTTTTCCCATATTTCTGGAAAATGCCCTGTTGTTGCATATGTTGACCCTTATTGATGATCATACTTCCTGTGTAATGATATATTTATAATACAGTGAATCTTTTAGTATCTCTTCCCAATTGATATAATCAGATCATTTCTACAAACTATGCCTTCAAACTGTGGCTTAAGAGAAAGAAGAAAATTATATTGTCGGCTGTTGCAGCACTAGTGATGGTCTTTTTTTTTTTTTTTTGTTAAATTAACAAATTTCTAATTGCCATTGTCTTTTTCTTACAACTTCAATTATCCAATCCAGTAAATGAAACCAAACAAGGTCGTTCACAGAATAAATTTTGTTTACTTTGCATTGGATAGGATAGGATTTGGTCACAACCAACTCACTCAACTCACACCTGAATTTCTCTCCAAATGTGGCACAGATGAAGAGAAGATATACCAGCCTTCCTAAATTATAGAATTTATTCTGAAGATGTACTGTTGTAATCTTCATAAACCTACTGCATTTAAACATTTTTATGGAGTGTACTCCAAAATTTGGACTCATTTAACACATTTATTTTAATTCCCACTTTGCCTGATGTTCTCCAAAAAGGAACACGTATGTTAGTATTAAGTTTGATCTCAAGTTTTCCTGTCACTAGGTACTCTAACGAGTCAGCTTCTTCATTGAAAAGAGCAACAAAAAAAAGGTTTTGTCAATGATCCAACTGTCATAAAAAGCTTTTTTCTCCTCTGACCACAAGAGGGCAGTGTATCACTTTAATCTTTAAAGAAAGGGGGAGATCAGGCTAGTGTTCCTCAAGGTCAGCATTGTGCTTCACATTACAAAAGTTTGGGATGGTTCTGGAGTTCACAAAACGCTCAACAAAGTCTCATAAATCTTCTCATCACAAAGTCACAGTCGAGTGGAAGATCAGAGTGATGGAAATGTTTGTGAACAGCATGATACACAAGTCCATATCAGGTTGATGTGATGGTAAATTTGTTGACTTAGATAACTGTGTACAAGTAGGTTTGCTAATTTATATTAAAGATAATCTTGTAAAGAGCCGATTAACCACTGACAAAAAAAAAAAAAAAAAAAAAAAAAAGAACATTCTGTTTATGATTTGCTTTCTTAATTCCAATTACATCAGCTGGAAGTAAGGTTGCTCTTGGCAATACAAAGGAAACATCATTATTAATAAGGCAATAAGGCCCTCACTGACAAACACACGCACTCACACACACACACACACACACACACGCACACACACACACACACACACACACAAACACACACACAAACACACACGGATACACACACAGAAGGGAGAGGAGACACCATGTCAGGGAATGGCAGAAACAAGCGTTGGTCTGTCTTCAGCTGGGGCTGCAGTGGTTGCACCATTTGCTCACATGCTGGCAGATGTGCATGCACACACACACACGCACACACACACAGAGAAATAGAGAGAGAAAGAGAGAGAGAGAGAGAGAGAGAGAGACCATCTCTGGACTCATCCACAAGAAAGAGATTTGAGCTGTGGAAGAGCTGAGTTTGCCGCACAGACTCACACACACACACACGCATACACCCTGAACGTCTCAGCCCCCATTGGTTGACGTCTCTCCACCCCACCGCCAGAGTCTCTGAGGGGTCTGCTGCAGCACTCTGCTCCAGGGTCCTGGAAACGCTGGAGTGAGCCTCTTTCCCCCCCCTCTTACTTCTATTTTTGGGCTGCATATAACGAAGGTCCTCAGTCTGCCTCGTTTTCCACAGTTTTTCAGCGTACTGGTTCCCAGCGTGCACCGCCTGCCGCAGCCTCACAGCTCTTTGAGCAGACAGAAACAGCAGCGCGGCCTGCAGCTCACAGAGGCTATATGATACCGCTGAGACAACGAGAATCTGAGCAATAAGCCAGCGAGAAAGGACGCATAAATCGTGCCTCGGCTGAAGGGCCCAGGGGCAGCAGCCCAGTGCTCAGCCAGCCATGTAGGCTGCGGCCGCAGCTAAAAGAATTTGGGAAGGGCCCTTCCTGCAGCCCATCCCCCCCATTCCAAGAAACATGGTTTAACTGAGATCCTCCGAAGCAGAGGAGGTTTCAGAACATCTTCAAATCTGAAGCACTGTGTTACATTTATAAAATCTTTCCAGACTCTTTAGGGACAGAATTTGATTTGGGGGGGGTCCTCCAGTTACCTTGAAACTCAACTAAATCTCCTTTATATAATCCATATTTAAACATTATGATTCACACATTTAATGTGATATTATTTTTTATTTTATCACAGGTTTATTAAAGTGTAACTAATCCCCATCTGAAAGCCCCACCCCTGGCAAACATTGAAAAATTCCAACAAAATGGGTGGAGCCAAAGGACAGCAGAGTGTTTTGAGGAGGGAGTGAATGGGACTGTGATCAGTACGAAATAAGTGTTGTTGTCAACCTATCCACTGAGTGACTCTTTTGTGTGTGTGTGTGTGTGTGTGTGTGTGTGCGTGTGTGTGTGTGTGTGTGTGTGTGTGTGTGTGTGTGTGTGTGTGTGTGGGGACTTTTATGGTGACAACGCTCTGCAGCTTGGCAGCAGGCAGCCTGTCTGTCCTGAGCGAACAGCAACAACAGCCGTTAGCCGCCACTAGCTTCTCCTGCTTCCCCAGCACTGCAGCCAGTCTCATCAGTTCAAAACCATACTTTCAAAAATACTCAGAGCAAAGGAGACACATTCACGTTTGTAAAGCTAAGGTTATCAACATACCTGTCAAGTTTTAGATTCAGAGGAGGAGGGGGGCGGGGGGGGGGGTGCTTATTGGTCCACCTATGACCCCTGCTACATTGTTAAATCTACGTTTTGGGTCATGTTTTTCCTGTATGGATGGAGATCTTCCTAGAGATGTGCTAGTTCCTATAATCTACCAATATTCCACTGTAACTAAATGTGGTTACTCCAAATAAAATGATATATACAAAAGTCATTTGTGTTAGGATAAAAATGAACCTAAAATGAATGTTTCAAAAAGTATCAGAATCAAATGTCTGTGAATAAAATTATGCTTCAAACCAAACCACCGCACTTCCTGATTTTCTGTCTTTTTTTTTTTTTTTGCATGTTTCTCACACTTATGTGTTTCAAACATCAAACCCATTTAAAAATTAGTCAAAGACAAAACAAGTAAACACAAAATGCAGGTTTCAAATAAAGATGTTTGTTACTACGGGAGAAAAAATGTCAGACCTACATGGCCCTTTGTGAAAAAGTGATCGCCTCCCCGGCCCCTGCTGTTCAGACATAATTTAACTGTGGTTTATCACACCCGAGTTCACGTCTGGAGCCACACCCAAGCCTCAGCACTGCCACACCTGTTCTCAATCAAGACATCACTTAAATAAGACCTGCCTGACAAAGTGAAGTACACCAAATCATCCTCAAAACATAATCATCATGCTGAAATGCAAAAAACAAAAAAGATCAGGAAAGAAGGTAATTGGGATCTCTCAGTCTGGAAAGGACTACGAAGCCAATCCTAAAGCTTTGGGGCTCCAGTGAACCATAGTGAGAACTGTTACCCACAAATGACAAAAACATGGAGCAATAGGTGGCTGGTTGGCCAAAATAACCCCCAGAGTACAGAGATGACTCATCTATGAGGTCACTAAAGACCCCACAACAACAACCAAGGAACTGAAGGCCTCACTTGAAGTCAATGATAAAGTCTCCAATATAAGAGACTAGGCAAAAATGAAGCAGAGCTTCAAAAGAAAAACAACTTCTGAATTAAAAGAACATTAAGGCTTGCCTCAACTTTTCCAGAACACTTCTTGATGATCCCCAAGACGTTTAGAAAAACATCTTGTGGTCTGACGGGACAAAACATTAAACTTTTTACATCTGGCGTAAAAAAGTAACACCGCATTTCAGAAAATGAACATCATGTGTCCTCGAGCTGAAACAAACTAGGGTTCTGCAGCAGAACAATGACCCAAAACACACCAGTGATTTCACTTCTGAATGCCTGAATAAAAGCAAAAAGAAGACTTTGGAATGGCCTAGTCTAAGTCTAACCTAAATCCTATTGAGATGCTGTGGCATGACCTCAAGCAAGAGAAAACCTTCCAATATGGCTGAATTAAAACATTTCTACAAAGGTGAGTGAGCCAAGATTCCTCCACAGCTGGAAAAGGCTCCTTGCAAGTCACAGCAAACACTTGATTGCATTTGGTGCTGCTGAGGGTGGCCCAACCAGTTATTAGGTTATGGGGCAATCACTTTTTTTCAAGCAGGGCCATGTAGGTTTTGTTTTGCTTATTTTCCCTCCCTTAATAATAAACACCTTCATATAAAAACTTCATTTTGTGTTTACTTGTGTTGTCTTTGACTAATATCTAAATTAGCCTGATGTTTTGAAACGCTTCAAGTGAAGATATTATGCTTTTAATCCTTACTTTTCTCATGTAGGTTAGTCACTGATGGTCTATATAAAGTAGAACTGAAATGCTTTGGTCTGAATTCCTCATTATTGTAGCTCTACAGACCAATCGTTTACACCGATTCTGAGGCACGTTTCAGAACGACTGGTTTTGCTTTTCAAATGTGGATGAGACGTTCCACTCCACTTTGCTCAGCCATTTTTGTAGTTTGATAGCAACGATACGATTATCTACCAGCAGAGAAACGTTTTACGCCTGAGCTCATTACAGATGTCAATAGCAGAAGACTTGTCCATCCAACTTTACATGATGGAGCCAGAGTCTGAAGCAGAGCAGGAAAATAAAGGCAGCGAACCTGCAGAACCACGCCTTCAAGAAAATCCATCGCAGTGGTGTTATTACACCCTCACTATCCATGCCAACTACCTACAGGAAGAGGCGTAGTTTAACTATAGCGTCCATGCTTGTCAGATACCTGTTAAAATATTAATGCTACCACGATATGAATGAGGCAAACGAAGTCTTGACATAATTAAGGAGTTAGCTAATGGGAGATTCAAGAACGTTAATGAACACATTTGGATTATGTGTTCCCCTCCCCCAAGACAAAAATTGCAAAAACAAAACCAAATAGTTATATTAAAAACATGCAGTACAGTTATATCCTCACGGAGGCAGCTAAAAGCTAGCACACAGCGCTAACAGAAACAGAAGATTCAATTATACTATCAAACTAATGGTCAGGATGTTATTATCAACATGCAAAATTCATGTCTGAACTAAGCTTTGTTGTCATTTTAGCGTTATTAGCAGCCTACTGCTTTGCTGTGTTCCTTGTTTCTATAGAGAGAAGGAACTGACTCTAAATCAAACAAAGTCTTTCATAAAATCCCTCTTGATATTGATAGAGGTTGCTGAAGCACTTGTCCTTAAATGAAAAAAAGAAAACAAAAAATTAACCAGACACTTCGAAGAGGCTCTGATGCCTGGGGGGGGGAGAGGGTGTAAGAAATAGTGTTCGTCAATAAACATTAGAAGCAAACATTTGGACATGTCTACATGAAACTTTGGCATAACTGAACTTGGACTACAAAATTGTTGTAAGAAACAAAAATGGCAGATTCACAAAACTGATTAGTCGGAAGTCATGACCTGGTTTAGCAGTTCCACAGCAAATAGACAAAAAATAAATAAATAAATAAATAAATACCCATTACAGGCAATAGAGAAGAATGAATAGTCTGAAAGATATAACTTAAAAAGAATAAAAATGCATTTACATGGCAGCAGGAGAGAATAAATTGACATTCTCAATGTACACAAAAAATTATTTAAGGGCTACAAAAAGGTGTGTGTGTGTGTGTGTGTGTGTGTGTGTGTGTGTGTGTGGTGCGTGTGTGTGTGTGTGTGTGTGTGTGTGTGTATATACAAAAAAAAAACCCTTCTCACCCTCCGAGGGTGGTCTCTTTCATCCTCTGTGCCTGCACATTTCTGGACTGAGAACTCTGATGTTTGAGTCAGTTATATGTAGGGGGCACCAAACTGACTGTAGCCCAGGGCTCTACATCTTCATAGATTCAGCCCTGGATGTTGTCTTGTTACATTAGTGTTGCTCTAAAACTAGCAAAGTAAGAAAAGAATATAATCTGCAAAGTACGGAAGGTGTTTTGGTTGTTACTTTTTGTGTTGCATTAAAATAACAATAAATAACTAACATTATAAGAACTGCAATGATTAATATGCTATATTAATATTGCAACATTCGGAATCATCACTGCTTTTCTGTTAGGCATAAAACTAACTAGTACATGTTAAACATTTTTTGTTGAATACTTTTTCAACAAAGTCATCGCACAGTAAAAACCTCAAACTGACTCATGTCCCGGTGCAGAAGAAAACAGTAATGGCTAAAACATTTGAATCTCTCAAGTTCTGTTTCTCCCCCAGAAAATGTAATCAGTGTTGCCCGTAAACAATCAGGTTATCTATTGGTCAGCAGACACAAACTGCAGGGGTAATCCTCAGTTCTGAAGTTAAACACTATTCTTCCCACATTCATAAATTAGAGGGAGGTTCCTAATTCTACAATAGCCTATAGGGCTTCAGATTCATGTGGAAACCTGTCAGAGGGAGGAAGCATGTTTATGAATGAACATAGTGCTCCTCTGCCCGAGTTCAGGGAGAAGTCCTTTAAGTAAAGGGATGAGTAAGGGGAGGTGTGCTTGGTGTGGGGAAAGGCACCTGCTGCACTTTCATCACATGTGCATTTTTTGTACGTTTTGTTGCAATTAATACCAAAAAAAAGGGGGGATTTAATCAACTTTAATGCAACAAATGCTGGAGTGGGTCTAAGATCTGTGTCTGTTTGTCACATCTGCTTGCTTGTAAAGTTTTTGTCACTTGAGATGCAACTACACATAATGTATTTGTTTTTTTGATCATTTCTATTACAAACAATGCTTTCTGTATAAATTGGTATACGGCTTATTGATGGCGGTGAATGCCAGCGGGCATTAGAACAGCGAGCGGCCATCTGCCAGCCTAACGAACTAGCAACCCCACCAGCTGCAGTCGCAAAACGCCCTACAAAGCAGGACATGCATGCAGCTTCTGACGTCTGCGGCCACACTGCGCTACAAAGCCCAGAAAAACCCAGGAGCGGAAACAATGAGAACCGAGCTTATAGGCGCCGCATAGGTCCGCAAATTGCAAGTTTTTTTAAGAACAGGCTGCTGTTAAGAGCGCATCAGTTCATTTCGGGTGAGCGGTTCGTGAGATTATTCATTTTTTCACGCTGAAAAAAGCCCACATACATAAAAAGACTCATGCAGGGGCACTTTAATACCCCGACATGGCGACGGCAAGAAAAGGGAGAGAGCTTTTTACTATTTTGGAAACTAGCGCGGACACAGAAAGTAGCACGGAGTGCGACAGCCAAGACGCCCCGCTTAATCTTTCGGCCGATGTGAAGTGGTTTGAAATTCCCAACAGAAAGCCGGACTCGGACGAGGAGGAAGACGAGGAGACGCGGGAGGCGGCGGAGGACGGCGAGGGAGAGAATGGAGTGACGAGCACGGCAGCCGCGGCGGAGACTGCGGACGCGGCCAGCCTGATCGCGGGAGGAGGCTGCAACATTATTCTGGTCACCGGCAGCAACGGGATCAAGCACGACGATGAGGACTACGCGGAGGACTGCTATTATTCCACCTCCACTAACTGCTCCGACACCAACTCTAACGATTCGGATATTGATTTCTCCGATCTGGAGGAGGAGGAGGAGCGCAGGAGCTTTTTCGGCTTTGAGGAGGACCTGGAGGAGGACTGCACGTCTCCAGACTTCTGGGGCGAACCGGACCAGGTGATCGCGATCGAACCGTTCTCCGCCGCCAGTGGCCCTCAGCACTCGCTCGGGGACGAAGCTGACACCCGTGACTATTTCCGGATACTCTTCCCAGATTCTCTTTTTGAACACATGGTAGAACAAACAAACAATTACGCCCTCTATCGGCAGAGAAGGAGTGGGAAATCAGACCCCCACTGGCACCCCACTGATGTTAGAGAGATGAAAGCTTATGTGGGTCTGAATATTCTGATGGGCATCAATCAGCTTCCAGACACTGGCATGTACTGGGCCAGTGACATTTTTATTGGGAATGCGGGTTTTAAAAAAACTATGACGGCCAGACGCTTTGAGAAACTCACCCAGTATCTCCAGCTTTGTGACCGGGACTCTGAGCCTGTGCGTGGGGAGCGTGGATATGACGGCCTTTTTAAGATCAGGCCTCTCCTGGATGTGGTGGAGAACACAATGTGGGATGCATACTCGCCCAACCGCTGCTTGACCATAGATAAGTGCGCCATTGCCACAAAGAGGCGCTTCTCTCCCACCCAGTACATGTCCTCCAAGCCCCTGAGGAAGGGGCTGACAGTATGGATGCTGTGCGACTCCCGCTCAGGCTACTGCCACAGGACGAAAATCTATGTAGGCAAGCCCAGCGATGATGAGGCAGCGGCCTCTTTGGGTTACAGGGTGGTGAGCTCTCTTGTGCGAGGTCTGGAGGGTCAGTACCACCATGTGTTCATGGACAGCTTTTTCACCTCTGTGCCCCTCCTCCAGAGACTGCTGAGGGATGGACTGTACGCCTGCGGGCCCACTCAGGCTGGGCGAAAAGGCTACCCAGAAGTCCTCCGCCCTCGTAACGTGGGAAAGCTGTGTCAAGGGGAATTCTACCAGTGCCAGCGTGGCAACCTGGTTGCTACGGTGACCCGGGATATCAAGATGGTTAGCTGCCTCTCCACCAACTCCACACCTGGGATTGTGGGAATCAGTCCGGGCCGTCAGCAGCTGGACACAGACGGAGAGGGGGAGAGCGACAGCCTGGATGGTTCTAGTTTCTCCTTCGGCGTGCCTCGACCCCTGCCACTGCTGCTGTACCAGGAGAACATGAGGGGGGTGGACCTGTGTGACCAGCTGAGGGAATGCTACCAGGTCGGAAGGCCATGCAAGAAGTGGTGGCGCTATTTCTTGTGGTTTTATGTGAATCTGTGCATCGTCAATGCCTATGTAATACTTAGGGAGACCCGTGGGGGCACACCGCCAGCGGGCTTCAACGGGAAGCAGTTCACCCAGCGCCACTTCCGCGTACGGCTGGCACAGCAGCTGATTGGAGACTACCAGGGGGCGAGGGGCATGGAGCGAGCGGCACGCAAGAGGCACGCAGACTCGCCCATAGAGTATGGACATCGGCTGGAGCGCATGTCGGAGCGCTCTCGGCGATGCAGGAACTGCACAAACAAGGGGCTGCGACATGAAAGTGTGTTTGGCTGCAAGATATGCAACGTCCACCTGTGCAGGGGTGGCTGCTTCTCTGAGTTTCATAAATAATTCTGAACAGATTTTTTTTGTTTGTTTGTTTTTTACAATTCTGTAATCAAACAACTCCTGTCAATGTTTCTTTTTTTTTTTTTTTAAACCATAAAAGAAATGTAATTCCAAAGGTTACCACTACAAGTGCACAGTATAGCCACACACTTTATGTAGAGATAGTTTTAGGTTAGAGGTATTATTGCACGAATTATAGAGAAAATAATTAAAAAAGCTGTAGATTCTTTTAAATAGTTGAATGTTTTTGGCATCTTGCCTTCTGTAACACTGACAAAATTGCCTTGTATCTCTTTTTATACATTTAAATATTGTAAACATTTTATATGGAAAAACAAACAAAACAAAACAAGAAAGCAAATGTTTCTGCACTCATAATAGATCACAAAATGTTTACGATGGGAAGTTTATCTTTCTCTTTTTTCCAAAATAAAGACTTCATTATGATGAACGTAACTGAACCATAATCTCAGTTTTTGTGGTTTTAGGCATGGAAAGCAACACCAAGGTTAATGAGCAAATGAGATTAGACCCTGCAGAGAATCAGATCTTTAATGAATATTCTTAAATACTTTTCGGTTGGGACCTTTAAGGGGACACAGCTTGGAGCAATTAGACAGTAGAAAAAGCCCCTCAGTCTTTCCAGCCAATGGACTAAGAGATTCAGTTTCTCCTTCCAACAGCAGCCATCTGTGGCCCATTTACAACATATCCAAACTTGTGGTACTTGTCGCTGACAAAACTGTGGAAAGGAATAAACACTGTGTTTTTGATACAATAATCTTTGATGGGCACATTAGAGGAAGCACATAGGGTAATGACATTTTAAGTTTGTACATAGTTATTTAAACAAGCACGGGTCGGATCAGAGCTGCTCGATCGGGCCGCAGCCATTGAGAGAGTCTAGTTGAAGATTTTGAACATCTTTTAAGAAGAGCTTGTGAATTTATTCTGCTGCAGGCTGCTAAGGCTGCATGTAGGCAGAGATAGGCCACTTCAGCAGGGCAGACTACCCGTCTCCAGCGTGCCTCTGTCTGAGGTCTCTCTCCTTCTTTAGCAGTCTATCTCTTTATCACTCTCTCTCTCTCTCTCCAGGCTCTACTGTGCCATCCCACACACACACACACACACAAATACACACACGGTCACGCACGCATATCACACAGAGGCACACACATCCTCCCCTCCCTTCCCCTTCACTCCGCTCTCCTGCACTCTCTCTCAGCCGTTCCCCAGCTGGGAGAGGGTTAGTCAACTGGACGCCCATCCCGCTGATCTGCGGGAGCCCCCGTGGGGAGTTGCCATGGCAACCGTGGCCGATGAAGACAGGGAGACGCCTGCAGGCCCACATGGTTGTCATGGCGCTCGTTCTGGCTACGGCAATGGGAGGTGCCAGAGGCCACACCTCCGTGCTCAGCTCTCCAAAAGTACAGAGGGCTGTGGTATGGTGGTGTGTAGTTGCTGCGTGTGTGTTTGTGTGTGTTATAGGAGCCGGCTGGCTCGTAGCCTGCACACCCTGCGCAGAGCCAGAATGGTTACCAGGCAAGCTCGACTACAAGCACAGTCAAGACTACGGCCGCTGCCAAATCTAAGCCAGAGTAATTTTCGAGAGACGTCTTCATGCAGGTGTTGCTGGGGATTAGATGAATCTATCTCAATGTGTCCCTCGTAATACCCAATCAACATCCCCTGCACAAAGACGGATGAGGCAGATTAAGCTACATTTGGGCTATTTATGGTGCAAGTCAAAAGCTTGGATGCTCAAACACACTCAGTTGAGCAGTATGTGATCAAACTTTTAAATTCTAAGAGCGAAACATGTTTATTCCAACAAAACACGGGAGTGCAGTGTTTCCTTTCTATTAGTTTTGTGTGAATCATGGAGTTCTGTCTTGAGCCGACTCCTTCTGTTTCCTGGACACATTATTTCCTGGAGGAACCTCGACCAAGAAATGTGCAGTGCTTTCCGTCTCTGGTCCAGGAAGATCTCAGAGTCTATGTCAAGAACATGGGCTTGGTTTCGCTTACATATTCTGTCAAATCATAAATGTCCCTTTGAGGAACTATTTCTTCTGGTTGCAATATGTGTGCTTACGCAAGGATGATCCTGAAAAAGCTTTACCATCTAAATCTAATCCTAATTTTAGTTTTTTGACTCGCATTCTGTATACAGTTTAACACTGGCATATTTAGTAGCAAATACTAGCCTATACTAACCCATATGGTTTAATTTGAAGGCTAAAAATGTATCAAACATTTCTATTTTTAATTATATAAATGAAAAAGAAAATAATATGTTAAATGTTTTTATCCTTCTTTTACTCAGTTGTCCTTGAACACACCTACATGTGTTCAAACACACATTAGCAGGACTTTGGAGAACTTGACTGAGGAGATAATTCATCCATCCATCCATTTTCTCACACCCTTGTCCCCAGTGGGGTCAGGAGGTGTGATGGTGGCTATCTGCAGCGAAACATTTCAGGTGAGAGGCGGGGTACAACCTGGACAGGTCGCCAGTCCATCACAGGAGAAGATAATTCATCCATTTGATTTAGGTGTATTGGACCAAGGACGCATCCCTGCAGGACGCTGGACATTGAGGACTGGAATTAGAGATTCCTACTTTAGAGAATTTGTGGTTCACATCAGTTCTGTCAGGAGGAATGGATCAGACTTCCAGAAAACTACTGTAACAGCCTTATGGAAGAAAACTCAAAACATTTAACCCAAGTCTGAGGAAATCTATTTCTTCTGATTACTATGGAATTTAGGAAATAGAAACAGTTTTAATAAGTCTGACTGACCTTAAACAAGAGAAGTTTGGTCTGACTTAACTTCAGACAGAGATAAAAACAAACGTGTACATCTTTTTTTTCCAGTGAATGTGCACTTCTATTGTCTAACCAGACACATATACATGTGAAAAACGTAACCTTATCATTTACACTGGTGATATGAATGACAGATCACATAATTTGGAGTTAATTAGATGAACTTAGTAATTTCAGCTCTGGGTGTATTTGTCTATATGCCTCCACATGTCATTTCAAAACAACTGTTTCTATTTCATCTTCTGTTTTATACTTGTAAACAAATAGCTTCGTATGTATGAATAAGTCAGATGACTTAGTCAACTTAATGACTTGAACTGAATGTTCTCAGGAAGTTCAAAGAACACTTGGATCCTTTAAAGACTGAGAAGGTTCTGTATGTGCTGCAGAAAGATGTCATGTTACATTGAGTTTCTAGATAAAAAGTGGGTTTAAGTTAAATAGACACTTTCATGTGTACACCAAACTGAACAAGTGGATTATTTTCCTAAGATGTCCCTTTGTAAAACCTTTCAGATTTTATGATCGGGCAGCTGTGGGTCAGTAGGAAGATACAAGTTGACTATCTTGTAGGCAGAAATTGAGGGTTCAGTTCCAGCCTCTTTTACTGCTTTAAAGAGCCCATAAGCAAGGCAATTAACTCCAATTTGGCTCCCAATCAGTGTCTGAAATTGGATGCTGTGTAAAAGTGTTATAGTTGGTCCATATGAAGCGAATAGGACATGTAAGTTCAAACCATTTCACAAGAAACTATTGGATCTCAATTGCATATTATTCATTTTAATTGTCCTGCTCAGAGGTGAACCTCTGCTTTAGTCTCAATAAGAAACCCATCATTTAACTGGGTTTCTTATTGTCTCGCATTTTGCTCCATCCATCGCCTCATCAACTCTGACCAGCTTCAATATCCCAGCTGTCGAAGAGCATCCCCTCTGCGTGACTCTCCCAACACAATGTTTCTTTATTTAGGCCAAAAAAACAGTTGACGCAACCAAAACATCTCTGATAGCACCATTTTGTTGTGCACCCTATATGGCTTGTGGCAACAATTGTTTTCTTATTGTCACATTTATATAAAGTGCACATTTGTCCTTTCAGTTTCACAGATTCTACGTGAGACTTGGAGATGAATTCCTCCAGAAGTCTATCGTCGACTTCTCTGTCAAAAGAAATCCCAGTGAAGTATATTGATACAGAAATATATTCCAAATATATCTTTTCAAAAATTGCATATTTTGGTTATTTGGATACATTATCCCCGAATCGTTTTTCAATCGGGATTGGATTGTTCTGCACATTTTCCTATTTGAAAATGTGATATTTGATTTTTGACCCAAGCAAAACAGGACTATTTGACATATTTTACCCAGTTTTGTATTTTTGATGTTTAATGTGGGATATACCAGTGATTTATTATAACATACATCAAAACAACAAAACAGCTCTAGATTTCCAACAAAACCATTTAAGTTAAATGGCTGACATCTCCATCTAGTGGACATGCACATATAATGTTGAACAGCATTTCAGGTTTAGACAGCAACAGAAATCATTCTTGTAAGAAATGTAAATGCAGTTACAAAAATATCAACAGCTGTGTACATAGCCATAAACCCTGCATTACAACCTCAGAGCAATGTACGTACACCCTTTTTGTTCTTCTTTTAAACAGGGAGTTTTCTAAACCAGATGGATCTTTTTGGTTTTTGTTGAAGAGGTTTTGGCGAACCCTGGAGGATGACCAGAGGGAGTTTAATTTCTGCGTCTCTCAGCAAGGGGACACCAAGAGTGATCTGTAGAGGACAGAATAATAAAAATAAAAGATTGTATCTTATGAACCCAGGAAAAAATGACAACACCTGGATAACTGACCTATTTAACACTAGCACATGCCTCAGTGAGCAATTGTATTCAAAGAGCTCACATGCAAATCTATTTGAGTGGATGGCAAGATGGAACAGGTTGAGCTGTAATACGAAACGCCTCCCTCGATGAGCCATGAGGCTTCTAACACCCCTCCTCCTTGCTGTCTTTCCCATCATGCAGTGAGTTTCTGGAGCTCTTTTCATGATTCGATTCAAGCACTTAAAAATGTTTAGTTTGCAAAATAAATGAAAACATTAAGCAACAGTATTGATTTCTGAAAACACCAGCCCTCTTATTTCATGTATAGTTCTAAAATTGCATAATAATATCAATAAACTCTCGTGTGAGACAGCTGCCCGAATTCATTATGTCGCAACCATAAATACCTTGATTCTGTACTCCAGATTCATCATGCTGCAGTTGAAGAAGGTGGCGGGAAGGTGTGGAGGGATGATCAATACTTTGGTTACAGTGTGAATGCCCTCAGCTGGAACAGCGTCTCCTATCCCGAACAAGATGTCCTTTGTTTGCACTTTCTTCCTTGAATGGGCCACAAAGGTTAGCTTCTCACACAGGTAGAACTTTGGCGTTACAGAGTGTGCAGAGGCATTGAGTACCTCCACGAAGACTCCCATTGCCTCTCCTACAGTTTTACATTCAAACAGATGTAAAAAAGAAAAAAACATTTTAGAAATAGACACTGAAGGAATATATTTCTGAAGATCAATGAGTTTTGATCATGTTAATGTTTAGCTCAGTTAATATATACTTCTGAGGATATCATAAAGTTCAAGTAGTACGTAGACAAAGAAATCAGCATAAGTAAATCTGGGGAATTAAATGTGGAATTAAATTTGAAAAAAAAAAAGCAATTAAAATCACTTGAATAAATTGTTTCAGTACAACAGATCTTGAAAATAATGGGATGTGGGTTCTTGCGAGCTGTCTGATGCTTAGTTCTTGCCAAAGATTTTTTTTTTTTAATTGAATTTCAGTCAGGCCCTTTTCTCAGTTCATCCTTCCTTCAAAAATATGAACTTTACAAGTGCTGTGCTTGAAGAAAGCCCCCCACCATAATGATTTTACCTCCTAGAATCCATCTTGGCGTGCTGCTTAGTGGGTAACGTGAAATGCCATGTCCTATACGTGTGTGCAGTGAGACTGAAAGAGTTAAATTTTAACCTCATCAATATGTTCTGTTCTTCCTTTGTTTCACTGGGTTTTCTAAATGCTCTGTGTCAATGTTTGAACTTCCGTTGTGCTTTTTCTTCAGCAGTGAAGTCTTGTGTGCTTAGCAAGCATGCAGGTAATGGCGCTCAACACCATTACCTCAATTAATGGTGATAATGGTGCTCAGTTGCCACCATTTATAATGTTCAGAGAATTTGACAGACAATGCGTCTGTCAAATTGTCTGACAATTTACTTGTGAACATTTTAAGATCCTTATTATATCATACCTTGAAGCAAACTATTTAAGAATAACTACTGATGGTTTCCAAACACAAATTTAACTGGTTTTCTTCCTTTTTTTTTCTTTTTCAGCCTTTTCTTGTTAAGTTGTTCAGTGTTTATTTGTTTTGATTTCTTTGTAAGTGTGGATGCTTACTTTCCCTGGTGCCTGTGTGAAATCTACTTACCTTGCTTTAAGCCCATTTTTTCAGAGGTCACATTCATGGTAACCTTCCCAGAGCCACAAAATGAAATCCTGGTTGCATGCTGTTGCTCCTATCAAATCAACACAAACGCGAGAAAATAATCTCAGACTTTCAGATCTTCTTTCAGAGGAAGTGGAAAACAAGGAAATCAAAAATAATTTCTCACCTTCAGCCCAATGATTATCATTTCTGATTTGGAGGCAAAAGGAAACTCAGAGCTGGTTAGAAAGGGAAACTCAGTCTTGGTTTTGTGTACAAGCCAAATTGATTGAGTCAAATGAGCTCGCAAACTATATGTGATCTCACCACATTTGCCTCTATAAGATGAGGGCATGTCTCTGTAAGGGCGGAACCCAAAGATAACATTACTTTCTTATCCAAGTTTCTTACATGCAGCTGAAAGTCAGTTTATATCTGGGAATAACTCATACCTGCTTGGAATCACAAAGCTGAATGGAAAAACATTAATCCCAGCACCCATGATTTCTGAACCTTAAAAGATGGGAATTCACCAAATTATTTTAACGGAAAAAAAAATAAATCTCAGAAAATAAATTACAAAACATACCATCTCCCTTGTTTTTGTCCTGAAGAATTATATGCTCAAAATAGAAGTATTTCTTCTTGTTGCTGCGAAAGATGGAGTTTTGTCCTTGTTCGTACCAAGTCACCTTAGCCTTCCCCTTAGCTCGGACCAAAAAGGTCTGCACTTTGATCTCCTTGGTGGTTACCACGGTTACTTTTCCAGAAAGAACGTCCCCTGGGGAGTAGGTGCCTTGGTCCTTCACTCTGTCATACTCCACTGAGAAATGCTTCACAGTCATGATAGGACGACATCAATACAGTAAATGCTGTGATAAAAGATCTATGCGCTTAAATACGTTCTCCCTGACAGCTGAAACTGAGTTAAAATTAGGATGATGACCTCTCTTTGATAAATAGGGATGCTGGCGTTACTGGAACAGTGGACTACAGTGCAGAATGGGTAACTGTGTCAGAACAGGTCACGTAATCAATCCTGCAGGTGTCCTTTTCACAGAGGTAACTCTAGCCAGGATGGCGACGGCTGCATCAGTTTAAGTGAATATGCAAAGGGACGATGTTTTGCATGTGTGCAAGTTTATGTTTGTCCTAGCAAGAATCAGTCGGTACAAAGAATCAGTTAATAGTAAATCACTTTGTATATTCTGTAGTTACTGTAAACAAAAAGGTGGAGAAAAAAAAAAATCAAAGTTTAAAGATTCAAAAATTACAACTTTTAGTTTATTAAAAGTACATTTGAAACAACACAAATTGCACCAAAGTGCAGTTTAACGAAATATACATTATTCAGCCTATATAGAGTTAGTTATAACAAGTGAAATCAATAAAACTGGGGATCAAAAGGGATCAAATAAAATTAAAATGTAAACAAATATGAGCATAGTATGTTTAAATTGAGGTTAAAGGTTACTTGAATCAAATAGTAGCCTAAAGAGGTCACTTCTGAGAGATGCTAAAATGATGATGTACAATCTTAAAAATGAGAAGTCAAAAGAAAGAGGCCACCACTATTCCCATCTCATCAAATGTTTTCTATCCTGTTTAAAGAAAAACCTGATCCATTGTGTACCACATGCAGACAAAAACAGTCTATCTAAACATCTAAACATAAATATAGGTGGTATTGCCACAGCCCACTCATTATGACTTAAATAAGATACACCTTAACCAAATCGAATCATTCTCATTGCATTTCAAGATCTCAACTGTAGCAGTTGCTAAAAAAGTAAAAGTGTATACGTTAGCCAAACCCAAGCCAAAAGGCTTACTGAAGGCTGATGAAATGAGGGAGACTCCTAAAGGAAGATTTAATTTATAATATCATCAGGATGAAATTCTCTGTTGAGTTGTAGAGTGAAGCTGAGAGACTACAATCAGCTGAAATGGGCATCTTTTATGTCTGTTATTGCAACTACCCTAGTGCTGCTTTTGTCCAATTTATGCTGTTATATTGGATAGAGTAATAGATTATTTTACCCCCAAGTAAGACAAGGATTGGGCTTCATTTCCCTGTCTTTACAGCATTTCTGACTCTGTGATCCAGCTGGATGTAGACACATTTCAAACAGTGCATCAAAAGTTTCAGTGGCTACAAATTGCCTTCAGCATTCAGTGGGAAGAGGAGGTGCACTCTTAGAAAAAAAACGGTAAACTACTGGCAGCTATAGACGCCAGTATTTTACCGTTCTTTTAGAAAACGGTAAACTACTGGCAGACGCCAGAAGTTTACCGTTCTTTCACAGTATCCATACCGTACGTGCATTGACGGTAATTTATTGTCAGGATTAATTAAGGTACAGCTACTGTGCATTTACAGTAAACTTCTGGCGTCTATAGCTGCCAGTATGTTACTGCAAATTTAGAGGATTATTTCTTAGAGTGTGGTCTTCCTGGCTGTGTACATTTCTAGCCCATCACAGAGCCTTTCATGAACATTACATTACATACTTTAGACATTTCTTTAAAAAGAAAACCTTGTGAATTCATATTAAAGTCGCCTGCAGTAGCTGTTGTGTTCTCTAAAGGAAATAATCTCAGTCATGTTTTCTTGGGCTCAGTCATGCAGCAAATTTGTCAAGTTGTGCTGTAGACAACACAGGCACTGACGAGGTTGGAAAAAAACTGCTGCTGGTGTGTCATACAAAAACCATAACATTCCCATTTAAAGGAAGTCTTAAAATCTGAGTTCTTTAAACTCCAAAAGGATAAGAAGGGTACATTGCATATTCTTCATAGGGAGGTGGAGGACCCATTGGTTGTGACATCCAGGCTGGCTGATTTGGACGTCCAGAAGGATTCTCCTCCGATAGCTCAGGTATGATGACAATGGGGAGTTTGACCACTAAGTCTGCCTCACATGTGATTTCTAGATATACCTGGGAGGAAAGAAACAATAAATAGTCCCTTCTTTTCAGCAAGATGTTATACACACATGCACACGCACGCACGCACACACACCCCCCCCCCCCCCCCCCACACACACACACACACACACGCACACACACACACACACATGTTTGTGTTGCTATCTTTGTGGGGACTTTCCATTGACTTCCATTCATTTCTACAGCCTAAACCTGACCTTTACCCTTTTCCTAACCCTAACCATCACATACCTAACCCTAACCCTAACCAAAACTCAATTCATACCTTAGCCCTAACTCTGACTCCTGACCCAAAAACAGGGTTTCCCCTCATGGGGACCAGGCTCCAGTCCCCACAAGGAGCAATTGGTCCCCACAACGTAGTATATGTTAGGAAAATCGTCCCCACAAGGTATTACAAACAAACGCACACACACACACACACACAAGCATATATGTGCTTTTTAGGTTATGCTTGGATGGTCAGTCCTACCATACAGTCCTGTCTTAGACTGGACTGTGTAAACACATAATCTACAAAAAACAACTCTGTCCCACAGGTGAAGCTTACCTTTAATCTGTACTCTAGCTTGATGACGGAGCAGTTCAAAATGGACGGGGAAAGCTCTCGAGGGATGGTGATCTCCTTTATTACCGTTGTTTTGCCAGAGAATGATTCGACTGCATCTGCCTTTTCCTTCAGTATCTCATGTTTCTGAATTTTACTTTGGTGTATGCCAAAGTAGATCTTCTTCTCGTCAAGTACAAACTTAGGTTTGACCGAACGACTTGAGAGATTCTCAATTTCAAGCCGGACCCGGAGGGCCTCACCTGTACAATGAAGAGACATAATCAGCTTCCAGCATCACACACCAAGACAATATCATACAAATATAATTTAAGGCCAAAATGGATTGAACAAGGGGACAAGTAATAGGTTAGAACATATCTTTCATAGTTGAGCATGCTTTTGGAGCAAAGAACACACTAGACATGGTTACTTTAAATTTTATGGTTCTTGTATTAACAAAGAATATGTTCAGTCCCTTTTCCTCTTTTTCCTCTAAGTAAACTCCAGAGCAAAGTATGCATAAATTTGTACTGTTTGAAATATTCCAACGTTGTTTTTACTACAACAGACTCTGTAAATCTTCAAACCCCAGCAATATAAGACAGAGCATAAGGTCTACTGAAGAACTAATTGTGCTTGTAAGTCAGCATGTTCACTTTCACAAACCAGATACTTGCCTTGTTTGTATCCTCTCTGCCTTGTGTGGACGGTCATTGAAACCTTTCCAGAGCCAAGAGCAATGTTTTTGCTCATGCTTCCATGTTGACGGGCCTAAAATGGCATCACATCGTTGTGACTTACATAAATGTTGTTTGTTTTCTATCTCTTAATTCGCTAAAGTGTGACAATTTCTTTTAACAGTTCTTTCTTTCTCACCATAAGTCCTGATACGGATGGTTTGCACACAAATGTGAAGTGAGTTTCAGCTTTTTTTGTCAGCTTCATCGATTGCTTCAGCTCTGCCTTCAACGTATGAACAATTTGACCAAAGACTGAGCAGAAAGATGAAGGTATTTTTCGGCTAAACAAAATATATATATATATATTTAAAAAAAGGATTACAGTCTGACAAGAGATAAAGACATGAACTCTAGAATAAATGAAGGAATCATACCTGTTTGGTACCTTGAAGCTGAAAGGAAAGACATGCCTTCCTTTTTCAATGATGTTCCAGTCTGGAACAGAAAAGGCTTTTGTTTAATCAATATCGTCAACTCTTGTTAAATTAGTGAAAGAAAATTAAATGAACAGTAAATTAAAATCGTGTCACCTTCTTGTTCTCCTTCTTTCAGGATATCCTGTTTGATTTGATAATATTTTATTTTGTCCAGGTGAATTTGATCATCTCTCTCATCCTCCCTGTCTATTATGTTCCCATAGTAATTAACTAAGCGAAGCGAAGCTTTTCCTGTAGCTTTAAAAACAAGCGACTGGATTATTGTTTTCTTCACGGCTTCCAGGATGATCCGTCCATTTATGGTGTCTCCGTTGGTAAAAATGTTCCTTCTGTTGATGGCGTCGTATTCGATCTGAAAGTGTTTGATGGTCATTTTCATCAGTTAGAAGCGCAAACCAAGACGAGGTTGGAACTGTGTGAACCCAACAGTCCTCCTCAGCAGTGTCAATTGTGCTAAAGAACACGCACTGCAGGTGAGCTTGTAAATCCCGACAAACCTGTTCAGGTTGTCTGATGACAAAACGTGTGACTGGTTGGAACACCTTAAGGTGTGCTTTCAGGGAAAAAAAAAACATAAAGTCATGAAAACAGGTCACACCAGTATTTTTTTGAAAAAAAGAAAAAAGGCAGGTTTAGCTGAAATTCAGTGTTCGGATATGTAGCACATATTGTTTTTGAAAACATCCTTTTGATTATCTTACTCTTTATAGGAGTTAAAAATGTGAAACTTTGTTATGCTGTGTGACATAAGAGTATTCTTGTAAAAACAAAAATCTCATTTAAATGACAGTGGAGTGAAGCTGTTAAACTTTGATAAATGAGACATTAAAAGCAGGCTAGGAGAAATAAACAAAGGTTGTTGAAGCAGAGACAACACTCTGAAGAGTTGATAGAAAGACCTGGTTATCTTGAGTGTTGAAACACTTGCTTGATGATCCAGACTGTGATCATGCTCTTAAGATTGTGAAATGTTTTTGTACGAAATTGTTATGATAGCATGTAGTAAAAATATCTCAGTGCAGCTTTCAGGCCTTCTGGAAAACTGACTTTGTGATATACACCTGCCTTTTCGTTACTCCTGAGAGTTGGATCAGTGGATAAAGGCTTATGATGAGATTGTGGAGCGAATCATTGAGGTACTACAAGTGCCTGAACAACCTAACAAAGGAATTAAAATATTCCAACGTTGAGCTGTATCAATGAATAATCATGGTTGTTTCTGAGTGATCCTTTATACATAAAAAAACATTTTTCAAAATTGCATATCAGATAATTTTGCATGTATCTCAGACTTAAATGCATACTGTTTTGATATGATCTCAAACCACAGCAAACCTTCTGTTGCAAGGCTCTGACAATGTCCAACAATGCTCACCTATCGTTTATCATCTGTCTATCCAGGTGCATCTTATACAGACAAACAGCTTTACTTACTGTAACCCTATTGCTTATTTAAGATCAATAAAACACTGCATGCTATCACTGAAGACAGTGAGGGACATATTTATATTTTTATCAATCGCGTCTTTGTGAGAAGACGCTACATTTGTAATGACAGGGGGTCACCAATAGGAGACAGCGTTATCCAGCATATTGGACAACATGTTTCATTAGGACAGAGATGAAAATCAAAGTTGTCTGTGAATAATTTGAAACAGTTTCTGCGCCACACTTCACACTTGTTGAAAGGAGCAGTGACCCCGTTTCTCAGTAATTTGTGATTGTTTCTGAAACATTATAACCAGCATGAGCGTCAGTACACAGGAATCAGTGATCCACTGTGAAATCTTACACCTTTCAGTGGAAAAGACCAATGAGCCCGGTGGCCTGTGACCCAGTCAGTGTTTCACTTTCGATACTGACCGCTGTGGACGGGGTAAAAAAAACCCAACAGGAGCCGTAGTTATAGCTTGATGTTCCTGGTAATCAAGCTTTTATTGTAGCCTAACCCCACATTCAGATATTTACCAAGTCAGTTAAAGGCTGTAAGTTTATTGATACAACACATTAAATCACAAGGCTGGGAGGTTGGAAGCAAACCTAGAGCAACACAATATTTCATTTGACAAAAACAAAGTGATCTGCAATACAGTTAAATAAATAAATAATAAATAAATAAAGCAGTTTTATAGATACCAACTGAAATTTAGGCACACAAACACAAACAATTTGAACAAAACTTTCTTGTCAGTTTGTCCAGTTGTAATGTACGTCGCACAGTCAGCCACTTTGGATTGCAGAGCGGTTTATGTTAAAAGCGAAGTAGACTAACATCATCCAAACATCCCAACATCTTCATGTAAAGCTGGTATCTATAACATAGTCATATAATCTGAAGATGAACACAAGGGGTACGATGCAGCTGCTTCATAGGGCGGTGGAGGATCAATAGCCTGTAGTCTGGTGATCGTTGGTGGCTCATATGAAGTTCCTAATAATTCACAAATGTAGCTACTGGAAGGAGGTAAGAGATTTTCGTCGGAAAGGTCAGGTAGGATGACAATGGGGAGTTTAAGCACTATGTATGGCGCATATGTGATGTCAAGATATACCTATGAGAAAGAAAAGAAACATATTCAAATGAAGTCAAAATGTTTCAGTATTTATATTGTTTCAAATTATCCTAGTTAAAATTAGACCTTTTTAATGTACCACCAGAAATAAAATCTAATTAGTTGGACTTGATGGGCACATTTGTGTCTGGGGATGACAGTTAACCCAAAAAGTGAGTTTCAGCATGCTGTTGGTAGTCAGAGGGCCCGGAGGCACCAGTGCATAACAAACTGCCAATGGGGTCTGCGAGGCTACTATGTAGTAGCTCACCGCCATCGGCGTGTGAATGTGTGCGTGAACAGTGTGTGAAACGCTTTAGGGTCCTCTGGACAAGGCGCTATGCGAGTAAAAGCCATTTGCCATTTACAGTTTGCCATGACGACAATGCTGTTTGTGATTTGAAAAAGCAGCAGTACCATTTAATATTTTCATTTTGACGTCGTTAATTGCATAAATATTAGTACAATGTACAAGAAAATGACATAATAACGTACTTGTGTGTAGTTTGCAAACAAATAAGTAGCAAAGCTTACCTTCAGCCTGTACTCCAGCTTGATAATAGGACAAACTAAAATGGATGGAGGTAGCTCTCTGGGGATAGTAAACACCTTTGTCACAGTTTTTGTGCCACTCATTGACTTCAAAGCATCAGCCTTTTCCTGAAGAATGTCATGCTTATCGACTTTGATATAATCTCCTCCATTGTACGTCTTCTTTTCATCCAGTACAAATTTGGGTTTGACTGAACGATTAGAAAGATTGGTAATTTTAGCAGTGACATGGAGATCTTCACCTGCCCAACAGAAAGAGGTGGTCAGTTCAAATCATTTATGCAGCAGGACATGGGGATCACATTACATTATAATTACAAAATTAAAAAAATAAAAAACTACAATTATTTGGGCTTTGTTGTCTTGACATTTTATTTTTTTTAGTTGAAGGCACACTTGAGAAATGCATCTATGTTATTACAGAGCAAGGAGGAGGAAGGACGGGGAGTTACAGACCAGCAAAAGAATGAACAAAGGTGAGAAGCCCCTAAAAGACAACGTGCTGAAAAAATAATATTTGAATGCGTTTAACTTATTTCAAAAATATAAAGGTAGCCTTTATGCAAGGTGTCCGACTCTTATCAGACTGGTTCTACTGAACTTGCATATTAGCTGTATTTGCAGTTTATTTTCAATTTTCCATATAAGGTGTTACTTATATATTATCGGTTGTTCTTAAAACCCTATATTTTGTCATTTTAGTCATAACAAAACTTAGCAAAAAAAATCTGAGAAGGTCCTGAGGGGAGGCTGGGAGGTTCTTGAGCCATATTGCATAACCGTCAATATTTGAGATGGTGTTTGAGAACGAAGACAGTCAGTCAGAATACCAATAAAACCGTATTTACCAGATATGTACCCCATCTGCCTGGTATAAATTTCCAGGGAAACTACTCCAGATCTTAAAGCAATGTGTTTCTCCTTGCTTTTACGCTGAGAAACCTGAAAAGACATTTCAACATAGGGGTTTACATATATTAAATGCTGTAAGATAATGTTATATTTTTCTGAAACGGCTCATCCCCGAGTTCCTTAAATCATATCAGTTTTTGAAGAACTCCATTTTCTTTCTCACCGTGATCCCTGGTAAATTCATCTCTGCTATGGAGACAAATGTGAAGTGGGTTTTAGCTTTTCTTGTCGGCATCATAGACTGTTTAACCTTGGCTTTTAAGGTATGAATAATTTGGCCAAATACTGAGGAGAACGATGAAGGGAATGTTCTGTTAAATTAAAGAAAACACACACAAGGATTAAACATCTGAAAAGTGACAAAATGTGAAATCTCATCTAATTAAACATGAATTACCTGTCAGGAATTTTGAAGCTGAAAGGAAATACATGCCGTCCTTTTCCAATCATTTCCCTCCCTTAAAAAGTGTTATTGTTATTGTTTTTGTTTAATCAGCATCATTGACTCTTAAAGTTGGGCCAAACAAATAACGTTAAAACTTGAAGCCATACAATACCATTCTGTCTTGTTTCTTTCAAGATGTACTGCTTCAGTCGGTAATATTTCTGTTTATGCCTGTAATCCTCAGTTCTTTCTGGGTTGGTTTTTCCCAGTATTCCATAGTGTTCAGTGAAGTGAACCCGAGCTTTTCCCTTGGCTATAAAAACAAGTGACTGGATTCTCGTTTCTTTGGAGGCTTCCAGGATGATCCGTCCGTTAATGGTGTCTCCATTTGTGAAAATGTTCCTTCTGTTGATGGCGTCATATTCAATCTGAAAGTTTTTGATAGTCATTTTCAGCAGAGAGAGGAGTGCGAACCATTGTGAAAATCAGCTCCGAGTGCAGCCAACACACTGACTCCACAGCATTTATACGAGCTTGGAGATCCCGAGAAACCTGTTTACGTTGCATCATTCCTGCAGAATGCATTGTTGGCAAACTAAATGTGGTTTATTTTCTGGTAAAAAAAAAACAATCAAACTGCAATGTTGGCATACCAAGCAGCTGAGTAAACAAGTATTAACAAATGTGGGCAAGCTGCGTAAGTGTGACATGACATATTTTCTGTAACATTTATCTGCTCCAGGTTTTCTCTCCCACTGAAATGGCAAATCTCCCTTTACATTGTGTTTCCACAGCCATAATTATACATTGTGATAATTGTATGTCATTATGGTTTTGATATTTTGGTTTACATTCCAAATGTTGATGCATACAAGCTGAGAAAAACATATATATTTATGTATTTTATAAAATAAATCACAAATGTTTCTACTTGGAACCCTAAAAAAATGGAGTATCAGATGTTACAGTCTAGCCAAACAAGTAAAACAAGAGTGTCACTAAGGCTAAGTGTTTTGAATCAGGTCTAAATCTACAAGTCATGGTGAGTTACAAACAATTAATGTACTTTTTCAGCAACTTGTAGCCCTTGCTTGAACCTGTGCATTGCATTTCACCCCTTCTTACTGTCAAACTAACTTGTGCGTAAATTACTGCATTACAGTTTTGTTGGATTTTTAGATGTCATATTATATGCCGATACAAATGCTCAAATCTCATGTATAATTTTCCTAAATGTTAATTACACCACATTTAATGTGGTTCTCATTTCTGTTTGGGCCCTTTTTCCTTTCAGGCACAAAATGTTGTGGGATGAGGCAACTTTTGTACCTGAAAAAGTGGAACATTGAAATAATCAAATCTACAGTGAAACGTCCAACAACTAAGTGCACAGACGTAGCTATAAACAGAACAACAAAAAAGGTGTAATAGGAATAAAAATTCCTATTTTCTCATCTCATTTTTTGTGTATATTGTTGAAACACTTGACTCTGCACTAAACAAGAGAGAGTACCTGAAGATCACAGTTGATTTCAAAAGGAGCCTCTTATTCTGTTATCTTAAGGTACTTAAAATAACCAAACATAATTTTTAGATGACATAAAAACATAACTTTTATGTAACCTTAAAATTTACGTAACTGGATATACTTTCAAAATATCCATAGGGGTCCTGACATTATTTTTGAAATACTGACTACCTTTGGAGGGCATCAATTGCATTTATGTAAATATCTAAATATCCTAATATGTTTATTTCTTCATAAAGACACAATGAAGGAGAAACATAGATCACCCATTTATTATGTACTTTGTAGTGTGAACAAAACATTCCAGATTTGACCTTTCACCTATAAGAACTGCTTTTATCCATATCTCTGCAAAATGTTTGTGTCACATCTTTATCTAATCAGAACAGCTTTCTCACCAAAGCAGTAAGTGTTCCTGAATCCACAAAATGTGTTAAGCTCTAAAGGACGTCTGTCTGTACAACATAGTGTAAAAATATTGTCCTCAGTGGAAACCAAAGCCAAGGATACCTATAACTTTTTAAGAACAATCTGCACGTTCTAAATTCGGATGGTTAAATTTGACAAAATCCACACACAGTCTGTGCTTATAATGAAGACGGGCTGCATTTATGCAAAATCGTGATTGTGCATTTTGAATTATGATTTAAACTTTATCAATTACAAATATAAAATGAAAACAGAAATCCTGTGGGAAATTTAATATTTACATGTAAAACATTTTGCATATTTTGGTTTTGCTTTATTTCATCGTTCATATGCAAAGACTGATATCAAGCACAATGCACTTATTTGGACCAAGGAGTGAACTGGATATAAATTGTAAACTCTGAAGTGGCTAATAGGATCATATTGGAACTCCAGTATGTTTCCTAGATTATTCCAACAGCACACCGGTTTGATTATTTTATGACATCACATAAGCCCCACCCACTCAGAGAAATAACTGAGGGTTTCCGAGAGACTCCTCCCAGATAGTGTAGTAGTGTAGTAGTAGTAGTAACTCTTGTCTTGAAGGTCAGTTTTCAGGCTAACTGGCATTATATAGCGCCCATTGTCACTTCAAGGAAGGCTTGAGAGTAGAGGTATGAGGACATCTGAACCAAGGCGGTCAGGGTTCTTTGGAGACAAAGGGAAGGTCTTCTCTGGGTAGCTGTAGTCAGATATTTATATATATATATATATATATATATATATATATATATATATATATATATATATATATATATATATATATATTAGGGCTGAAACGATTCCTCGAATGATTCGAGTACCTCGATTACTAAAATTCCTCGAGGAAAATTTACCTGCCTCGAAGCTTCGTTAATTTATGTTTTATTAGTTAGCGCACCGTGTTCCGGCCGGGACTTCATTTGCGTTGCGCGGAGCTCTCACTTCCGCCTCTGAGTTGTTGACAAAAGCTAAGTCTCAGCGGCATAAAGTCCAATCTTCAAGATTGGCCCGTGGGGATTTTATTGATTGATGATAATGCCCGACTTTTTATCGTTTTTGGGGAACCAATAAGCATCCTTAAAATGACTGGGGGAATGCCTGGAGTACGGCAGCATTTCTCCTCCGGGGCTGCTGGTTGAAAGCGAACGGCGGGAAGAGCGCTGAGGTGAGCGGATAGCCTGAACAGGGCGGGCGGCTGAGTAGCTGATGCTTACCGTGTAAATGTAGCTTTACCGACGAACCGCACAATAAATTTCATATCCCGGTCTGAAGAAACGGGTGGCGGAGCGCATCGTACATGGCTGGTAGATGCGTTTCTGAGTGTGACCAGTGAAGGTGTCGTAAATATCCCATATTGCTTCCCCCCGTGTTCGTCCCCCGGTCTAACGGTTGTCAGTCCGCTGGTCTATTTCCTCCCCTCCACCCCATGTTCGTTCATTCGCCCTCTCCTCCCACTCCAGGCGGCATTTCCCGTATTTTCAAACCCAAAGCGTGACAGGTTAGGTGGCAAGGTGAGTTTAATTAATCTATTAAACTCACTGAAGATGAATACATGAACTAAAAGCTGGATTGTAGACATTTTTATAAGCACATTTGTGAGCCTGCCTCTTTGTTATTAAATTCAATATAATTTCAGATTTTTCTATAACTTTTCTTCTGGTTAACTTAGAAAGTGAGCTATTATTGTTACAGGTTAGTTTTCTAAACTACAGAAAAGCAACTGTTAGGGATGCTCAAATATGAAAAATTGGACTGATATTGATATCTGATAGTAACATCGGTATTATGCCAGATTTACCAATATTTCATTTTATAATTTTTTTTATCCGATTACTCGATTAATCGTAAGAATAATCGATAGATTACTCGATTACTAAAATATTCGTTTACAACAGCCCTAATATATATATATATATATATATATATATATATATATATATATATATATATATATACACTGCTCAAAAAAATAAAGGGAACACTCAAATAACACATCCTAGATCTGAATGAATGAAATGTTCTCATTGAATACTTTGTTCTGTACAAAGTTGAATGTGCTGACAACAAAATCACACAAAAATCATCAATGGAAATCAAATTTATTAACCAATGGAGGCCTGGATTCCTTGTTTGTGAAACTTAGCGAATAAACCTGATTCTGAGTAAAAGTAGACGAGTGTCTTTTCTTCTCGTCTAATGTTTACAGGAAACATGTTATGAAGAAGGATTCGTTCCAAATCCCCCAAAGGAAGGATGGCCAGACGGTTGAAGCACTGCTCGTGGAATTCGACGTGCAAAGTCCCAGGCTGGAGGATCTGGAGTCCCATAGTTCCCATGTGATTTGAGGTCAGCAGGAGGGTATGACCCTGGTTCCACCCTGGTTCCAGGATGGCAGGATGGCACATCCTGCCATCCTGCGGATGTGCCAGATGGCAGGATGACTATTTCTATTTTAATCTCTGGATCTAAAGCACGCTTCACATCAAGGTAAACCTGTGGGAAAAAAAAATTGTTACTTCAATATCTTAGGAAAAGAACATATTCAATACAATCAAAGTTTGTAACAGCATTTGGTGAAAATATATATCATAGTTAGGCCTAGAAAATAAATCAATAACAATGCTTATATCAACTGATAATACATCCATGGGATGTAAATCTATGGAATAATACATCCCATAGATTTTTCATTAATTTCACTAAACTCTGACCCAGAAGCGCACGGCATTCTGGGAGATGTCTGCAGCTAAGCGATCCTCTGTTTCGGTTTAATGAAACAGCCGCACTTTTTTAGCGCCACACTTTTGCAGTGAACTGAATGTGGTGGAGATCTTCCCAGGTGTCAGCTTTAGAAAACCTGGATGTACCATACGGCTTTCTTTAAAAGTTCTCCACTTCAAAGATTGTAAAACTCCTCGGTCAACTTTGTCTATCCAGCAGAGTAGGACAAAGTCCACAGAGATCCAAGCTTGTGAATCTCTGTAGGATTTTTACTCCAAGCAAGAGGATTTTTTTGTTTGTTTTGTTTTATTGGGGAGCAGTTCTTGTCTGATCAGCTCTGAGCTTTATTGCATGGGGGAGTTTTGGTTGCAGAAGCAACTAAGAGGTCTGATCAATCTGTTCTATTTGTGATGTTTTGCTTTTTAACATGACACAACTGTCCAACTGTTTGGAGTTGCTTACCTTTAACCTGTACTCGACTTTAATGATTTTGCAGTTATGTATGGAGGGCTTCACATCTTTGGGAATGGTGAGGACCTTTGTAACATTTTCTGAAGCTGAAGGAGGGATGGGTGTTCCCACCTCATTTACTATAACTTTAGTCTGGCATTTTCTCTTCTTCCGTGCAAAGTAGCTTGTCTTCTTGTATATAGAGTACTTGGGCTTGATGTCATGAGGTGAATTGTTTTGAATCCTCAACGAAACTGACAATTCTTCTCCTGTGGAACACAAAGAGAGGTAAGAAAAAGCCTTCAAACAGTCAGTTGTATATCACTGTCAATAGCACTTCATAACCTCTGACCTTGGAAGAAACATGTTCGTTCAAGATCCACATCCATGGCGACACTTCCTGTGGTGAATAATGTCATTGTCTTTTCCAGGGATTCGGATTTTGGTTCCTGAAAGGCGACTTACTAAATTAATGTTTTCATTGTAAGATACGAATTGAGGAGTTACTTCCAACACAGATGACTGTAAACAGTGATTTAAGCTCTCGTAAAGCTTTCAGGCAGCTTGAGCTGGAGACTATTATAAATTGATATGATGACATTACAATGGTGTAAAAGAATCCCCAACAAACTAAAAATGTTTAGCCCTCTTCTACCCCCCAAAACTCCAAAATATCCTATTCTGCCTCCTTACCAGGACCTTGTCTTGACTGCTGTCAAAATCCATCTTGAACCTTAAGATTTTTGTCACCAACAATATACTATAGAATCATTTTTTAACATCTAAAAATTGAATTAAAGTGCATGCCAGAACATACCATTAACTCAGGGTTTGAGTTCAGGTCTATTTTTGCAAAAAAAATTATTGGAATCGTGCTCTTCTTGTCCATGCTCATTTTTCTGCTCAAAACAGCCTCCAGAGAGTATGTCACGCTTCCATACCTGCTGTAGAAGGAGGAGGGAATGCCCCTAGAGAGGAACCAGAGAAGGCCAGGTGATGGTGAGCATCATGCAGAACAGAAAAATTTATCACCTTTTCTCAAAATGGTCTAACATAAGCCAACTTGACAAGAGAGCATAAATGGACTTTTTCTCCATTTGCGCTCAGCATTTTTTCAGTGGCTTGCCAAAGAGCTGAACGCAGAGGGGCTACACATTGTTGCTGTTCAATCCATTCTGTTTTCCTTACTTTGTATGTTCTCCTTCAAGAGCTGGAGCTCTAGGCAACATCTCAATTCAAATTCAATATCAAAAACGCTATAATGATCCCAAGGAGAAATGAGGTAATAATTAAACAACAACCGGCTCTGGTTGGGGGCACACAGAATCACCGCTGAGTTACATTTGACCAAATGTCACATTATATAAGCATTACACTGATTTATGAAAATAATAAAAAAAAAATCTTACAAAAAACAATGACTCTCACTTTTGGGAGTCATTGTTACTTACTCTTCGGGGAACTGATAGCAGAATGGGTAGACATGAATTCCTGGAGTCAGAATATGTGACTCTAAACAAATGGAAAACAATATTAAAAACTTACAAAAAGATAAAAAAAAACTGCAGGAAATGTTAAATAAAATGCAAATGAATTGAGAAATCACCTTTTCTCAAAAGTGACATAAGATCAGTTAATAAGTAACCTGTATAAAGAGAATCATCTGTTCTCCATGCTGAGTTCTTGATGTATGAGGTTAAAGAAGAGTCAGTGAGCTGAATTCATGAATGCCATTTATTAATACCAAAATACAGCTGGTCCATTCTGACATGCCGCCTTTAGGAGGTAACAGACAAAATGTCATTTCCTGACATGTCATTTCCTTTAGGTTTAGCTTAGCCACTAGCTGAAAGAGATCAAAGGAAAACACCAAATTATTTATTCTCAACACTGTATACAGTTTACTGTGTAACTGCAGCTTCACAGTCTGCACTTACTCAACTTTATTCACTTTCTGCTTTGAAATTGTGTATTTAGTTGCTTGTTTAGTTTGTCTTTGTTAGTGGTTTTTGACAGGAGAATACCAAAACAAACATTCAGGGAGGCGATATCTGATGCTCACATTAGGTTGAATGCGAAAGATAAATAATTTTCTTTTTTAGCTGAACCAGAATACAAAGTGTGCAAAGGTCAAAGTGTTTTTATTTGGGATAAAATGATGGAAAAAGGTCTGAAAACTTTCATCAAGACTTGGGAACAACTTAATAACTCGTTGCTTAATTAGTGGTAGCTACATTTTTAATTAGTGACAATAAGATGATTTCAAAAGTGAGTCCCTGCTGCTCCATGCTGGCAGGTGTTCCAAACATGGACACAAGTCAGGTCTTACTTTGTTTTATTCTTCAGTCAGTGAGGCATGGGTTCTTTGCAAAATACTCTTAATTCTGGATAATGCTAAATGTAATGGAATAAAATCCTTGACGGCACTTTGTAAACTTTTAACAAACCAATGTTTGTTAAAAAATAATGTCGCACACTATCCAACCAGTGTTTGTGTGCATCCCAATTAATATTCTAATAACAATCACGTTGTAAATATTACACATTTAAGCGATTTGATTGACAGAGGACTGCATTCAGTGATTTTATTACTATTTCGGTCTATTACATAATTTTGTTTTTATTACGTTTTATTGCATTTTGAAGCCAGTTTTGATCATGTGCCGATACTGACGTCGGAAGAGTTTGATGTGCGCATGATGCCGTTCCCACGCATTAAACAAGTCGTGATGACAAGTTAATTTTTTTTTTCCTGTCACCAGACGGGCTTTGTGCCAGATTTAAAGCTTTTCTCATATTTATTCTGAAAAATAAAAAAAAAATTTATTTCACATGACAGCTCGTAGGCTATTACGGTACTTTTCTCCTTGATAATATCAAGATTCTGGTGAAGAAAAAAAAATATCTATACAAGGAAACCTGCAGTAACCAAAACAAAAGTTTACCTTTGGGGCTTTTCTCGTTAACGAAGTAATGTCTGACGCTGAAGTATTTGACTTTGGCCCGGTATAACTTAGTGCTGTTGAGGTTCGTCTCGCTCCATAAAACGTTTGCTTTCCCCTTGAACTTGACGTAGAGGGAGTTGATTCGGCATTCCTTTTCCACTTCCACCATCACCTCACCTTCAACCGTGTCTCCGTTAGTCAGCGGAGATTCATCATCCATCAAATTATAAGTAACATTTATTTTCTTTATGTTCGACTTCATCATGTCTGGCGAGCGGAAACAGATATCAACGCAAAAGGGAGGCAAAAAAAAAAAGAGGGCTGCTTTCAGCAGGAGCAAACTTACCAGAGGGGACTGACTCTATTTATATGCTTGTGGTTTATTGTCTTCCCATTGTGGTCTGCAGATCTTGTCACACGTGTTAAATGCCTCAACAATAGTAAATGTGGCGAGAACAGCCTCCCTTTCCCGTCCAGCCCAATAAAACCTAATCTTCCTGGATTTAGATTTAGCACCTTGTTTTATAATTAAGGAAGTGTCTTTCTTCATTTTTTTTTTCAAAGGAGGCACTCTTTGATATTCATGACATAGTCCATAAAAGCAGTCTGTGCAATAGTAAAAGCTCCTTCGAAAGCTTTACTAAAGGTTGCAGCTCTTCACAAATGGTACCTTATGGGATTTACCCAAACTGAATTTAAGACTATTACGGGATGAAAGAGACAATTTCTGAATCACAATAAATAATCTGGTGATTTGACCACTCACAAATGTTTTTATATTTATTTTAGAAGCTTGTACGGAGGCACTACAGTTTCCACGGACATGCGTTTGCTTTTTATTAAGTGTGTTGCTCTGCCGTCATCATCTTCATTTTTGGTCACATTTGACTGTATTGTCATTCTGAACCTTTTCTCATATTTATTCTGAAAAATAAAAAAAATACATTTTTTATTTCACATGACAGCTCGTAGGCTATTACGGTGCTTTTCTCCTTGATAATATCAAGATTCTGGTGAAGAAAAAAAATATCGGGATGAATCTGATCAGTAGATTCTTCTGATCTACTGATCAGAAGAAGAAGCCACCATTGAAGCAAATCAATACAAAAGTCCAGCTCCAGTTAAATATCGGAGAGCTGGACTTGAATGTTTGGGTCTGCAGACTTCACTTTAATTAATGAGAGCACTTTGTGCACCGCTTTGCTCCTGGGCTTTTGCTAGAGAATACTGCAAAAATCTGATATCAAAATTTGAGATTCTTCTGTAAAAATGGTGATTTTATACATTGCTCTTTGCACTTTCAAGTTTCAGTCTGAGACAAAATTGAAACATTTTAGGTCCTCATAAAAATATGGAAGGGTCTTCACTTCCCACCCACCAAATCATTACAGTTTCTCACACATAGCTGCAATTGGATTCCTTTGCGCATCTTATTTGTACATTCAATTCAAATCCACCTTGATACACCTTATTAATAATTTTTAATGATTTCCTGAGGATTATGATGATAGATTTCACTCTTAGTACATTATATCCGATCCATGTTTCTTCACAGCGTGACAAATCCTTGCAATGCCTACATTCGTAAAGTCTAATTTTGAGTAATAATCGGCAAATCGATTTTAGTAGAGGGGCCCACAAGATTAAAAAGAAATGTATTTTGTGATGTTTGCAAATATGTCAGGATATAACTGTTTACAAAGTTTAAAACAAATACTTCTACATTTACATTAAAGAAAAGAGTTACAAGCACCTTACTGTTACCGTTGTTATACATACAGCTAATCATAACAGTACAAATTATCAATATGCTTCCTGCATCTTACAGATCAAATCTAAAATATTTGTAGCAGTTATTTTTCATGAATCCTCTTGAAATCGAATTTATTATCTTATCTTTAGGCATGAACTAAGGGACTTTGATTTGCACATGGCTCTTGACTCTAAACACATTTAATGAGTAATCTCGTAAACTATATGAACGTGAGCCCAACAATATTTTTGATGCGACTATTGTTCATGGTGTTTGCTTTCATTTATACATATAAATGCTTTATTTGGGTTTTGAATCTCTGTTCCTTCGTTCTACAGACAATAGAAAATAGGAATGCCACATGTCACTATAAATTTGCAGGCTGTGTGAGAAGAGCGTTAATCACAGAAACAGTCATGAGAGCCATAATAACTCTGGGATCCACAGGTCAGGTGAGAGGCTCTGTCGACAGGATAAATGTTACACCTGCAGTCCACAAAGCTGGAAGAACGAAGAACAGAAGAATCAAGATGTCCTATTTAAAGTTTGCCACAAGCCATGCAGGGCACTCGCCAATCACGACGAAGAAGACATTCTAGTCAGCTGACACTTGAAACTTTTCAATCCTCATGTAAATCGCTTTGGATTGTGTGTGGTGGAAAACTAACATCATCACTAACACACCATTGTCTTGCATCGTGGTGGCAGCATCATGATGTTTTCATTCAACAGAGACGTGGAATTTGGTCCGAGTATAAGTGAACATGGATGGAGTTGGTTTCAGAGCCTTTTATAGATTTTTAGAAGTAACAGTTGTTGTGTTGAAGTGTGAGAGCTGGTGCATGTTTTCACCTTTCATTTTAAAAGCAACTGAATTTTTTACTAGTGTCCGATAAGTACAGTAAATCACCAGATAAGATTTCTAACTGCAGCTAATAAATTTCCACGACTGTTATGAGTCTTTAGTCCAAAGAGCATCTTATTTTCAGTATTCATAGGCGACAATATGAGCAAACCACACAGTCCAGGATCCATTATTGACATCTGTGACCTCTCCTTTCACTTTGGATTTAATGTTTATGGAAACATGGCACCTGTTGCATCAGTGTTGTGACATCGAGATCCATGCTTTAAAATAGAAATCAACATTAGGTTTACTGGCAAGTTTGTATCGCACCATTCAGAGAAATTCAAAAAGGAGAGAAACAATAAATGGACTTAAAAACACTTGAAACATTAACAACTCCCATAAAGCAACTCCCATAAAAATGTTAACCTTAAGAGATAATAAATTCAAGGGGAAAAAAACTAACATGACCATATGTAAGTTGATTTAAAGAAGCCAAAGTTTTTCGAACAAAAACTAGATGTTGCATCTTGTTTAGTTCTCGTCTTGAAGACACTGAGGGACAAAGTCTCCGATGACGAGAAGGTCTACCTTACCAGCATCACTGAAATGTATTTTGTCCTTTGGCCATTCAGTAGCTTATAGAGCAACAAGTTTTGAAATCTATCATTGAGCAAACAGGAAACCAATTCGGGACTATTTAACTGTTTCAGAGTCTATAGCACATTTGACTTTTCAGAACCTCTCACGTTCATGCTGCAGCACCCTCTTCTGGTAGCATAGGGCATTGCAGTATTTTAGATCTTTCAGGCTCAATACCCAGGACACAGCAGGGAAAAGAAGTATTGAACACATCAGTTTTTGTCTTGGTTAATACATTTTGCACTATGGACATAAAACTCACTAGGTTTTGGTAAAAACCACAGTAAACCACGCATTTAATTAAACCTATAGAAATTGAACACGAAGGGAAATGTGTAACAAGGTTGAATGACGACACTATAATTGTGTGTATTTGTGCTTTGGAAGAGTGAAGAATTTGCACTTACCAGCAAACTAATATCTCTAATTTTATTCAATTAATTTCAATTTATAGCACCTATTGACAACACGTCATCTCAAAGCACTTCGTAAAAGTCATTGCAATCCAATCATACATTCATCCCAGTTGGTCCTAGCTATTGGTTCAGTGTATTAAGTTTAGTTATTCAAATTGGTTGATTTTTCTGGGCAGCAGGAGCATTCACTGCTCCTGGATGAGCAGATAATTGCTTGCATTGTTTTGCAGCAATCCCCTCTTACTGTCCTTGCTTGTAGTAACAGTGGAGAGGAAAAATGCCCATTATTGCGAGTACATTTTATTTGGTTTGCCTATTTTTTAAACTAGCTAACATTTATAGGGCCTTGTCTTGCACACGCATACTCTTACACACTCACAGGCAAACAAAATAGATATTCATATTGTTCTATTGCTGTGCAACTTTCAAAAGTTTTATTAAAATGTTCAAAATAATAAAAATAAAAATATTTCAGTGCCCCTGAATTAATAATTAATTTAATAATTCACTTAAAATCATTCTTGTGTAGACACAACTTGATTAACACAATTATATAACAATACATATTACAACAATAATCCTTAAACACACTGATATAGGGTCACTTAGGGTCCTGTCACTCCTGCATTTAAGGGTTAAATTAAGTGGTCGTTTGCCAAGTCTTCGGGAGTTTGTGGACTGGTGTCACAGTTGTGGTCTGGAACAAAACATAAACAAGACTAAAGATATGGAGGTGACTTTTTCCAATCAGCAGAGGGCACTGTCCACAAACCGACTCATCTCTACCTCAATGTCCATGTGAACCGTGTAAATGCACATTGTATTAACATTCCTTACTACTACATACTTATTTTATCTTGTATTTCTTTTTATGCATGCTCTATGTGCCTCTTTTAATTGTCTGTAAATGAGATGGTAGCAAATGGCAAAATGGCATCTGCCAGAAGCTGTAAAAAAACATTGCCTGGAAATCGGACAATTTAAATGGCAGAATTGTGTTAGGAGTTGCTTCACTTGAAACATCTCCAAGATTGTATGATGACAGTGAGATATTTAAAGTGCATAGATGCCTATCAACTTTCACAGACTTTAATATATTTCAGAATATCATTGGGAGCTACTTTGACATGATATATCATCAAAAATATGTTGTGAAATATTTGTATTCTATACTGTAGGATTTGTACTCTATACTGTAGGCATGAGCATATTTTAGTTAAACAAGTTGTAGTCCAGCTCAGAAAGGGTTAACATCTTCAGTGTCTCAACCAATCAGATTAGAGATCACCTGATTAGAGGTGACTAGTTCATGAACATAACTTCGCTGGAGAGAATATAAGCTTGAACTCTGACAGAGGATGTGCTTTTTAAGTCTAATTTCACCCCTTTTACTGATATTAGCTAATTTCAGTGAAGTTTTTACCGAAGTTTTGCTCCAGAAGCACAGTTTATGAAATATTTGCTCTGTAGTTACAAAAACAAACAACCATTTTAACAATGCACTGCTTTATTAAAATTATGTTCACTGTAATTCAAAACTGTCAAGGTTGTTAAATATGTGTCATGATTTAATTTACGATTTAGAAAGAAACATTTCTTTTTAAGTTTCTTCACATAACAAGAGTGTCAAACCACAACGTGGAAAATAAATAGTGCAGGTACAACAGCATTGCGGTCATGACAGAAGAAAAATACAATACGCTGATATTACAAGGTAGTCTTATAATCAGAGGGGAAAGAGGGAAACATGGCAGATGCTTCATAGGGAGGTGGAGGACTCATCGCTGGTGATGTGGTGCCCCAGGTTTGTGGGTTTGGGTTTCCAAATGCTTCAAGTCCAAACCCGGCAGGAGGAAGTGGTTGTATTTCACCCGACTCTCTGCTGATATCTTCAGGGAGAATGACAATGGGCAGTTTAACCTTTGGGTCTGCAGCACATTTGATATCAAGGTACACCTGTGAGAAAAAGTCATGGGGGAAACATACATTTTGTGTTTAGTTTAATTTCCTTAATATTTGAAGATTTTGTACCATTAGGGTTAGGGATTTGTTAATGTTCTCTATAATTAGACAAATATTTTCTGTATTATTGTGTTTGTAAAATGAATTAAAGTATCAAATACTAAGAAGGCTGGTTCCTTTATGTTCTCCTTCATTGTCTTGTATTGGTGAGAATTTTCTGAATAATGTAAACATTTTCTCATCATGTGACAACTTTTTGATTTTGTTGTCTTTAAATAAATCAAAGGTCCAATGTCTGTAAAATCAAAACAGATATGAATAAGTCACTACTGAAGCTTACTTTCAGCCTGTATTCCAGTTTCAGGATGGAGCAGTTCAGGATGGACGGAGTAAGCTCTCTGGGGATGGCAATAATCTTCGTTAACATTTTTTGGCCGGATCGTCCTTCAACAACATCAGACTTTTCCTTTAGAATAGTGCGTGTCTCAACTTTCCGTCGACCCTGAGCGAAGAAGCTCCTCTTCTCATATAGTTCAAATTTGGGTTTAACTGAACGACTGGAGGCATTATTGATTTGAATGCTGACGTACATGGCCTCGCCTGTAAAATAGAGGCACATATTTACACTGAAACGTAAAAGACAGAGAGTGGTGGTGAAGAAAACAACTATGACAGGATTGATCTTGGTGAAGAGGTTGGTAAAGTTCTACTACTCAGATATGGCAGCATGGTTCGCAGGTTTTGGTTTGGTGCAAAGTTGGAAATCAAAATATGAAGTGTTGGGATTTCCTCCTCCTTTTTTCTTCCGTAGCCAAATATTTACCAAGTTTGTATCCCATTTTCTTTGCATGGACGTCCATCGAAACATTTCCAGAACCAAATGCAAGACTTTTATCCTTGCTTTCCTGTTGGGGAACCTGAAGCACAGATTCGACTTGAATAAAAATTTGAATAACATCTTGCCATCTCCTGAAAAAAAATTCATTTGTGGTGTGCAGCACTTTATCAAGATTGACTTTTAATCATTCTGTTTCTCACCAAGAGTCCCGGTGTGTCCATGTCGGCTTTGGACACAAACATAAAATGGGTCTTAGCTTTCTTTTTTAGCTTCATTGACTGTTTGAGCTCCGCCTTCAACTTATGAACAATTCTCCCCACAGATGAGTGAAAAGATGATGGCATTTTCCTGTTAAGTAAAGTAACAACGGAGGATTACTGCACAAGACAGAAAAGAGATTCAAAGGTAAACCAACAAAAGACAAAAATACCTGTCAGGTATCTTGAAGGTAAAAGGAAAAACATGTTTTCCTCTACTGATGACTTCAGTCCCTGGAAAAGACATCAGATTAGCATGTCAACAATTAAATAGCTCAAGACATTACATGTTTTTCTTTATATAATATAAAATCAAACATTACCATCTTGTCTCGATTCCCTTATCATATGATGTTTTACACTATAGTATTTCTCATCAGACCAGTATACATGAGTTTGGTTGTCGCCGTAATGCTCAGTCCAGCAAACCCTCGCTTTTCCTTTAGCAATGAAAAGAAGCGACTGAACTTTTGTTTCTTTTGAGACCTCCAAGATTATCCGTCCATTTATGGTATCTCCATTTGTAAAAGTGTTCCTGTTGTTTACAGCGTCATATTCAATATGAAGTTTTTTTACGGCCATTTTCGGCCGAGTATGATACAAATGAGCCTGCGTTAAACCAGCGCGGCTCGTTTTATACCCAGCCGCAAACTTGAAGGACCTGAGAAACCGGTTTTTGGTAGCATCACGTTTGATGACACATACACCTTGTTAGCATACTCTAAATACTATCGCAGAAGAACAATGAAGCTTTGGAAGAAAAAAAAAACCTGTTGGAAAAAAAAAGCATGAGTAGAAACTGAATATTGGAGCCTGAATATCAGACTGCTGTGACAAACCTGACAACGACCTGAATGGAAAACAGGAAATAAAGAAAGTCTGCCATGTTTTCCAGTGAGGAGTAATGAATGTGTAATTCACAGTCATCATGTCACATGATACATTGTTGGTCAAATTTTCCATTTTAGTTGGTGTCACATGATAGACTTCCTTTTTCAGTCACATGTGTTATTTATGATGGTCTATAAACTCATGATAAAGGCAGCAGGAAAAGTTTCTGGAACTGATGACACAGTAAGAACCAGGCCCAAATGCATGAACTGTGTGAATAAATTCAGTGTAGATATACACTCTTGGTCTTGGTCAGCTTAAAATTGTCATTTGGTTTTTCTGTATGTTTGAATAAAATTATTTCAGTTCATTTCCTGAATCATTTGAAATACAGATAAAATCTCAAATAAAAGCATTTCTTTTGATGAAGAATTCCTATGATTCACTGATATTGTAGTGAAAAAGCATTTTAACCTCTATGTTGATCTTCTTATATCAACTGATCTATAGACCAGTGGATAAACTTCTGGGTAGTTTTTTATTGGGGCCAGAGGCGCAAAAAGGGGGTATGCAGCGTATGCAACGCATAGGGGCGCAGCACCAGAGGGGGCGCCAAAACCCCGTCTGGAGGGTGCGACGCGCCGATTATGTTTTCCCATACAGTTCAGCGCGCCTCACGCTCCTTTACCTCTCGCACATAACGAGGTAAATGTAGCGAGTTTTACACTCCACGGAGCGTCGCCTCGGGGGGGAAGGGGGTGGGGGGGTGTTAGCGTCGGACTTTCAGCCTGAAGTTCCTTCCGCGTCGGGGGGGGGGGCGCAGATTTATGCTTTCGCATCCACCTGAATAATGTGCAGTTGCGCCACTGATTGGGGCCACAAACTGCTCAACTCACTGCTCACAGTAAGTTGTAAATTACTTTAGCTTGTCAATGGACAGATAAATCCATAAAGAAAGAAGACATTGAATCATAGCCTGGACTGTCCTGTTGCTCCTAACTGAAAGAAAAATCACATGGAAATGGATGCAAGAAATGTAGTTAAAAATGACTAGAATCTGTTCATTAAACTGCAAATGCACAACTTGAAATCAATGATTATTAGAAAGACATTTATTATAAGACATGGCACTGTGCAGTATACATTTTTATACAAATATAAATTGAAAGCACAGAGAATCAGTGATAAATGTTCTGTTTACATAAAATTGCTATACATTTTTGGTTTTATCTTTCTCCTCTTTAAAAGCAACAGTAAAGGTGTTTAATATTTATGATCAAATTCATTCAGAGGAGGGTACATTCCATGTGCCCCATAAGGAGGAGGAGGACCAGCAGGTTGATACCCCGGAGGTGGTTGTTGGGGTCCAAAGCCCCACGCGGGAGGGTTTGGATTTCCATAGCTCCCAAACGGTCCGATTCCAAAGTCAGAAGCAGCTGCTGATGCTGTTGCTACAGCAGGGACCTGATGGGCCGGCAGGATGATGATGTCAAATTTGATCTCTGGGTCTGAAGCGTATTTCACATCAAGGTAGACCTGGGGAGAGGGATGCTGTTTTTAATATGGATACCAGCTTCTAAGAAAATTTCAAAGCATTTAAATCTAACACTTTGGAATCAAAGAAAGTTAGAGTTTTGGCTATGAAATGCTCTGGTTTTTGAAAACAGGTACCAAATCTCTAAAAGTAAAAATAAGACATCTGCAATCACATTGTCTTTCTCTTGGCCTCTAAACTGTCTTGACATAATTAAAAGTTATTTCTAGATAATTGGAAATATTTAACCTCAGGACAGAACTGAATATAATTTGGAAATGCAGGTGTTATTACAATTAATGTTTATCTGCTCCGTTTGAATGAGCTGCAGTAATCAGACTATGCCCTGGTTTTTTCTTCACGTATTGGGTACATAAGACCCGCCTTTGGAAAAGCACCATAAATTATAAGACGAGTTGCTGAAAAGCATTGAGTTGACACGTGGCTTCTGCAACACAGCTTTTGTTGCAAGCCTTTAAATGAAAAAAAAAAAAAAAAAGCGTCCATCTACTTTTACTTTCCAAACCCATTCATTTGGCTAATTTGATCAGTTTGGCTTGCTGTTAAATATTTTAAATAATAAATACATTTCTTCAGCTTTCCAAATATCTTTAATGTTGATACTAACCCTGAGTCTGTGCTCTGCTTTGATGATGCTGCAGTTGAGGATGGAGGGCTCCACATCCTGAGGAATGGCGATGACCTGTGTGACGTTTTCTGAGGCTTTAGGAGGGATGGGTCTTCCAACCTCTTTAATGAGGTCTTTTGTGTGAACTCTTCTCTTTCCCTGGGCAAAGAAGCTGTGCTTCCGGTATATGCAGTATTTGGGCTTGATCTCACGAGATGAATCGTTCTTAATGAAGGCCTTAACTTTTAATCCTTCCCCTGTGAGAAAAAGAAAATGGTCAGAGTAGCTGGTATAAGAACATTCCAGAATTGCAGTCATTGTCAAATATAAAAGTGTCATGATTGGTGGTCGGTGAAGCGAAGGAGGAAGCAGGCAGACCCAGGATGATGATGAATGATGGTAGTTTAATAATGACATCCAGAGGACAGAACAACAGGGAGCAAGACGTAACACAACGAAACACGACGAGGATCCGACAAGAGACAAAGACAACAGGTGGGACTAAATACACTGAGAGGGTAATCAAAGAAAAGAGACACAGCTGGGAACAATCAACAGGGAAGAACAGACTAATAAACACAGAAAAACCTCAAAATAAATACACAGAAAACACAGATCTCCACAAAAAGTGTCTCACCTTGGAAAAAGCCTGACTTTTCAAGATTTACATCCATGGCAACAGTTCCTGAGGTGAAAAGGTTCATTTTCTTATCAATAGTTTCATGTTGGGGTTCCTACAAGACAGCTCAGGTAGTAAATGCAAGTAGAAAACAAGTGGAAACCTTAAACACCATAACCGTCTTTCTAATGTCTGTAAAGTTTGGACATATATGTCAAGGGGCCAGCAACATAGGTAACATGCATTTAGGTCAGGTCAGGATCTAAAATACAAAGGGCACAAAGTGATCACTTTCATGCTAACACTTCTAGCCAGGTGAAAAATTCATGGCTATCATTTGTAGCGTTCTACAGTCATTAGGTTGGTAACATTCAAAGCATATACTGGCAAACTTTTGGTGTTGTGGAAATGTACAGTAAGTAAAACGAGGTGAATAACCACAGATCTATGTTTGTACAATTGGATGAGTTCATATTAAAAGGATGTGGAATGTAGAAAATGCCTTTTATTGACAAAGGCTTCAACTCAATTAGTAGATATTGCTAAAGGCACACTGTAGGGGGGAAAAAACTACATTAAAAGTACGAGAGGTGTCAGAGTTTTGCAAATAGTTATCTCATGAATAACTTGTTTTTCTTTGAAACAGGGTGAGGTGGTCCATCCTGCTCTTGGAGAAACCGGTTTCAGCTCGTTCAGAGGGAACCCTCTACTCCTTATCTTTAAGTTTCTGTTTTATGACTGACCCTCACCCTGCTTTCAATAAAACCAAGCTGCTGCAAGGAGGGAAGCTGGAGTTGTCCTGAGGCACCGCTGTGACTCTCTCCCTTTGCAAAGGCTGAAAGATAGTACCCTCTGTTTGGTTCTTTATATGTACAAGTCAGTGTTGTGTTCAAGACCACCTAACCCGAGACCAAGACAAGACCAAGACCAGAGTGTATCAAGACCGAGACAAGACCAAGACTTTTGGGGTCCGAGACCAAGTCAAGACCAAGACCGAGGGGAGTCGAGACCGAGTCAAGACCAAGACCAGCAGCCCGTGCTACATGACACAATAAAATGTAAAATATGATCGAAATTGCTTCTCAAAATAATCTGAAAGATCCATATTACCATAAAACACCTAGATATTAAATACTTAATACATTTTACTAATATTAAATATTCCATTTATGTGCTAAAAAGTGTGATGGTCTCGTGCCATCCCTAAAAAGATAACGCCCTGGGCATTTGCCCATATTGCTCATATAAGAAACCACCACTGTCTGCACCATTAAACATAGCAATTGAGGCAATGCCCTGATGGTAAATAACGCTCAACCATGAACACTGACCAAGGAGCAACAAGCAAGAAGTAACCAAACAGAAGGCGCTCATAGTGACTGTTTTCACTCTCTATCCCAGTACATGAAGCCAGGTAGTCTGACACCATGGCAGACATTACAGCTGCCACTTTGAACAAAAACAATCAAAGAGCAATGTGCATGCTCTGCGTGCTCTTTCGTTCTTGTGTTTTAGTTATTTGTTAATTTAAATATTAACGTACATAATAAAATAAAATAATGATGCAGTGTACACAGAGCATTACAAGAACAAAGAACAGGTGTTCTGTCAGGTCAGCATATGTTGTCAGATAGTCATACGCTTAGCTCAGATATGCATACGCTGTCATTACCATATGATTTTATTTAATCAGCAACATAGAATCATGACGTAGATCATCATACACTTGGTTATTAACAGTTGTATGGCATCCAGCTGCAGCCAGACCTGCTTTAAACACACTTTGAAACCACGACAACGCATGTATATCCATCTAGTTATCACATTATGTCATATTATAAACAATTTAATTACTTATTTTCGTCATAACTTGTTGCGTATACTGACAACTCCACTGACGGTCGGACTTAATGCGCATGCGCTGGCATGGTACTCACTGCATGTATGCTATTCTGACAGCGTATGGCTATCTGATAGAACACCGGCTATATCTGTCAGACACGTCATTACCATAAGATTTCATTTAATCAACAACACAGAATCATGACGTAGATCGTCATACACTTTGTAATTAACAGTTGTATGGCATCCTGACTTAGCGGTTAAGTGAGTTTTACACGGGTGTGTGTTGTAGCTAACTCCAGCTGCAGCCAGACCCTGCTTTAAATACACTTTGAAACCTTGACAACACATGTATATCTATATAGTTATCATTGAAAACAATTTAATGACTTATGTTCATCATAACTTGCTGCGTATGGTGAACTGACAACTCCTCTGACGGTCGGATTTCTTAATGCTTAATGCATGTATGCTATCCTGACAGCGTATGGCTATCTGATAGAACAACGGCTCTCAGTGAGTGACACTCCAGTCCTATCTAATAAGTAAAGAGCCGTGCAGAAGAATCGACTGTTTCTGAATGTCACCTCACTATATTGCAGACTTTTGGACATAGCGTTGTCCCATATATGCGACAAGTCAGTCAACACCTCCGCACAATAATTCAGCATAGTGAGTGATAACATGTTTCATCACAATGCTTATGTGTCTCTGTACAGCTAGCTTTGCTAACATCACGTTAACGGAGCTTACCTTCTTTGAGCTACTTTTCTAAGTGACGAAAAAAGTTAGACGTTGTCCCCACCGTCTGTGAAAGCGAAGCGCTGCTGAGTTAGCTGTGGCCATCGGATTTCTTACTATTTATGCAGCACTATTATATTACTGACGATTAGACAAACATTTTCTGCCACTGAGAGAAAACCACTGCGCATGTCCTGGAGCGCCGCGTGCGAGTGAAAGGTGGGGAGGGTGGGGGGAGTAACAGAAACACGTAGTTGCTTGGATTTTAATTGGTGCGTTTTGCATCCACTGAAAACAAAGATGTTAACAAATAAAGTGGACAGAATGCTGTACGTTTAGTGATATTTTCACAGTTGCGGTCTTGACTGGTCTTGAAATAAAATGCCGAGTCCTCAGCGCCCGAGACCGAGACAAGACCGAGACCAAATGCGGTCGAGTCCGAGACGAGACCGAGACCATCAAAAAATGGTCTTAAGACCGGTCTTAAGACCAAGACCAACTTCGAGTACCACAACACTGGTACAAGTTAAAATATCCTATAAGGGGACCTTCTGGTCCAAAATACCAGACTCACCAGCTGTTTAGGTTTTCTACGGCAATCATGTTGGATCTGTGCTTGGGACTGTGGCCAGTCACAGCACGGCATGCTCAGAAACCATTTGTCAGCCTGGTCAATCCAAGTTGTGTTGTTGTACAAGCAGACATTAAGGTATCGTTTGCAGCAAGAGACACTTTTCCAAATGCAACTGAAGCTGCTAACTGCACACACACAGCTAAAACCGCAATCATTTCATAAGGTTGATGTGAACCTATTAGCATTGTGGTTGCCTGGCATTTCCTCATATGTTCTCAAATTCACACTGATTTGAATATACAAAAGGAGTGTGCTTGGACATGTGTCTTGGGAAATCTGGATTAGTCGGTGCACATTTTCTTGATTTAAGCATGCAGCATGTTTTTGTACCAAATTAATTCAAGTATTTGTACATAAGGCCCCTGACATCTAAAGAGACGGAACATGGCACAGATGTCAAAAAATACCATTAATCCAGGAACTGGGTTCAGGTCTCCTTTTGCCACAAAGTTGATCATGGTTGACTGTTTGCTGTCCATCCTCATCGACCTGCTCAAAACAGCCTCCAGCAAGTACACAATTTTACCGTCTGCACCTTTAAAGGTGGAGGGAATATTCCTAACGAGGAAAAACACAGAGACAGATAACAGTGAGAATCACTTTTTGTTCTTAATTTTTTATAAATGGCTTAATGAAAGACAAGTTTAACAGTGACAAGCAAAAAAAAAAAAAAAGAACGTGTGGTATGGTATATTAATTCAAGTTCCTTATTTAACCCCACCACAACATAATGCATATGTAGGACAGTGTAACCTTAATAATAACTAAAGAAACAACAACAATCAGAACTGATTCTTACTGGAGAGGGAATTGAAAGGAGAATGGATACACATGGATTCCTGGAGGCACAACGTTGGAGTCTAAGAAGAAATAAAAAACATAGAAGTATAACAAAAGAATAGAAAAATAAGAAAAAAACAATTCATTTTCCTTTGTCAGGCTTAGGGATGGACTTCCAGATAAAATCTAATTTAAGCTCTGAAGCTCTCATTTAAACCAACGCATATAAAGCTTTTCTAAACTGGACGCATGTCCTATCAAAATGTGCGTTATTATTACAAAAAGCAAAGTTAAACCACTGGCAGGTTTTTATTGTAATAAAAGAAGAAAAAAAATGCCTGACAGAGAAATACAAAGACTTACAAGTTTCTCCACTTTGGTGTGCAATCAAGGTTTTCTGGTCATCTGCAGACAAACAGGAATTACAATGCAACACATGAAACCAGCTTGACCCAAAAAGTCAGTATTTAAAATAAATATTTTTTAACAGCAAAAGAAAAACTGTTTTATGAATATTACACAGTGTGACGTGTTATTATAAAGAATCCAGAACATTGTGCAAATTGTTTTAATGTGAGAAAGCAAGTTGCTGTGATTCATTCTCATCGTTTCCATTTTCTGGATACAGCTGGTCACTATGTCCATGTGAAACACATGTTGAACATTTAACAGAAATTGTCATATGATTGCCTTAAATTAAAGAGTTAAAACCTCTGATGCATTTAATAAACTCTCCTCTCTTAACTTTTTTTTTCCCCTTTAGCTTCAGCCACATATAAAACGAATCATAGCTTTCATCTGCAAGATCAGCAGATTAATTTATGAATCATCTCATATTCTTCTATTACACATTATGCTTATATCACTATTTAGCTTGGTTTTTAACTGCTGGTTTTGGACAACATTTTTACTTGTGTTGTGTGTTTTAGACATTCTTTTATTACAATGTAAGGGCGGATCAAAGGAGAAATAGCGCCTCCTAAAGTCACAATAAATGATGGTTCACAGATTTGCTTGCATGGTTAGCGAAATTAACAAAAATCTGTTCATGTTAGCCATGATTTAAACATGAAGAAAATAGAACTACCTTTAAAAGTTTCTTCCTATCCATTTTGGGTAAAAAAGAAATAAAGCTGAAAGCTCTTATTTTGTGTCTTAAAACAAAATCGAACAACCTTTGATTTCAACGACTGGTTACTACTTGCTACTTTTTCAGTTTTGAACTTCTTCCTGCAGTGAAACCCAGAGAAATAAGCCTTACCCTTGCTGTTTGGGTCTCTGATGAAGTACTGCCGCACGCTGAAGTACTTATCTTTGGCGTGGTACGTATGAGTGGTCTGACCGTGCCTTTCCGTCCAAAAGACGTCAGCTTTCCCCTTAAACTTGATGTAGAAGGAGCTGATCTGGCAATCCTTGGCCATTTCCACAGAAACTTGACCAGAAACAATGTCTCCGTTTGTAAAAGTATTGCTGGCATTGATGGAGTTATAAGTGATTTCTATCTTCTTTACTGTCGACGACATCCTGACAGGATTTACGCACCGAGGTCGACGGCAGATGAGGAAACCTGACACTAAAAGCAGGCGTCTCCCTCCACCTACAATAGGAGGGCGTGTCTGTACAGCGAAGAGGATTGGTTTGATTTATGTGCGGCGCCGCCTCCTCCCATCACAGTAAGCGATTGTCTGATCTTAAATGTTGTTTTATATTAATAAAAGCTGAGACTGTGGGGAAAGAATTAGATCCTGACCCCATCCTTACTAATCCTTACAACATACTAAAATGCTAAAATTCACAAAATGAGCAGCTGAGAGTTATGCAAACACTTTCTGATCTTATTATGGGAATAATTTCACTTTTTTCGAGATTGCAGTTTCATTGCGTTTTACAGTAGGCGTATACAGATCTGCATATCTAATTGTATTTGGAAAAATAGCTTTTGAAATGACAAGAAAAATGTAAACATAATTCATGCTGATTGGGGTTGGTATTAACTGGCACTTATCAGTTCACAAAGCTTCATCACGTAAGGTTAAAAATGACAGGGCAGTAAGCTAACCACATAATGCATCGCAGTTAACTAAAATCAGATGATCTAAGCCAACATGTATGTAAGAAGAAAAAAAAAGTCAGGGTAACATAATTCAACTTTTTATCTTTGACTGGACAAGTCCATATCATTAACATAATTTAAAGTAAGCTTCATTCTCCATTTTGAACAGTGCTGTGAGGAAGCTGCATCTCCACAGCAGAAAAGTAAACATACAGATTCACCTTTCAGGGTTTAGTTATTTCTGTGTACTTCATGAAGAAGTCAACAGATCCCTGTTGGTCCAAAGCTTCTTTTGCATCTTACTGACTTTTCCTGAGGTCAGGGGTCTGCCATATACGAATAAAATTAGCCTTGAGCTGAAAAAAATAGTTGTCATATATTTTATCAGTGGCAGTTTTTGATGTGGGCAATTTCCAGGGTGCAATTTATGGGACTCAAACGAATAGAGTTACCCTTCACTGACATGCAAAACAAGTTTTGTGTCACTGATTTGCTCACCCAGCCAATGGAGAGTTGCTACCATCTGCTGTGTGTGTGTAGCACTGTAAGAAACCAGACACCCCATGTGGTTAATGATGCAGAAGATTGTGTTTGATTTGCACCTTCTGACTTGGTACTAAGCTGAAAAATAATCTCTGCTTTAAGGAATCACTGATGCATTTTGTCATTTAAAATCTAATCTATCTGTCAATTATCCTTTGGTTGTTTTTACTTTATCTACAGTGTTTACAAAAAAAGCAATAACACCAGTCTCATAGACTTAAAGCTAAGTGTGAAAAGATTGTACAACAGAACAATTCGGTAACTTCTAAACTAATAGAATAATAAAGTCAGCGATTTTATGTTCTAAGGTGTGCTGGAAAATAAAGATACAAACACCTTGCTAATAATTAAACCACATTACCTTCACAAATCATGCTAGAAATACTGCAAGACACACTAATGGACATGCATAAAGTGCATAAAACCAAAATTAATTTTGGTATACAACATCTTGCTTTGAGCGCGGAACATGACTGAGGTTAAATTATGTCTAGTTGGTAAAGCATGTTTCGAAGCAAGCCCTTAAAAACACTTGAAACATTAAAGATAAATTAAGCGTCCCATAAAAATATTAAACATAAGAGATAATAAACTCAAGGGGGTTTGGGGGGAACTAATATGTCCATATGTGAGCTGCATGGGAAAACTGCAGAAATGAGTCCTGCTTTTTTCTACTTGATTTAAAGAAGCCAAAGTTTTAAAAATAAATAAATAAATAAATAAAAATAGATGTTTAGTTCTCGTCCTGAAAACACTGAGGGACAAAGTCTCCGATGACGAGAGGGTCTACTTTACCAGCATCACTGAAATGTATGTTGTCCTTTGGCCATTCAGTAGCTTATAGAGCAACAAGTTTTGAAATATATCATTGAGCAAACAGGAAACCGATGCATGGACTTGGAGAGGCTTAAGGTATTTAGGTGTTTCAGAGTCGATAGCACATTTGACTTTTCAGAACCTCTCACGTTCATGCTGCAGCTCCCTCTTCTGGTAGCATAGGGCATTGCAGTATTTTAGATCTTTCAGGCTCAATACCCAGGACACAGCAGGGAAAAGAAGTATTGAACACATCAGTTTTTGTCTTGGTTAATACATTTTGCACTATGGACATAAAACTCACTAGGTTTTGGTAAAAACCACAGTAAACCACGCATTTAATTAAACCTATAGAAATCGAACACTAAAGGAAATGTGTAACAATGTTGAGTGACGACACCATAACTGTGTGTATTTGTGCTTTGGAAGAGATACAGTGAAGAATTTGCACTTACCAGCTAACTAATATCTCCAATTTTATTCAATTAATTTCAATTTATAGCACCTATTGACAACACGTCATCTCAAAGCGCTTCATAAAAGTCATTGCAAGCCAATTATACATTCATCCCAGTTGGTCCTAGCTATTGGTTCAGTGTATTAATTGTCTGTAAATGAGATGGTAGCAAATGGCAAAATGGTATCTGCTAGAAGCTGTAAAAATGTTACCTGGATATAGGACAATTTAAATGGCAAAATTGTGTTAGGAGTTTCATCACTTGAAACATCTCTAAGATTGTATGACGTCAGTAGGGTATTTAAAGTGCATAGATTGATATCAACTTTCACAGACTGGAAGAAGTAGAAATCTAAATATGAGACTTTAATATATTTCAGAATATCTTTGGGAGCTACTTTGACATGATATATCATCAAAAATATGTTGTGAAATATTTGTACTCTAAACTGTAGGCATGAGCACATTTTAGTTAAAGTAGTTGTAGTCCAGCTCAGAAAGGGTTAACATATTCAGTACCTCACCAATCAGAGCGCCCATTATTGTGTCACCTGATTCGAGGTGAACTTCTCTGGAGAAAATAGAAGCTTCAACTCTGACAGAGGATGTGCTTTTAAAGTCTAATTTTTCCCCTTTTACTGATATTAGCTAATTTCAGTGAAGTTTTTAACCGAAGTTTTGCTTCAGAAGCACAGTTTATGAAATATTTGCTCTGTAGATAAAAAAACAACAACAATTTTAACAATGCACTGCTTTGTTAAAATTACATTGACTGAAATTCAAAACTGTCAAGGTTGGTTGTTAAATTTGTGTCATGGAAAAAGAATGAAACTTGGGAAGAAAAAAAACATGTTGAAAAAAAAAAGCATGAGTAGAAACTGAATATTGGAGCCTGAATATCAGACTGCTGTGACAAACCTGACAACCACCTGAATGGAAAACAGGAAATAAAGAAAGTCTGCCATGTTTTCCAGTGAGGAGTAATGAATGTGTAATTCACAGTCATCATGTCACATGATACGTTGTTGGTCAAATTTTCCATTTTAGTTGGTGTCACATGATGGACCTCTTTTGTCAGTCACATGTGTTATTTATGATGGTCTATAAACTCATGATAAAGGCAGCAGGACAAGTTTCTGGAACTGATGACACAGTAAGAACCAGGCCCAAATGCATGAACTGTGTGAATAATTTCAGTGTAGATATACACTCTTGGTCTTGGTCAGCTTAAAATTGTCATTTGGTTTTTCTGTATATTTGAATAAAATTATTTCAGTTCATTTCCTGAATCATTTGAAATACAGATAAAATCTCAAATAAAAGCATTTCTTTTGATGAAGAATTCCTATGATTCACTGATATTGTAGTGAAAAAGCATTTTAACCTCTATGTTGATCTTCTTATATCAACTGATCTATAGACCAGTGGATAAACTTCTGGGTAGTTTTTTATTGGGGCCACAAACTGCTCAACTCACTGCTCACAGTAAGTTGTAAATTACTTTAGCTTGTCAATGGACAGATAAATCCATAAAGAAAGAAGACATTGAATCATAGCCTGGACTGTCCTGTTGCTCCTAACTGAAAGAAAAATCACATGGAAATGGATGCAAGAAATGTAGTTAAAAATGACTAGAATCTGTTCATTAAACTGCAAATGCACAACTTGAAATCAATGATTATTAGAAAGACATTTATTATAAGACATGGCACTGTGCAGTATACATTTTTATACAAATATAAATTGAAAGCACAGAGAATCAGTGATAAATGTTCTGTTTACATAAAATTGCTATACATTTTTGGTTTTATCTTTCTCCTCTTTAAAAGCAACAGTAAAGGTGTTTAATATTTATGATCAAATTCATTCAGAGGAGGGTACATTCCATGTGCCCCATAAGGAGGAGGAGGACCAGCAGGTTGATACCCCGGAGGTGGTTGTTGGGGTCCAAAGCCCCACGCGGGAGGGTTTGGATTTCCATAGCTCCCAAACGGTCCGATTCCAAAGTCAGAAGCAGCTGCTGGTGCTGTTGCCACAGCAGGGACCTGATGGGCCGGCAGGATGATGATGTCAAATTTGATCTCTGGGTCTGAAGCGTATTTCACATCAAGGTAGACCTGGGGAGAGGGATGCTGTTTTTAATATGGATACCAGCTTCTAAGAAAATTTCAAAGCATTTAAATCTAACACTTTGGAATCAAAGAAAGTTAGAGTTTTGGCTATGAAATGCTCTGGTTTTTGAAAACAAGTAAAAACAAGACATCTTGGCTGCAATCACATTGTCTTTCTCTTGGCCTCTAAACTGTCTTGACATAATTAAAAGTTATTTCTAGATAATTGGAAATATTTAACCTCAGGACAGAACTGAATATAATTTGGAAATGCAGGTGTTATTACAATTAATGTTTATCTGCTCCGTTTGAATGAGCTGCAGTAATCAGACTATGCCCTGGTTTTTTCTTCACGTATTGGGTACATAAGACCCGCCTTTGGAAAAGCACCATAAATTATAAGACGAGTTGCTGAAAAGCATTGAGTTGATACGTGGCTTCTGCAACACAGCTTTTGTGGCAATTCAAATATCTTTAATGTTGATACTAACCCTGAGTCTGTGCTCTGCTTTGATGATGCTGCAGTTGAGGATGGAGGGCTCCACATCCTGAGGAATGGCGATGACCTGTGTGACGTTTTCTGAGGCTTTAGGAGGGATGGGTCTTCCAACCTCTTTAATGAGGTCTTTTGTGTGAACTCTTCTCCTTCCCTGGGCAAAGAAGCTGTGCTTCCGGTTTATGCAGTATTTGGGCTTGATCTCACGGGATGAATCGTTCTTAATGAAGGCCTTAACTTTTAATCCTTCCCGTGTGAGAAAAAGAAAATGGTCAGAGTAGCTGGTATAAGAACATTCCAGAATTGCAGTCATTGTCAAATATAAAAGTGTCTCACCTTGGAAAAAGCCCAACTTTTCAAGATTTACATCCATGGCAACAGTTCCTGAGGTGAAAAGTTTCATTTTCTTATCAATAGTTTCATGTTGGGGTTCCTACAAGACAGCTCAGGTAGTAAATGCAAGTAGAAAACAAGTGGAAATCTTAAACACCATAACCGTCTTTCTAATGTCTGTAAAGTTTGGACATATATGTCAAGGGGCCAGCAACATAGGTAACATGCATTTAGGTCAGGTCAGGATCTAAAATACAAAGGGCACAAAGTGATCACTTTCATGCTAACACTTCTAGCCAGGTGAAAAATTCATGGCTATCATTTGTAGCGTTCTACAGTCATTAGGTTGGTAACATTCAAAGCATATACTGGCAAACTTTTAGTGTTGTGGAAATGTACAGTAAGTAAAACCAAGGCGAATAACCACAGATCTATGTTTGTACAATTGGATGAGTTCATATTAAAAGGATGTGGAATGTAGAAAATGCCTTTTATTTTAGAAGATATTGCTAAAGGCACTATGTGGGGTGAGGGGTGGGGGGGGCGGGTACATTAAATCATCTTTAATTGCTCCTGACATCTAAAGAGACGGAACATGGCACAGATGTCAAAAAATACCATTAATCCAGGAACTGGGTTCAGGTCTCCTTTTTCCACAAAGTTGATCATGGTTGACTGTTTGCTGTCCATCCTCATCGACCTGCTCAAAACAGCCTCCAGCAAGTACACAATTTTACCGTCTGCACCTTTAAAGGTGGAGGGAATATTCCTAACGAGGAAAAACACAGAGACAGATAACAGTGAGAATCACTTTTTGTTCTTAATTTTTTATAAATGGCTTAATGAAAGACACGTTTAACAGTGACAAGCAAAAAAAAAAAAAAAAGAACGTGTGGTATGGTATATTAATTCAAGTTCCTTATTTAACCCCACCACAACATAATGCATATGTCGGACAGTGTAACCTTAATAAAAACTTAAAAAACAACAATAATCAGAACTGATTCTTACTGGAGAGGGAATTGAAAGGAGAATGGATACACATGGATTCCTGGAGGCACAACGTTGGAGTCTAAGAAGAAATACAAAACAAAGAAGTATAATAAAAGGATAGCAAAATAAGAAAAAACAATTCATTTTCATTTGTGGGGCTTTGGGATGGACTTCCAGATAAAATCTAATTTAAGCTCTGAAGCTCTCATTTAAACCAACGCATATAAAGCTTTTCTAAACTGGACGCATATCCTATCAAACTGTGCGTACAAAAAGCAAAGTTAAACCACTGGCAGGTTTTCATTGTAATAAAAGAAGAAAGATGACAGAGAAATACAAAGACTTACAAGTTTCTCCACTTTGGTGTGCAATCAAGGTTTTCTGGTCATCTGCAGACAAACAGGAATTACAATGCAACAAATGAAACCAGCTTGACCCAAAAAGTCAGTATTTAAAATAAATATTTTTTAACAGCAAAAAACAAAAAACAAAAACTGTTTTATGAATATTTCACAGTGTGACCTGTTATTATAAACAATCCAGAACATTGTGCAAAAAATTTTAATGTGAGAAAGCAAGTTGCTGTGATTCATTCTGATCATTCCTGTTTTCTGGATACAGCTGGTCACTACTTCCATGTGAAACACATATTAAATAGTTGTTAACAAAGTTGTTAATAAACTCTCCTCTTAACTGTTTTTTTTCTTTTTGCTTCAGCCATATTTAAAACGGATCATAGCTTTCATCTGCAATATCTGCAGCTTCATTTATGGAACATCTCATACTCTTCTATTACAAATTATGCTTATATCACTATATTACTACTATTATTTAGCTTGGTTTTTAACTGCTGGTTTTGGACAACATTTTTACTTGTGTTGTGTGATTTATGCATTGTTATTTTACAATGTAATGTAAAGCACTTTCAAACCATGTTTATTATTATTATTATTATTTTTTTTTTTTTTTGTTGTTGTTTTTATTATCAGGGCAAAATTGTTGACGCTTAGCTCTGCGCTTATCATCATTTCAGGGCGGATCAAAGGAGAAATAGCGCCTCCTAAAGTTACAATAATGTTAGCCATTTTGGGTAACAAAAAGAAATAAAACTAAAAGCTCTGATTTTGTGTCTTAAAATAAAATTGAACAAATTATTTATTTATTTATTTATTTATTTATTTATTCATTTATTTATTTATTTTTGGTTGTTTGTTTTGTCATCTTTGTTTCTCAGAAGAAAATTCAATCAAATCATGCATGGACCTTTGATTTCAACGACTGGTTACTACTTGCTACTTTTTCAGTTTTGAACTTCTTCCTGCAGTGAAACCCAGAGAAATAAGCCTTACCCTTGCTGTTTGGGTCTCTGATGAAGTACTGCCGCACACTGAAGTATTTATCTTTGGCGTGGTACGTATGAGTGGTCTGACCGTGGGTCTCCGTCCAAAAGACGTCAGCTTTCCCCTTAAACTTGATGTAGAAGGAGCTGATCTGGCAATCCTTGGCCATTTCCACAGAAACTTGACCAGAAACAATGTCTCCGTTTGTAAAAGTATTGCTGGCATTGATGGAGTTATAAGTGATTTCTATCTTCTTTACTGTCGACGACATCCTGACAGATGATTTACGCACCGAGGTCGACGGCAGATGAGGAAACCTGACACTAAAAGCAGGCGTCTCCCTCCACCTACAGTAGGAGGGCGTGTCTGTACAGCGAAGAGGATTGGTTTGATTTATGTGCGAAAGCAAGCTTTAGCAGTCAAATCTAGGACATATTATTTTGCATTTATTGGTCAATACTTTCCAACATGTCTCAAATATTATCTTATCTTCATACAATAAAAACTTTCCATGTGATAAAGATGTCCATATGGTCCATCAGCCACTATACAGTATTGTGAAATTGTATTTTTTTTAATGACCTGCCCTTAACAGGTCATATATACCCAAAGCTGCTATGTTCCTAAAATCAAGAGCTACAGATAAATGTGTGTTCAAGGTAATGATTGAACATTTGCTGTAAACTTGATGTATACTCATTAGTGTTTAATGACTTGTTTATAATTCATCTTCAATACTTTGGCATTTGAAAGTAAATTGTATGAATGTTTGTGAGTCAATCTAAACAGGGTCTGGATTTTGAATGAGGAAACGGCTTCCAATGGCTTTGCTTACATTATTAGAAATTAAAAGTTGATTTAATGACTGATCATAGAGAAACGTATGTAATTTCATTAATGAACTAAATAATTTTATTATTTGTTTTTAGCTGCTCGAGTAAATGGAGATTTTTCAGAAAAGAGTGCCTTACAATTTGAACTTTTCTAATATTTTAACTTTAATCTCTAAGGTGTTTTAATGGCAATTTATGGGTGGACTAACAGAAAATTGGGAGAAAAGAGATAGGCTACATATTTAAACTTGTGGCATGTCCATATTTGTATTCATTCTCCTTTACTACAATACACTTATAAAATAGCTTGAAAGCTCTAATGCGGTGGCATATCTCATAACTACCATATATTTAAAAATACAGAATGGGAAGCAATTTCACAGAAACAACTATCCTTATATATTAGTTTAGAAGAAGGTCTTTACACTAGCAAACATGACGACACAGCAAACAAAAGGTGTGCAAGGCAAGATAATGAAGTCAGAGATTTTATGTTCTAAGGTGTGCCGGAAAATAAAGATACAAACACTTTGCTAATATTTAAACCACATTACCTTCGTAAATCATGCTAGAGAAACTGCATGACACACTAATGAGCATGCATAAAGTGCATAAAACCAAAATTAATTTTGATATACAACATATTGCTTTGAGCGCGGAACATGACTGAGTTTAAATTATGTCTAGTTGTTTTGAATGTTTGTCATCTTAGAAAGAAATTTAGTTTGCAGATTCTTCTGAACTTGACTAAAAAAACAACATTTATGTAGCTTATTCTCAGATATAAGAACAAATCCAATAAATTAATGAAAACCACATTTGGGTGCATTAAAGGTAAAGGTAATTTTATTTGTATTGCACATTTTCAGCAACAAGGCAATACAAAGTGCTTAAAGTCTGTTACTGACCATAAGTAACAACTATACAGATGTGGTCATATTTACTATAAAATTTAAGAGAAAGAAAAATGATAGCTAAAAGATGATAGATGAAGATAGTTTAAAAATAATGCGTGGCAATAATATTTAACATTTCATCCAATATTTGACTTTAAATAATAAGCTATACATATGACCAAGACAATAGGAAAGCACATCTTATCTCTAGATAAGCACCCAGAGAAAAAAAAACTAAAACTTAAAGCACATTTTTGCTAATTTCATATAAGAGCACATCTTCAAATTAGAGCAGAATTCCTTTTTTCCACTACGATATATTATTTATATGCAACTTTTTAAAACAGTTGCATATAAACAACTACTTTTAAAAGTTGTCAAAACTGATTGTTCCTGTTATAAAGTCGCCTGCAGAGAACGTGTTTCTCTCGTCAAAGCTGATGCCGAAATTCTTGATCGTATCTTAAAACATCGTCAATCACGAAGTAGCTGTTGAGCCATATTCACCAAGTAAGTCATACTTACTCCTCATAGTTATGAGGAGTAAGTATGACTGGAAAAGTGCTAAATAAATTCAGACCAAACCTTCAAGTTATTTTAAATAAAAATGGTTCACACTGTGTTTTAGAAGATCTGGCTTTAATTTATAATAATTCAGATGGTTTTCACAAATATTCAAATGTTGTTTTTTGTTTTTTTTTGTTTTTGTTTTTTTAAGTTTGGACTGATCATAGGAACTCCAGATTTATTATGAACTGAAATAAACATTCACTCCAGCTACTGCCCTGAAGCTAACTTCAGCAGGGTCAAACAGACACTTAATTTTATTATTTGTCCATAATAATGCTAATACTACTAGGAGTATTACTATCACTAATACTACTACTACTACTACTACTACTACTACTACTAATAATAATAATAATAATAATAATAATAATAATAATAATAATATTCAAAGCTGAAGTATGTTAAATTACTTTCTGTACTTGTTTGACTCTTCTAAAATCAACCACTAGATGGCCCTAAACACTTAGATACTATCATACATGATAGTATCGATGGTCTATTTCAGGATTAGACCAGAGCAGTGTTTTAACACGCTGGTTTGGCACAATACATCTGTTGGTACGGGTTTCTATAAATCTTGATTGTACTTGAAGTCAGTATCTTTACAGTGACACTCTGCTGATCTGTTGAGTTTACCTCCTCTCTCTTTCTCAGTCAGAACAAAGTCCAGCCGTTTGTGATAAGAACAAGACGAAGCTGACCTAGAATTTAAAAAAAAAAAAAAAAAAGTGTATGGACATACAGCAGTAGCGTTTGATTGGTACGCTACTACTAACTGTAGTGCAGTTAATTCGAAAAAGCATTTGCTGTAAAGTTGAAGTTCTGAATATTAAAAGATTAGATTACTGTCGATTTGATTTTTTATTCATGACTCAACAACCAAAAATGTTTAGCTTTCATTCCATTCCAATGCACTCAGGACCTTTGAAAGCGAAACAAGCAGCATCACTGATTCTCCTCACTTCCCAAATATTCATCAGTAAAGCACATGGTTCCAATTAGTGCCAATAGATTTTAGAGAACCGTGCACATGTGTAATTGTACAACAGGCGATGTCTTAAACAATACTTATTCTTAACATTTTGACCCTGCTAAGCAAATGTGTTTAGAGTAAAAACAATGTGACGTCGTGCTGCTGCAATGAAGGACTACTTTTTCTTACCTGCCGTGGCAACAAATGTTCCCCATGTCCATTTGGCTTGTGCGGGTTTGTTTCTATGTGTTTGTAGAAAGTGGTTTAATGCATCCTTGTTGCACTTAGCTTCATCACTCTCTGATAATGGCGTCTAGGTCAGCCAACGAGTTTACACCAACCACACACAGACGAATGCACCCATGGTTCATCATCTTCACTTTTAAATGTCCTCATGAAACAGTTGGTTGATCCTGATAGCAGTGACTGGCATTTTCATTGATCCGTCAGGTCCTTGCAACTTGTTTCAGTCATTATTACAAAGCTCACAGTTGCAGCCAAATGATCATCGTAGAGATCCCTCCTTTTGTCACTCCTCGCACTTGATGCTTTTTATTAATATTCAAACTGCATCAGCCATTTATGACCTTGGCTGCTTAGTTTTTTTTTTTTTTTGTTTTTTGTTTTTTGTTTTTTTTCCCCAAGACTGGAGTAAACATTTGAGATAGTTAGATCTAAATCCAGAGTGAAGTAAAAGAACCCAGAGGATAAGCATTTTATTGATCTGTACTTTCTGCACAGCACCTCCCTCCGCTGGTTAATCCACAGGGTCAGCTCTAATGACATTGAGGAGCTCTTCTGGCAGTCGGCACTGCTGCTATTTGCAATTTAGATGGAGAGGAAGGGGGGGAGGAGAGCAGGAGGTGGTGGGTTAAAACTGGAGGAAAATGAAGAAGTCTGACAGTGAGCAGCAGTAGGCTGAAGAGAAGAGAGGGTGGAAAAGAAAGAGGCGGTAGTGTGGAAGCACTGCAAGAAAATAATACTTGGTAAAGTGGAACATAGATGGAGTGAGGGAAACAGAATGATATAAGATGAACCACACGCCTGACTTTTTAGATTTGGTGGTAAAATCTCTCACATATTTTGCATTTATAGCAATTAAAGCAATTTTTCATCATTTCTACAAAGTACATTAAAGTGTCTGGCAAAGGCGTTCATACTTCTCTGTTGTTCATGCATTTTGTCACATTACACAAACTATATGTATTTTTTTACTGGGATTCCATGAAATAGACCAATACAAAGTATGCAAGTAGGAGAAAGATACATGTTGTTACAAATAATACAGTCTTGGAAAATGTGGAGTATCTAACTTTTGTCCCATTTATTCCAAAGCCCCTAAATAAAATCAAGTTAACCTAGATGCTTTCAAAAGTAACATAGCATACAGAGTCATCTAAAATGGCATTCAATTTCAGTATAAATTTATGTCTTCTCTCAAGGGCCAGAGGTTTGTTAGCAAACATTAGTGAACAGGTACCATCAGTGACACCAAGAACTACTGCAGACAGGTCAGGGAGAAAGTTGTGAAGTTCTTTAAAACAAGATTAGAGCACTTTTCATCCATTAGGCTTCCCAAAAAAGGTAAAGTATGACAAGGAGAGTATTAACTGGAGCTAATACTAAGAATTCCATGGTCATTCTAGGAAAACTGTAGATATGCATAGCTCAGGTGGGAAAATCTGCTAACATGACAACTATTCTTTGTTCACTCCACATACTTGGATTTAAAGGAGGAGAGACCAAAAGAAAGCCATCCTTAAAGGAAACTCTGAAGACGATGCCCTGGTTAAAAATGACCACATGCTAGTAGAAGATACACAGCAGACATCTGAAGAGAGGTGCTCTGGCAAGATGTGACCCTATTTTGCATAGACACAACATGCCATCTGTGGCAAAACACAGGTATGAAAAAAATGCCCAACACAGTTTTAAAAACTATAAATCATTTTCCTTATAATTCAAGATCATGTGGCGTTGAAAAACAAATTCCATGTATTTTGAGAATACATATATAAAAAAACTCTGAATATGAAACACATTATTTTGTATTTTGTAGACTTTGTTAACTTAGAGGATTTTTTTCCCAAACAAGCACTTTTAAATATCTTGCTTTTTGCTGGATAGGAAAGGGTTAAATCTGTTGGATTTGTTCACTTATGTGACTTTTCTTTTTCTTTTTTTTTTTTTTTGCACACGCTAAAAGAATTCCTGCGGCAAAACAGGAAGCCACAGAGGGAACAGTTGGCAGCCCTAATCTTGCGCAGATCCTCTGATAGCTTTCTTCTTCCCAAACAATGCTGGTCAGGACAGAGGAGGCTCCTGAAGGGTGCTGAAAGATCCGACAACCAGGCAGAACCCGGCTCTTTGTCAGCTTCTGGCTGATTAACACGCAGACAGGATCATTTAGGAGCAGGAAAAGATGGCATTAACAGTCTCGCCTCCCAGTCTTTCACATCCTCTGTTGCTCCTTTCCCTCTGTCTGCTTCTTTCCTTTTTTTGTTTATTTGTAGCACATTATATGCTAAGCAGTTTTCTCTGTTCTTGTTTTTTTTTTTTAGAACATTACACATAAAAGCATGTCTTTCATATACTTCTTGTCTTCTGTTTTGCGTGGGATTTGATTAAGTCAGTCTGTCTGTCGGGTGGTTCAGAAACGGTTTGTCTTTCCAACAACTTTATTATGCACGAGTCAGACAATGGAGGCGACCTGTTTGGGGTTTCCAGTGAGATTTACATGATGAAGTCACATCAAAAGAAGTCATTCATAACAGAGCATCATACCCTGTGGTCAGACTTTAAAAGCCAATGCCACCATGATGTCATGTTACCACAGCGCCTGCACAGCAGCTAATGAGTCAGAAACAATACCATGTAGTCTGCAAATCAGTTTCTGTCAGTCTCTGGTCAACACACAAACTCCCTGACACAGCCGCACGAAGTGGAGCTTCATGTTACTGTCTGTAGTTTGTGTCTGAATCACTGCTCCGTCTTAAATCATGAGAGTTAGGACTGTAAGACAAAGGAGGCGCTTTGTTCGGTCGTCATTCTAAATCCTCCCTTAGCAATTACCGTTCACCTTCCAAAGACCTCAGTGAGGAACAGAGCAACACTTTCTTTTAAAGCAGCCAGTGAAGCATGAAGACACTGCCGCTCCACAGGCAAAGCTTGAGCCGCTCTCCTTTTCCTGCTGGCTGTAACTCAAGCTTTTTGCAAAACATTACGACTCCCTTTATTCCTGCAGCAGCATGTGCGGCGATTGGTTGGCACCAATTACAGAGGGGTTTAATTGAGAAAATGTGTCACATCAGTCATCCCAAAAATCAAGTTTGACCTTCATTTTACATTTTCTTTTATTTGAGTGGACTAAGCGGCGCTCAGTGGTTATAAATCCAAAACACATTAGACCACGATGTTTACAGAATGCCAGTGCTATATTATTTTTCTAAAACCATTCATTTTTTTCATGTTTTCTTTCAGCTTTAGTCAAGTTTGTTGTTGGCGCTTAGAAAGTTCACAATCAGTTAGTGCTAGCCGAACTAGCAGTGTGGCTTGGGCATAGCTTCCACATAAATTATGCTTGCTTGCATCATTTATGCCCAATAATAAGGTCAATAACTTTAACTGTGAATACCTTGAATTTCTGTATGCCGGGACTTCCGAGGGGTTAGGAGGGGTCGGTCTTGTTGGCAGGGAGTGGCGCCCCCCTTAGATGATGGGAGGGAAAACACTTGTGACCTTTTCAACAAACTAGTTTGCATACTGCAGCTTTACTGGGTGATTTTTGTATATTTAGCACAAAAAGTGAAGGAAATTGTTTGCTTGGTTATTTTTGCTTGTTGTTGCAACAATCCCTCATGGCAATAAATATTATGTGGTTGGAAATTTTATTCATTTTTCTTGAAATAGTGCCACACTTGTAAGGAAGTGTATTTGTTGTTTCAGTTTGTAAGTTGGGCCTTTGAAAAACTTCCCAAGTCAGCTCTGCCAATGCCAAACAGCTTGTCCTGCTATTGGGTTTGGTGGCACTTCCTGGATAAAATGATCAAAATTAAGAAACTAGTCAAACTGGCTATTTAACTTATTTATTGAACAAACAGAGACCACAGAAGGAGAATGGTACACAGCCCTGACACCGCTCTCCAAGATCTTCAGCAGATTGGTCACGCACTGCTGTAGTGTGTCATCTCGTTCCTTGTGTTTGTTACCACTCAGCCGGTGTACTTGTGTTGGTCACTCTGACACAAACAGCACATTCATGCTAATCCCTCAAATTTTCAAAGAAAGTGCTTGATATTGGACCACAACCACAGTGCTGAGCCTGACACCAGATTATCCATCATCTCTAGTTCCTAAAAGTGGCGGTGGTGACTAATCAGTTTCAATACTTCCAAAAGTGTTAGGCATCATTTTCAAAGTTTTGCTGTGATAGAAAAGATGCTTATGCAGCAACAGCTCAACTTCCACTAAAAGAATAGCATGCCATCAGCCAATAAGGAGGTTAAAAAGTGGACAGGGTCAGACAATATTTTTAAGCAGAAAATATATATCCTTAGTTCACACCTGTTGAGGCATTATCGATACGAGTAGACCTAGATCCAGCCTATTCAGTGGTCTGGTGACGTCCAAAAAGCAACAAACCTCCATTCCTTCTATAAATATGACAGAAAAAGAGTAACTTGATTTGAAATAAAATGAGCAGACATGGACATGGTGTAGGGTTAAATTAAACCCCCATGTGTTTTTATGGCAACCAGATCATTTTCATCGTCTATTTATTCGTTTGTAATTGTGACCATTAAAAGCTAAAATATTTCATGTAATCTTCATGTGAACTGCTACAGCTCAGTGCATTATTTATTTATTTTTGATTTGACTAAGTGAAAGAAACACTTGATTATGTGAGGTGTATCAATGTTATTTGAACAATATACTTCACACATCCTTACTGCCACTTGAGGAAACAGTGGTAAAGCAGCAGCTTGTCTTGCAGTGTAGAGTCGATATGTATGGCTTGTACACTAAATGGCCGTCCGCCTTCTGGTCTACAAACAAAACTTTACAAAGCTGAGCGATTGACCAAGAATAAGTAGTGAGGGTCAAGAACGTTAAAGGAAATTCCTGACACAATTGTGTACCTCTGTTACTACATAAATGATGAAACTCAGTCTTTAACATTGTAAAGCACTGACAATAAATGTGTTGTGCTCTAACTATTAAGAAAATAGCAAGTTCAGACAAATAGGAATAGAAGAAAAGCTGATTTCTTTCTGTAGTTAGCACACATGGGAAAATGCTGCTCTGCTGGAATTTAAGGAGAATGCTTGGATTAGTTTTACATGTTGCTCAGTTTAATAAAGGATTGACAAGCTGTGATGGTCAGTATTCCTCACAAATATATGCACCACCTGAAGTCTGCATCCAGTCCTTGGGCATGTTGTTCTTTTTGTGCTGCTAAACCCAAAAATGTGCTTTTGACCAGCAGCACAAGAGGTGCCTCCTCTGTACACACACACATACACACACATGTCCTCATCCATTCCCCCCCTCTCTTGCATTGTTTTTTGGGTCACACTCATCTGCAGCCTAATTACCCACAGTCCTCTGCGGCAGCCCGACCAGCGCTCCACTGCTGTTCCGTCAGTCACATCAGCACCCAGCACACGCTCTCCTCAGCTCAGATCATCAGGAGTTTCGCGGATGGAAAGCCTGCTCAGAATTCAGAACAGGGCTCTGCATGGATCTAATTGTGTTGGAGTTTTCCACCTTGGCTCAACTGCTCTTTTTCTCAACTTATTCCCGGGATAAAATGCTCTTTCATGTCAGCGGTGTAATTAACTTAAGACATTAAATCTCCAAAAACGTCTGCTTTGCATGTTGAAATGACAGTGATTGGATTCTTTGCTTTCTTGATAAGATAGAATACATGCAGTATATTTGAATCACAATGACAAGTTGTGACCATAGTCTTCACTCTAATAACGTTGTAAAGATTACAACAGGTTCACAGGCTATGCAAAGATTTGCATCACAGCTGTTATAATTCGCTATATACAAACAAATAATTGGCACATCAGATGAAGTTGTGTCAGAAACTAAAATATATTAGTTTTCTATGTTGTTTTTTTATGGCAGTATAGTCTCATACTTTTAGAATAAGAAAACCAATTTATACAGTGAGGGACACAACAATTATTTTGAGAAAAATTACTGGTGGCACAATTGCTATTGCCACTTTTTATTTGACCCTCTCAGTTCCCATAGACAAAAACTCACAGTTCGAGAATTCCTGCAAAGAGAAGGATTCAGGAAGAAATGAGGCAACTTGTGTACACCTGCACAAGTTGTATGGCATGTCAAGTTCTGGAGCATAAATCCTGGTTGCAGTATGTCTACATGGAGTTTGCATGAGCTCCCTGTACATGTGTGGGCTCTCTCTGGGGACTCCAGCTTCCCCCTTGTCCAAAAATACGACTGCTAGGTTAACTGGTCACTCTAAATTGTCGTTTCTACATGAATCATTATACGTGACATAGACAATAAGTTTATGCACCCATCTCTTATTATGATCTCCCGTTTCTTATGCTTCTGTCAACCGAAGCACCTTAAGATCTGGATGTGCTGCATCTCTTTAGAAATCAGTAACAGATGTGGCAGGCGGTACGAGAGGCACATGTACAGAGAATGCTGTTGCTCAGCTCTCAGAACTACTCTGCTACTGTGTTTGGTTTTGTTTAGGTTTTTTTTTTTCCTTTATGAACATGTTTGTGTGATTTTGTGCTGAACTCTATCCGGCACTGACGGAAATATGCACAAAGTGTGACACCGCTTGTGTAATACACGCCACCTTGAACTAGTCTTCCAAGTTAAACACGTCTCAGACGGCTGACTCCCTGCAAAGACCTGACATGCGTTAATCCGCCGAGTGAACCAGCATAAGAACAGAGGTGTTGGCACAGCGGGAAGCAGAAGACCGGTCAACATTTTCATATCATGTAATCAGCGAGGTTCGAAATCACACTTATTAGAATATTCTCATCTCTTGCTTTCCCGTTGCATCACGCTTTGAGAGCAAACATCGTTTTTCTCGAATGCTGAGTTTATTTCACCCCCTGCTGCGCGCTGTCATGCTGACTCCTGTTCGATAAACTACGGAGCTTATTTACAAGTTGACTCTGTTTACCCTGAGCAGCACACACCTATAGAGGCATGCTGCTTAAATAGGCTGCATTGGAAGTTTTCAGTTTTCATACCATCCAATTTTAGTCTTTACAGGCAGATGTAAGGGGTTTGTAACTTTTTCCGTCATTAACAGAAAGCTCTGGCTGGGGCTGGTGTTTTATCAGCAGACAGAAGAGGGTGGAGGGAACAGCTAATGTTGTTTGGAGGAGGCAGTTTCAAGATGCCCCATGACCAGAGGAGGCTATGACCAAGGGGCTGTTTTCTTTCCTTCTGTGTCCTTTCCATTTTTTTTTTCGTGGATGTGTAGTCACCACATCTGTACATATTTGTTATTGTGAGTCATACATGACAATCTTGTAAATTGTGACAATGCGACCCATCTGTGTTGTGAGTATGCTATCAGTGAGTTTATGCTGGAAGATCCTAAAAGTGCAGCTGGTAATATTTGCATTTGAAAGAGTAGGTCTCCCCCACATCTCACTGTGAGATGAAGTTTTTATACCTTGATTTAAACTGAGCGCAGAGGAAAACCACTATCACTGGCTCCTTGTTGGAACTAAAACCGAAAATCACAAAAAGGCAATAAGGCGTCCACAATGGAACAAAATTTATTCTTTGAGCGTCGTGTTTTTGTAAACTTCCAGAACAATTAATCTCAAGAAGCTCTTTAGTGTGAAGGCTTAATCGTTTGCTAATTAGCGTCCTCACTAACTGACACTCTCAGTGGAAATATACGATTACATAGCCCATCGACAGGCTCAGTTAACAACGGCTGTTTGCCAAAACTCCAAAGCAGTTGTTGAAAAGATGGGGAAGTCGTGTGTGGCATTAAAAGGGAAATAGAAAGTGCTCTGGTAAAGGATAATAAATAATAGTAGTAATTATACTCCTACAGTTGATTTTAGGTAAATATATTTCTCTGAATATACTAGTAATATGTCTCTACTGAAGTGATCCAGGCCTGGGTTGATTTGATACAACAGGGTTGAGTCATGGACTAGGTTTTCAATTCCAAAGATCAAGTGCACATTGTCTAAGCTTAGGGCTACCAATGACAAGACTGGAAAGAGCTTATCATTTATCCATTTTTACAGCAGCTTTGATGTTGCAAAGCCATGGGAAGTTAATGCTCTTCTCCAAGTCAATGTCAAAGAGGTGGAGTGCGCCATGTACAGTGTACCTATCCATTAAAGGCCGTAATAGTAATGCACAGAAAAAACAACCGTCCATCCACACTGTTACACCTTATGGCAGACTGGATCAACAAATTAACCAGAGCATGCATGTTTTGGTTAGTTTGTTGGGAGGAAGCACCTGGAGGTCAGAGTCCTAATAACTGCTCCACTGTGCGATCTTGAATGACTTTTGTGTCTAGTTATATTGTTCATGTGACACTGGGGGCGATGGCAGTAGGAGTTCGCCCTGCACTTGGTGGGCCACCGGCTTGATTCTCGCTGTGGCCACCTTGGTATTTGTGTCCTGTCTATAGCCACAAAATGAGATAGAGTTTATAAATAGGTATTGAATATAATTCTGAAAGCTAATAAATTTAAACTAAACAAAGTCTGAAGCAACAACAAAAAAAACCATTGCTACCCTTCTGTTGTAAATTTTTGATGCAGATATATCAGAAAATGCATAACCACTCTTTTCTATTGCCTTTATAATTAAAAACTTTTCTAATTTGATTTTTTTTAAGAGCCCTAGCGGAGAGGTCAAAGAACTAGACATGGTTCTGGACCTGCAGGTGTGAGACGACTGTAATCTAGACTATCAGCAGAGCATAAGAATTTACTTTAATTATTTTGTTCTCAAGGTTGGTACAGAATGTCCTCCTGTCAGCAAAACTTGACATATGATCAACACAAAACCTCCTGCAGTAGACGGTTCCACTGCATTTCAGAAAAAGTCAGGTAGGACACTAAAACTGAAAAGGCAAAGGAATAAATGTCTAGCAGGAATTTCTCAACAAACAACTGAATTTGACTATTATATTTATTCTCAACAAATAAGAAAATTAATTACAGTTTACTGAGTTTTTATCTATCTATCTATCTATCTATCTATCTATCTATCTATCTATCTATCTATCTATCTATCTATCTATCTATCTATCTATCTATCTATCTATCTATCTATCTATCTATCTATCTATCTATCTATCTATCTATCATCCGTTCCTGCATCCCTCCGTCCGTCCATATGACATATTTCCCCAAAGATGACCTCATAACCTCTATATTTTCTTTACATTCCACTTTCAGTTCAGTTTGTTCTGTTATGCCTTTCTTCTTTCCTCCTCCTCCATCCTCTGAAACTCAAGCTTATCACCTCTGATTGGTTGTCATGGCGATAGACCCTCGGGGACTGATCCCAAAACCGAAAGTTTTGCCCGTCTGAAACACTTTTTTTTTTCCGGGGTCGGGGGTTGGGGGTTGCTCTTGCGTGTTTGAGGAGGAGGAATAGGGGTGAAACAAAGAGAGGTGAAAAGAGAACGTGATATGTTTCAGTCAAGGAAAAAAAATGGATGAGACATTAAGGGGAAGAGGGAGAGACAGGCACAGAGAGAGAAAACAGGAGGGAATGAGGCAGCATACATCCATTCCAACTAGGTCACATCGCAGGAGCATTGCGTAAGCATAAACACTGCTGCCCCTGTTCTGTACCCTGAGCGCGCGCACGCTCACACAATCACACTGCAACAATCTGTCTTTCCAGAACTCACTTCTGTCTGGGAATCAGCCACCTTGTACGACAGTCTGTCATGCTCCTAATGTTTGAATGGCATCAAACTAAGTTTTTCTGCTCATCTTTCTGTCTTGTATCTTTTTTTTTTTTGAGTACATTATGGCACCAGAGTGAACTATCTTGTCTGTTAACTGCCAAACTGGACAGGAGCATGACTCAGCATTTGATGCTCCATATCAGAAAGCACACCCACACCACTGGTTCTGGAGACGTTAGATTCTTGTAAGGCAACTGGTGTATTGTTCATCAACGATCTTCCCCTTAAGTGAGATCGGGATGTGTGTGTGTGTGGGGGGGGGGGTAACAGGTCAAGGAGGGAAAACTCCAGCTTTCCTTTCCCCGGCGTCACTCATTCCTGGGGAACCCAAGGTGCTGCTTGGCCAGAATCATAATAAAGTCCTTCCAACTTGTTCTGGCTTTTCTCCTAGCAGGACAAATCCAGAAAACCTCCACATGAAGTCATCCAGGAATCATTCTGATCTGATTCTATACCCGAAACACATCAAACGACACCATTCAGTGTCTAGAAGCAACTGCTCTGGTCTGAGACCACCCAAATGACGGAGCTCTTCACCCTATCTGGAACGATGAGAACCATAGATATAGGTGCATTCTCCACCCTATGGAAAAAGCTCAGTTACATTTTACTTAGTCGCTCTGGTTATTGTTTTTTTTATTATTTTTTAGATCAGAATTGACATTCTCAAAAGTACTTGTCCAATCTTTAAAATATTGTGTCACTTATGTACATCAAAAAAAGGTGCTTCTCTTTCTATGATGGTACATCTATGAAAATGATACTGTATAATCCTCTTCTACACATTTCCTACATTTCCAGTTGCTTTTGTCGTCATGTTGATCAGAATGCATTGTGTTGGTATCTGCTGAATAGTCACATCATCCACATGTATGCTTAAGGTCATTGCACAAGTCTTAACATGCAAATGTTTGAACAAGTTCTTATAACATGTAAAGCATGTACATACATTTCAATTAGATTTTTTTTTTTCTAAATCTGTCTTGAATTGGAAAATTCTCCAAGGTGAATCTTTAACTTTCTCCATTGAAGGTAAGTGTATGAAGTAATCAACCAGTTTTCTGAAATAGCTTAATGGTGCATCTCATAAACCATCAAATAGTAAGTAGTGTAGACGTTCAATTCATATTTTCGATTTGAAATCAACCTGAAATGGATGAAGCAAAGATGGCAACAAACTGCAACATGTGGGAACGAAGTAAGGGTACAAATTGGCAAAAGTGGGGGTTGGAACTGACCAGAATCCATTCACACTGCAGCAGCAATATATAGAGTATGCTTTTTCTGTCTTGTTCCTAGCATGCTCCTCTCCTTAATGGATGACCTTACATTTGTGTGTAAAACAATAATGGAAATATGGATGTGCTGTTTGTGCTGTGTGTGTCAGCAGAGGGTGTGATTGACTATAAAGGGAACAGCCAAAGCCAGTCGTTCAAAATCCTTGTTGGACGGTTTCAAATCCCCCACTCGGCTCAGAGTGAAGAATATGAGGGAGGTACTGCAGATGTGCGTATGTGAGCATGTTTTCTAGAAGTACATGTGTGCCGGATTCTATATGTCAGTAAAGCCTTTCCAGTCACTGAAGGAATGAGAGAGATGCTGACAAACAGAAAGAGACACAGATCTACAGGGTAGAGAGAGGGAGAAAAAGAAAGGAGAGAGACAGAGAAACAGAAAGAGACAGAGAAACAGAAACAGAGAGAGAGAGAGAGAGAGAGGTGGGGTTAATTTAAAGTGGGCGGGGCTAAAACTGTCAATCAGCGGTGGTTGTTTGGGGAGCGGGCGGTCCTGCACAGCGGGACATCCAATGGGAGTCGACGCTGCTTGTGTCGCTATGGTGACGGGGCTGTGCCCAAGGAGGTTGTGATGGGTTGACAGGTGCGTGACAATCGGAGGCTCTCTGTAAGCATGTACGCCAAAGGCAAGAGCAGCAACGTGCCGTCCGACAGCCAAGCCAGAGAAAAGTAAGTTTTATTTATGGGGGAGGAAACAGCGGCTGTGAGGGAAGTTCATGAGGGGCCGGGGGGCAGTCACACACTGAGCTGCGGCAGGGGAGGGCGCAAGGAGACTCACTCAGCTGCACGGAGCTCTGTGCCCAGCGCTCTGCAAGCCCTGGAAAGTTCACCGCTTCCTTTATTTGAGAAAAGATAGACATTTTGTCAGGAGGTTAAGACGGTGGTAGGGTTGGAAGGTTGGAAAGCCGTCTTTAGTTTAATCTTCAGGCTTTCCTAAATGTATTTATTCTAAGACGATTTTAATTGATATCCAACAGCGTCCTTCTTTGTGACGCCTTGGCTTTTACTCCGCATGTTTTATTGTAACATGTATTGGTAATATTTATATTTGGTGTATTTTTTTATTATTATTATTTTATTTTTTTTCCATTGCGACACTGGTATGGATTTGATGGTAGCTACATAAATAGTTTATTTGTAAGCATGCGGAGCGAAACTCTGCTCGCTCACAGTCGACTGGAGCAAAGAGAAAGTCGGAGCGTTTGGCTCCCAGACACCGCTTTATATGTGGCTCTTCGGGGGGTCGCTTCGCTGAGACAACGCCGGTCAGTTCACCTGCAACGATGGGTGAAATGTGTGGCAGCAGACCGAGATGTTGTTCTGTTAGGCTGACATGAAAATATCCGAAATGGTGTTTGTGTTTGTTATGTGTGAGCTGTGCTTAATTATCTTCAAATTGAGTTTGACCCAGGATGCCCATCAGACAGGAGCTTTTATTGTAGCTTCAGTAAAAAGGCGAACCTGACAATTTAAACATCTGTTTATGAGAATTTGTATTACCCAAATTACCCAATTAACATCGCCACTAATTTTAAAAGGTTGTTCAATGAGTTTTTGTTTATTTTTTATTTTTTTAGTTAGCTTTATTTACTGGGTTATTTATATAAGTATTTATTCATTATGTCTTTTTTTGTGTTTGTTTTGTGTAGCATTTAAACTTTTTAATCGCTATCACTCCATCGCAGCTCTGCAGCTTTTACAGCATCATAAAATCACTGGGTTTAGTATACCAACCTGAAGTCTTTAGTGCCCCCTTTCCTCAGTTCACCCTTTGGAAAACTTTATGCAAGTGCCCCTGTATTCAGCTATTTGTATTGCAGTTCTTTAAGTTGCTTGTATAAAAGAATGTTTATTGTTATTATGCATACTTAACCTACATAGAGGCTAAACATTTTAGTGCATCACCATTGTAAGGCTCTGGGTTTTAATTCTTTTAGTGCCCTTTATTTCTGCACCAATATAAACATTTTAGATTTTGCAGATTTTCTAGTACATCTATATTTACATAGATGTGCATTTTTTTAATTATCCTGTTAAACTTTTTTTTTTTGTCAGTGTCTAAACATTTTGTCACTTGTGACAAAATTATGAGTCGAAGGTACTCACGAACCAAGCAAAGAAAACTAAACTGAACTAAAAAAAAAAAAAAAAAAAAAAAAAAATCAAGCAAATAAAGTTGTCCTCTTGCAGGAAAGGGATGTTATTCATTGTAGATCCAAAAAGTAAAAAAAAAAAAAAATATATATATATATATATATATATATATATATATATATATATATATATATTGTATTAAAAGAAAGGCATCTTGTTTTCAGTTTGTTTTTGGCTCAATTGACCAAATTCATTCTCAGTAAAAGAAAAGGATTTGGATCACTTTCTTTCAAAATGTTATCTGGCCAAGTTAGATAAATCAGATAAAAGCTTGGTGCAGCAAAGTCAGCTTTTCAGTAAAAGTCGCTGGATAAACATGATTCTACTTATTATAAAAACTGGGTTATAAGAAGATTAAAATTTTGTTGTACTTAACATTTTCCATTTTAAGAACACTATCATCATTTTACTATTACAAATAAAAGGTCTCCATCTACATCAAGCCCCTGAGCTGGACGGGTCAATTCTGTATCATTCTTAAATTGTAGTTTGAGAGCTGCACAAATTCAGTCAAAGCACCACAAATGGTCCAAGGGTTCCACTTTGGACACCCTCGGTTTAAGTTGTAGAGAAACAAATATTTTCGTATTGAAGTCTGTAGAAACGTTGAGAGTTTATTAGCCTGCTAAATAACAGCACATGGTTCTAGGCTTTTTTTGTACAAAATGTTTGGACCTTGGGCTACTGCTTGCTGGAGGCGTAAACTGTGTTGAAGTTTTAAATTATTGGATTTGATTTTATGCAGTTGCCATCATTTGGCAGCGATGTATGTAATGCATCAGCTTAAGACAGCTCACCAGAAATTGTACGTGCTCTAAAGTGTAAACAACCTCGTGGGGAGTTGGCCCATATCTAAAAATGTCTTATAGATTCCTTTTGCCCTGATTTTAATTGCTTAGTATTTGGAAATGTGGCCAACGCAGACTGAATGAGCTCATTCACTTCCTCCCCTGTCATTGCTAAACTACAACCAAAGGCAGACTGCAATTCAAGAAGAGCACAGAAAAGTAACATCAATCGTTCACAACTGTAGAAATCCGAGACGGAGCACTGAAGGGAGATGAGAATTGAACGAAACTGAATATAGGCAATCGCCAGGCTTGGGTTTGTTTGTGTTTGCCTGAAATACAATTTTTGTAGTTGTTTTACACCACTTAAAAACTTGAAAAATCCTCTTGGTGATTTACAACTAAAGGAAGGATAGAGTGAACCTGGCAACAAAAGAGAGTTTGTTGATAAAAGATTAAGGCAGTAAAATAACCTTTCTGACAGGGTGGATGGTGTGTAAGACCAGTAATTGAAGGGAATTTGACAAGGCTGATTATCATTGATCTTGTGCCAGTTTACCCATAACATGAATTTGTTATAAGTTCACACATAATTCACAGCCACACGGACTAGTTCTCATTCAATCATCATATTCTTTTTAGCTAAAAATAATGAATTAGTATCTTAATTATGTCATTGTGATAGGCACCAGCAACCCTCCCGACCCCACTAAGGGACAAGGGTGTACAGAAAATGGATGGATGGATGATGTCATTGCATAATAAGATATTTAATAGAGTTACATCTTGTTCTCTAACGACTGCATTTTCCACAATGCTCATATAAAAACTTTCTGGTGGACTAATGAGGCTATTTTGTTGCCCACGTTAAGCACTGTGAAGTTATTTCTCACTGAACTTATCTGTACGATTGTCTGCGACAAAAGTCAGTAGTGACAGAATGGACTTAGATGTGACATTATTTCTCTGCTCATTTCTGGTGTACCTGCAAACCCACACAGCTTGACGTACTTCTTGCCTGAAAAGGCTCTTACACAGCGTTGCAAAACCAAGGGACAGAAAAGCAGCCCAGCATAATCCGATAACTTTGGTGGTTCAGGCCTGAGCCTTCAGTTCATATAGTTAACTTTAAGGTGAAGTGAAGTTCCCACACCTATTATTTATTTACCATAACTCAGTGTTGTGTTCAAGACCACCTAACCCGAGACCAAGACAAGACCAAGACCAGAGTGTATCGAGAACGAGACAAGACCAAGACTTTTAGGGTCCGAGACCAAGTCAAGACCAAGACCGAGGAAAGTCGAGACAGAGTCAAGACCAAGACCAGCGGTCCACGCTACATGATACAATAAAATGTAAAATATGATTGAAATTGCTTCTCAAAATAATCTGAAAGATCCATATTCCCATAAAAAACACCTAGATATTAAATACTTAATACATTTTACCAATATTAAATATTCCATTTTTGTGTTACAATGTGTGATGGTCTCGTGCCATCCTTAAAAACATAACACCCTGGGCATTTGCCCATATTGCTCATGTAAGAAACCACCACTGTCTGCACCATTAAACATAGCAATTGAGGCAATGCCCTGATGGTAAATAACACTCAACTATGAACACTGACCAAGGAGCAACAAGCAAGAAGTAACCAAACAGAAGGCGCTCATCGGGACTGTTTTCACTCTCTATCCCAGTACATGAAGCCAGGTAGTCTGACACCATGGCAGACATTACAGCTGCCACTTTGAACAAAAACAATCAAAGAGCAATGTGCATGCTCTGCATGCTCTTTCTTTCTTGTGTTTTAGTTATTTGTTAATTTAAATATCAACGTACATAATTAAATAAAATAATGATGCAGTGTACACAGAGCATTACAAGAACAAAGAACGGGTGTTCTGTCAGGTCAGGTCGTCATACGCTTAGCACAAACTCACGGTGTTCTGTTAGATCAGCATACATTGTCAGATAGTCGTATGCTTAGCTCAGACATGCATACGCTGTCATTACCATATGATTTTATTTAATCAGCAACATAGAATCATGACGTAGATCATCATACACTTGGTTATTAACAGATGTATGGCATCCAGCTGCAGCCAGACCTGCTTTAAATACACTTTGAAACCATGACAACGCATGTATATCTATCTAGTTATCATATTATGTCATATTATAAACAATTTAATGACTTATTTTCGTCATAACTTGTTGCGTATGCTGAACTGACAACTCCACTGATGGTCGAACTTCTTAAGGCGCATGCGCTGGCATGGTACTCACTGCATGTATGCTAGCAACATAGAATCATGACGTAGATCGTCATACACTTTGTTATTAACAGTTGTATGGCATCCTGACTTAGCGGTTAAGTGAGTTTTACACGGGCGTGTGTTGTAGCTGACTCCAGCTGCAGCCAGACCTGCTTTAAATACACTTTGAAACCATGACAACACATGTATATCTATATAGTTATCATTGAAAACAATTTAATGACTTATTTTCGTCATAACTTGTTGCATATGGTGAACTGACAACTCCTCTGACGGTCGGACTTCTTAATGCGCATGCGCGGGCATGGTACTCACTGCATGTATGCTATTCTGACAGCATACGGTAATCTGATAGAACAACGGCTCTCAGTGAGTGACACTCCAGTCCTATCTAATAAGTAAAGAGCCGTGGAGAAGAATCGACTGTTTCTGAATGTCACATCACTATATTGCAGACTTTTGGACATAGCGTTGTCCCATATATGCAACAAGACAGTCAACATCTCCGCACAATAACTCAGACAGTGAGTGACTTTTTTTCATCACAATGCTTATGTGTCTCTGCAGCTAGCTTTGCTAACATCACGTTAACGGAGCTTACCTTCTTTGAGCTACTTTTCTAAGTGACGAAAATAGTTAGACGTTGTCCCCACCGTCTTTGAAAGCGAAGCGATGCTGAGTTAGCTGTGGCCATCGGATTTCTTACTATTTATGCAGCGCTATTATATTACTGATGATTAGACAAACATTTTCTGCCGCTGAGAGAAAACCACTGCGCATGTCCTGGAGCGCCACGCGCGAGTGAAAGGTGGGGAGGAGAGCAGGAGGGGGGAGTAACAGAAACATGTAGTTGCTTGGATTTTAATTGGTGCGTTTTGCATCCACTGAAAACAAAGATGTTAACAAATAAACTGGACAGTCTGCTGTACGTTTAGTGATATTTTCACAGTTGCGGTCTCGACTGGTCTTGAAATAAAATGCCGAGTCCTCAGCGCCCGAGACCGAGACAAGACCGAGACCAAATGTGGTCGAGTCCGAGACAAGACCGAGACCATCAGAAAACGGTCTTAAGACCGGACTCGAGACCAAGACCGATCTCGAGTACCACAACACTGCCATAACTTACAAAAAATGTGTTCCATAATGACCGAACCATGCTCACATACAGCAGTCATCTGGTCCTTGCCTTTTAGCAGAAATTTTGCAGCTGATTCCTACTTAAACTTGCAGTTTACATCTTTTGTTTGATTATAGCCTGGTTCAAGTTTAAACACGTAAAAAAAGACACCCCAGTTAATTTTGTGGTCCACTTATGAAAACACTCATTTTATTTGAACATCGTGTTTTTGCCTTATGTAAGAAACATGGAATTAATTTTTTTTGCTAATCCTATTTGAAATCATTTATTTCTCCTGAGGAAAGACTTTAATAATCCAAGCTTGATGAGGTGAAATATTGATGACAATCAGACAGTTTGTCAGTGAGTTTTGACTACCATTAGTATGATGACTTAAAATAGACAAGGGTGTTTTAACTTTTTATCTTTAGAAAATCGAAAATCACGCTTTGGCTTCCTTGAATTTGAACAGATAGCTATTTTATTTTTATTATGAAGTGCTATGATTCCCTGTGGTCCGACTATCACTATACCTTTCTCTTTATTTTGGGTGATGTTTTAATGATGAGGCTAAGTGTTCAAACCTCCTGAACTGAGGACTGAACTTGTAGAGTTGTGAAAGCTTGTCCAAAATGTCCGAGTTTTATATATATATATATATATATATATATATATATATATATACGTGTGTGCGTGTGTGTGTGTGTGTTAAAAATGCTTGTGTCTCCTGTTTAGGTAAAATCCAAGGAGAAGTCTGTAAAAGGCTAAAATAATGCACGATTAATGACTGTTGGTCATTTGTTGTGTGCTTTGAATCCAGTAGGTAAACATTGTGACTGAGTGTTCATCTCAGACCTTTAGCCAAGTTCTTTACTCTAGATCAATATAAAAAGGACTGAACAGTGGGTTCTGCTCTGTCACTGGCTTATTGCGTGATCTGACTGAAGCAGTGATGGAGAGCTTGCTGCAGGCCAGAAAGACACTTCCTGTGAACGCTGCGCCTCTGCTGGAAGGACACGAACCCATACTTATTCTGTAGAAGTTGCTTAGAGACATACAGAACATCTGTACAGTGATGCCTTCATATCATGGGGTTTGTGACGAATAACATCCGTATGTGTTATAAAAAAAAACGGTGTGATTGATTTTGATGACAACTTACATTTTATATTTCATCAGCAATATTAAAATAATCTAAAAGTATAAACGTTTTTTTTGCACATGACCACTCTTCATTCTTTCATGATATGCCGAACTCATCCTTTGCTTTCTTGTGTGGCCACCCAGCACCATACTGCCAAAACCACTCCTGTGGAAGAATCTGTTGTTGTAGTTCTGCACTCCAGAGATCAGGCCTTTATTGAGGAGCAGTAAGAAAAAAAGTGGGTGTTGGGGGGGAAAAAAAAAATCCATAGAAAAACCATTTCCATTTTGCTGCAAAAGGTTTATGGAAGTGTATGGCCAATTGAAAGCACTTCTTTGGTTATATGCAAGACACAAGTGGTCTAAAACTAACACTGCACATCACCATGAACATCCTCACAGTGAAATGTGGTGGCGGCAGCATTATGTTGTGAGAGTGGTTTTGTTTAGAGGATGCAGAGAAAGACGTCAGAGTTGATGGGAAGATGAAGGCAACTAAAGGAAGGGAAGGATTGAGATTGGGTCTTACCTTCTAGCAGGACAAGTAACCTTCATAGCCGGAGTAGGACAGAATAGTTTAGGGCAAAACATATTCATGTTCTGGAAGATAAGACTTACAAAAAATATATTTAGTCACAGGAACTCCGTCTCAATCTGACTGAGCTCAAGCTACTTGAAAAAAATGAGTGTGCTTAAGTTTCTTGCACTGTGCTCAAAAACTTTTTAAAATTCTGTTTCCCCATTTTTATTTTGGTTTTGGATATTTTCTTTAAGTTTGATTTAAAAGAAAAAGTAGGAAAATTTGACCACATGAAAATCAGTCACAGTCCAATGTACTTATAATGCTGCTCAGTAATCATATTCCATTCTACCCACTTTGAGTGAGCATAATATAACAAACTGATTGAATAATTAATTTGTATAACCCTAATATATCAAAAGTATATGAACTTCTTATATGTATTTACCTACATCTGTATTTATTGATACCATCTTAAATTTCACAATAAGAGAGAGGGGAAAAAAAACTTTGCAAATAATGTATAAATTTCCCTGTTAATAATTCAAGTAATGTTGCTGCAGGTCGGCTCATTATCTGTTTACATTTCACCGTACAAGTCGCAGTCGATCGGCTACAAGCCACAAAGGAGAAGAAAGGAATGGGCAGCAAGGAGACATAAGATGAAAGGGGGGGGGAATCAAGTAAGGCAAAGTTTTGTTGTCTGTTAACAAGCAGACTTGTTTATCTGTGGTCTGTATCAGAGAAGCAGAGCAGGCCCACCACTGCTGAGCCCTCAGTTGCTTCTCATTTCGGCGGCACAGCAGGCGATCGGAGAGCGGGAGAGATGGAGGGTAGCAACAGATTGAGGAAAACGAAGGAGGAGGAGACGGAGCGGGACTGAGGGAATTTGCTGGATCATTAGTTTACAGTGTTGTCGTATTGACCTTAGAATGGACCCCTGTAGACAAGGGGCTCTGGCATCTAGCCCATGTAGATGTAGAGCTCTGAAACCAGCTGGCCTCTATGGATTTCTGTTCAATGTGTTGGTGCTGTGGTATGTACATATATATCTATAAATATAGATATATATCTATATATCTATATATAGATATATCTACATAAATATATCTATAGATATATATCTATATAGATTTATCTATAGATATATCTACATAAATATATATAGATATAGATATATATTTATAAAGATATCTCTATATATATATATTTGTATATTAGTACTTTTTACTGTAGTTTCATTCCCAAAATGCAGGGAATATCTCCTCTATCCTGTGTAAAGTAACGAAAAAAACACCCTTAATGTTTCATGAAACCTTGATATCCAACTTTAACCAGCCTGCATGTGTTTGTGTCAGCGTATCACAGAGTATATGGCAGTCTTCACACCTGTGTGTCCAAAGGACACCTTCCACAGCGTTCAGATGGCACTCCCACCCCCCTCCTCTGTCTGTACCTGTGCTATGGTCTGCATTTGATTTTGATAGGAAGTGACAGTACACGACCACTGACTGTGTACTGCAGTTGTTCAATGAGTGTAGGTTTCAGTCACTGGCTGTCAGAGGACACATTCCACAAAGCTCTGGGTTTGTGGTCCTGACTGAGCAGCATTGCAGCACATAGTGCACATTCCTCTTTTCCTCCTTTCTCTGTGTTTACGAAACAAAATCCAAACTTTGCCTGGGAGACACAAGAATACTTGGAGGGTCTTTGCTTCTTAACTTTTATCAGAGCAAGTATTGTTCCATGTAACCCCCCCCCTCCCCACTTCCCAAATTTAACTCTTCACTTTGTTTTTCCTAAGTCAGTATGTGAAATGGCTGACTTGTAGTTTTAGTACTATTACGATATGTGTCATTTTGCTAAGTTCATCTTCCATCCATCAATCTGGTGAAGATGACGGATTGTTGGTTTAGGTGAGGATTATCATTCTACACGCACATCTATTTCACAACTGAAACACCTCAGGATCCTTCTAGTAGGCTGCCAATGCAGTACTTCACAGACTGAGGCAGAGCAGTGCATGCTGGGAGCGTTTATCTGACAGAAGCAATTCAGGCTGCCACTCCGGCTTTCTGTGTGAGTCGCATTACAGGAGAACTACAATAAAAATAAATCTGCATACACACACATACACTGGTATGCTGTTCATTGGCTCTGAAAACTATCACAGATGTGCTCATTAGAACAAACAGGAATGCAATTTGTAGCATAAATACAATATTGTACCCAGAGGATAAATACATTCCTAGAAAAACAATATGGGACTGTTTTTTTTTTTTATTCAGAATTTTCTTCTCCTCGATACTAATGCAAGTCGTTTGATTTTAGGCGTCTTTGATAAAGAATCCCACTCCAATAGTACTTAAAGTTAATAAAATCAAAGCTGACTGCATTAAAATATTACCCTACATTTCATCAGTGTAACAGCCACTCACCGATGACATTCGTGATGCTACAGCCTCTGATCAGCGACTGATCATTTGTCCCAAATGCAGCTGCTCCGGGTCGGCCTCAATTCGCTACTCTAATTTGAGACAACTCGGCTAAAAACGGTATTAAAATTTCTGGCTACGCATCACCTAAAACAGGCACTGCTTTATCTTGAGTGTACAAAAAATACACGTGACTTGACATGCACTTCTTCAATCGACTTGTGTTTTGCCACTCTTCAACTATGTGAAGACGTTTTCACTTTAAGCATTGTGAAATTTTATGATTCAGGTAATGCAGCACCTAACAATTCCTTTTTTATTTAAGTTAAATTATTGACTCTTTTTGAGTTTTGTTTTTTTTCAAATGCTTTATAAAACAGAATAGAATAGAATGTGTTTTTTAATAGGGATACATGGATCCAAAACACAGAATATGTGATGTAGCTGTTGATAATTTTTAACTCGTTTTGTATAGAGACACTCATGATAAACAGCCATGCAGACACATTGAAGGAAAATTTAAAGAGACTAATTGACCTAATTGCAAAGTTTTTGGACTGTGGGAGGAAATCGATGTAACTGGAGGGAACCCTCTCATGCACACAGAACATTTATTGCTAGACCAACCATTAGTTGCAGCCCTACTTATAAGTTTGTTTTAAATATTTTGCACTAAGATTGCCCATAAACAGTTTAATGTGCTGAAACAATGCAGAAGTAAAACAGATATTGCGCTCTACATCACGTAATGTCTGCACAACAAAACAGACAGGCACCACTTTAAACAACAAGATGTAGACCCACATTCTTGTCTCAAAGATGGTTCAAACATAAATTCAGTGAAAAATGCATTAGAAATACAATGGGATTATTCAGCAGCTTAAGAAAATTACTATGTCTTTTCTGTCTGCTCAGTATTGGCATCTGGCATTTATGGTGGGAATTTGTTCCATGTTAAACCATTAAACTCTGCAAGGAGCCAAAAACATCCATTTATCATTGCTGCACTTGAATTACTCACATACCGAAATGTTTAAAAAAAAAAAATTAAATAACAGATTTGAACGTTCTGTCAGCCATGTTTGTTGTTCAAAGAGTTTGGATAGAGCTGAGCAATGACTGCTGTTGAACTTAACTGAAGTAATAATCAGCATAAACACAAGCTGCATACTGTGGAAGGGGGGTCATTGAGGGTTATGCTTCACAGAGCTGTTACTTCTGAAGAAAAGTTTAAGAAATAAAAAAAAATTTAATATATTGATCTAATTAGATTAATGGGATTATTATAGTGGATGTCTTGGATTATGAAAACTAGTTGCTGCATCCTGAGTCTATTGTTCCAGCTGCTCAACCTCACCGTAAAAGCTGTCTGAACGCAGTAAGCAGAGCAGGCTACTTGACACACAGGCAGACAGGAAGCTGCAAAAGACGAGACAGATTGTCTTTCAAAGGAGACGCTTAGATTTTTAAGGAAAACCACAGATTTGTTACATCAATAAAATAATGGGCACAGCCTAAAGTACAATTTTGCATGCTGTGCATTTGTATATAGACCCAGATTTCTTAAACCTTGTGTGTAACACAGTTGCTTGGCTTACTGGAGATGTAGATGACTAAATCACAGAAAAAACAGCAACAACAAGTACTGAGTCAAAATTTTGTCTGAAATCTGGATACAAATCATTTAAAAAGGAAAACCTGTGACTTAGGACAAAAATCCTAATTGCTCTGTTGAGCATGCACTGTCTGAAGTTAGTTTCTGCGTATATTTTGAGCCATTTTGTCATTTTTATATGTTCTTATTTTTTATTCTGCTTATTTGCATTCTTGAATGTTTTTTTTTTTTCTCTTTTGTATCCATAGTTTTGTTGCACTCTGACGCACAGTGTCAAAGTCTATTATATTTTGCTCAGTTGGGTTATATAAGTTGCTGCATCCCATACAGAGCAACTACCTGCTGGACTTTATTTTGAAACTAACGTCCTCTCAGTTCAAGTCCAGATACAACAACACGAGTCTGTTGTGACTTTTAACGGGCTGCATTTGTAATCCCGTCTGCTCGTAGCACTTTACCCATATGTTTGGGCCCTCAAAAATCATCCTCTATCTGTCTGTCTGCCTGTCACGTTGCCTCTGTGTGATTGCAAACTACAACATCCAGCGATTATTACACAGCTAATAGCCTCTCCAGCTCTCTGGGGATGCTCGTGAACAGTGGAGAGAACATGCAGAACTGTCACCACTCTGTTGTTGTCTTTCACTGGCTCTGATATTTTGTGAGAGGGTACAAAAATTCAAACTACGCCTGAAGAGCCTCAGATTATCATTTGTCTGGAATTACAAGAAAAGTAAAAAAAAAAAAAAAAGCCTTCATATGCTTCCCCTTTATAGTAATGACTGATAGAAAACAGCTTTCTTAATGTATAGAGGCTGTTATCAGTCTTCTTTTATCCTCGAGCATCCCTCTGTCTGCCTCTTATCCCCATTGTCAGAGATGTAACTTTCCGCAGAAGTGCTATCAAAGCAGGGGCCCTTTTTTTTTATTGAGCCAAACGGAGACAGGCTGGGATCGACGCAGGCAGAAAAATAGGATGGCAGGCAGCACAGTGCCTTGTTTAAAACACTTGCAAAATGGGTCGTGGTCTTTAAGGTGAAATGATGCGACAGATGTCTTCTGTTTCAATCTGGTAGCTCAGGATCCTGGTAGTGTTTCATCACGACCCTCAAAAAAAAAAGAAAGAAAGAAATAAAAGAGGTTTATGGATGAGTGAGTTTATCACACCACGTTGCTCCCTCAGGACCCCATCGTTGTTCCTGAAAGCTCCTGTTTTAATTAGAAATGCAGTCACTTCCTTTTTTCATCTGTCTTCTTTGCTCTTTCTCCTACATTATCTTTGGTAGTGGTGAGTGCACCAAGTTTAGCAGTGGGATAAAGACACTGACATTTGGGGAGTAAAGGACTCAGAGCTGTGTGCCATGCATGAGGTCGAGGTTCTGCTGACCGTGACTGGAAACCACTATCTGGCTTTGTTCTTGTTAGTGCTTGCTCCTGTGGTTTAGTCGGGAAGTTTTTTTTTGTTGCCCATGGTGACTCCAAACATGTTCAGCTTTGCCCTAAGACCACAGCGCAGTCAGGGATGCTCTCCCTCCCTGAGACTTCCTGTAACCTGAGAAGATTCTCCCAAAACAGAAAGCTGACGGTGAACATGCAGGCTCAGTTAAACTGTTCTGTCCGTCGGGTGAGGTGAAATAATTTCTTGGAGTTTTTTTGTTGTTGTTGTTGTTTTTACGCTTCTGTCCAACAACAGTCATACACCCTTTTATCTATTTATCCATAAATAGCAAAAGCAATGGACAAATGGTTTTTCAATGTATCTTAATATGATGCTCTGCCATGAAATCCAGGGTGAGCAATTTTATTTAGAGGTTGCATTTTTTTTTTTTTTTTTTAGTAAATAAACAGGTTCCTGGATATACTGCTAGACCATCAAAGTCCTTAGGAACAGATGAAAAAATAGTACACTATCACCCTGTTGAAGTCCTCACCTAAATCTTTGGCACAGCTTGAAAGTCAATGTTCACAGTCTTATCATCCTATCTGATTGAACTGGAACAATTCTGTAAAGAAGAATGGCTAAAAATATTGGTCTTGAGATTCACAGAGCTTGTGAAGGGAAACTCTAAAAGACCTACACCAGTAATTTCAACAAAAAGTGGTTGTACAAAATATTGATATTCACGGGGGCTGAATATAAATGCATACCACAATTTTGAGATTGTATGTAACCTTTTCCTTACATCTCACTATACATGGCTAATTGTGTTGGTTAATCCCAAAAAATCCTGATGAAATACAAAAAAGTTTAAAGTACATGACACGTAGCGCTGCTTGCTGTTTTTCCAGAGTTCCTGATTTGCATGCCATCACTCTCAGTGGTAGCGACCACTACTCTATGTTATACCAGTGTAACTTACATTGTAATTTTAAATACCTTAGCATAACTGCACATCCTGCTGTGCACTCCCCCCTCCATCCCCCGCCAAGTACACTGGAGGTTGATTGGAAGCTTCTCTGCTGCTATTTCTCTGTCATTGACATGCAAGACGCATCGCACAGATTCTGGCGCAAGGTTAAGCATGCGTGACGCCCAAGCTTACGAACTGCTTCAGACAGTCTCTCTCTCTCTCTCTTTATACTTCTCTCCAATTTTCACCCCTAAAAACGCAGATTATTTTCCTTTGCCTTCACCGTACCTCAGTTCCTCAGTGTCTTGCACCTCTCCTCATGTTTCACTCAAGCAAAGGACTAAATTCAGTGAATGCACTATCCTCCAACAACATAAAACATCTCAAATCCACAATCGCATTTTCTACCTAATGAATACAAAGTAGTTCACTTTTAGAGTATTTAAATTGCTGACGGTACTTGACTTTATGGCCTCTTTAAGTATTGCCTCTTTGTTGGATTCTTAATAAAAATGTATTTTAAGTAATCTCAACAGAGATGCATGCTCAATCATTTTCCATTCTTTCCCAAATTGCTTCAAATGGCTTTAATCTATATCAGTTTTTATTTTTATTTTTTAGATTTCTTTCCTCTATTCTTTAAAGAGTAGAGACATATTAAAGCCCAGCAGAAGTTACTGTGGTGTACTTTTTACTCTCATCTATTTCTTTCTATGTCTTTCTAGATTTTCTTTTAATAATAGTTGATGGACTGAACAATGGTGTATGGATCTGGAATTATTATTATTATAGTAGCGCACATCAAAGCAACAAACATCAAAAAAGTGTTAAAGTATTGTCTTAAAGCTGATGAAATGTCCTTGAAAACATGTTTTTACTGTTCAAATTTGTTTTAACGTGACAGAAAGTGTTTGAGTGACCAGAGGATTTCATAATTGCATGAGGCAAAGTAACAAAAATAACTGAATACAACTCTACAAATATGATAATTTTTCAGGATGATGATAAATGATGTAATAGATTTTCATCTTTACTGCTACTCATTAATGATTATTAAAACAAACCAAACACAAACTCATCTAAAGAGCAAAACAGCCTCCAACACTACAGTTCTGATTAAAGGGCAGATTTTTTTTTAGCTGGGATTGCTTAATTTTGATTGTAGTCTCATTTTTAATCTCAAAAGGGGGAGAATAAATGGAGGAAGAATTACAATTTCCAGCACCACAAAGAGAGAAAAAGAACTGAGCACCTTACTTTAGTCTGAAATCAGGAAAAGTGCATATGATAGCACATGATGATGCAAGCAAACTACAAAAAAAAAAAAATCTTTATGCACGGATTCTCAAAGGCTGATCAGGGTTTTCTGCCTCTTATTTCATTCAATGGTTTTGTCTTTGTGAACTTAGATGATTCTCTGCTCAGACGCTTTTGCTTCCAGAAGTCATCGCCAATCAGAGATGGATGCAAAGTAATGCAAAACATATGTTACATTAGGCAGCCAATTAGAAGAATATGTTTTACTAATGTTTTCTATTACATCCATGACTTAGAGGGACTAAAACAATCAACCATCTGCATTTTTGACACTGTCTCATAACTGTGAGACAGTGTCAAAAAACTTCATATTTTGGAGATTCCTGGAAAACACATGCAGTAATAAGTTATTTTTGATGAAATGGACATTTTACACACCAGTTTTTACAGGTAAATTATCCAATCTGAGCTGTTAGAACATACTATAAAATATTGTAACGAGTAAGCACAGCTGGAGATTCTTGGTTGCGTTTTGATCAGCTCAATATGCCTTTCAAAAGTAAATAACATAAATAAATGTTAAATAACACGGTAATTAACCTTGTATGATCAATAGGTGTTGCCATTTAAGTTCTGTCTGTAAACACGTGTCTAATTTTCTGGACTTTATGGCTGGATTGTGTTGGAGATTTACTGTAATAGCTTGTAGAGAAAGTTGAGCAAGGGAAAAAAAGGGGAAAAAAATCATTGCCGTTCTTTCAACTGTGAAATTAAACAAACTCCCTATGAGAGGTGACTCAATCTAAACAAATCAAAGCCAATGAAATGGAACTCAAATTAAGAAAATGATGGATTTCCCTCCGCATTTATTTGATTCATCCGCTTTACATGTTCCTCAAAACAAATTACAGTTGTAGAAAAACATTGAACAAATGCCAGATTTTTATAGACAGGACAATATTACTTTTATTTTTTTTTATGTTTTTTGCTCAGTCTGTCGGTAAACAGCGATCATACCCATCACGCCCTCTCATCATCTCTCTGCCTCTCCCTCCCTCGGATAAGTAGGCATTTCCTGTTATCTCGGCTCTGGCCATTGTTGTCTGCTCTGTGAGACAGTAGAGTCTGTGCTCTGCTGACTGAACTAAAGCTGTTTCACTTTGTCTGATTGGGTCCGCTTCGGGCAGAAGGGGGGAGACGCTTCGTTTTTAATGCATTGTCTGTTCAAGTTTTTAATTGCATCTGCTCTAATTTGTTGTCGTCGGTATGGAAGTCGTGGCGTACCTGCTTAATGTCGCCTGTATTTGTACTGCCACACAAACAAACTAATCAGTTTAAATTGAATTCCATCTAGACAACATTATGTATTGAAAATAATAACCCTTTTGCTGAAGGGAACGTTGCAATAAGAAGTAGTCAACTAGTGCGAAATGGAATAAAATTAAAGAAAAAAGGAAACTTTTGAAATTTAACGAAGTATAATCGGTAGTTTAAACTTTTTAAGACGCGGTTTCTGGCTTCCAGCTACATCTTGTGTCAAGCTCTGCTTTAATACAAGGTGCCACTTTGTCTTTTGTCCTTTATGCATTGAGGGGTGCCCTTAAAAGAGCTTACAACTCAAACTTTGCTGTGATAATATTTGCTTCTAAAGTAGTTCTCAAAGCATTTATTTTCACCTTGTCCTAGACTGTCCTGAGGGCAAAGGGATGAGGAGATACTTGTGGGATTTCCAGTTAATGAAAGGTAAACACAAGGTCTGCTCTGAGGTGATCCAAGGAATGCTCTCCCCTCTGCGTCAGGATATGAGCTTCATGCTCTTGACTTGTACTTTTATGTGTGACTTTTCACCTTTGGCGAATTCTTTCACTGGAACCACTTTCAATGCATTTTTATTGCAATTTTAGCCAGTCAGCCCATGTTTGCATTCTTCCGTCATAAAACTGTATCACAGCAGTAATACTGTTAAAGGATAACAGTAAAAAATTATAACATTCAAGCCATTTGATTAAGCAGACAAAATATTTCCTTTAAGTTTTGTCTTCAGTGAAACTGAATGAAAATATTTTATTAAGCCAAATTATCAACAAACCATGTAAAAATACAAAGGAAGCAGCTTTGTTATTGTAACCTGAGTTTATTTCGGACTGCTGTTCTGTGGATTAACTGAAGTCATGTTATGTTTTTTTGTTGAGTGGTATATTCACACATATTCCTGAAATGTAGTGTAAATTTTCATTTAAATCAGGATGTTTTTTTTTCTAATTCTTTACAGAATAAATCTTTAGGCAGTTAAAAAAAAGCCTTTTATCCTTTATATGTGGAAATTGTATCTAGTCGCATGTTACTATATATGCTTTAGGTGACATTGAGAAACATAATAAAACCTGGATTTTTTTATTATAATAAAACATTTATTACAATCTAAACAGTTTCTAATAATCTAGAAACTGCTTTAGAACAGTTTCTAGATTGTATCCTTGCCATATTAAGCTAACAGTGATGCAAATCTAATAATAACAAAATATTGAAATTGTTACACATCAAGTAAATTATTTTTTTTTGAAGTTCTTTATGTATTACTTAATGCATTAAATAAATTGGAATTGAATTTAATTCAGAATTGGAATTAAATATATAGTAACGTCATAAACAATTTACTAAAATAGCTTTTTGTTTTGTCTTACAAAGTACATCATGAAATATTTGCTAACTGGTGATGTGTCCTACAACACAAACTAACATTCAGCACATCTAACGCTAACAAGATATGAATCAACCATTAGAGCTTACCAAACATTACTTATCAGAAATTACACAAGCCTCTGAGCAAAAGTGTTAGGCTTGTCAGTGGCTGTCGTCCAGCTGTGGTCTCTATAAGCCAGACTGAACTGAAGGTGGGATACACCTGTGGCTTTGGGTGTGTTGCCCTGGTGACCGCTCCTCTACTAGTACATCAAACTATTGGAGCAACGGTCTGACGCAGAGAGGAGGGACACATGGAAGCCTTTATACTCTGTCTTAATAAAGTAGAAGTCAAAACTTCGGTCGGTGTCTAAAGTCTGGGTTCCCCCCCGCCCCTGTCATGTATGTTGTGTTTATGTATGTGCAACAGCTCTGTGTTAGTGATAACATATGACAGAGCTGCCACAGAGTGACTAAAGATCTGCCAGCTGTGGAAGAGGAATAACGGGTGTGGCAAACATTTATACAGCAACGACAAAACACAGAACACGAAAAAATCAAATTTATTTGACTACAAGTGTCTCACCTCGGGCTGTGGGGTTTTTTTATGCTGGATTACAACATGTGCTTTGTTAATCTTCAAAGCTGCAGTGAAAGGTTTACTGCTTCTCTTTGCTTTCAGTACGAACCAAAGCAGCAGCAGCAGCAGCTGAAGTCAGAGGAAAGTCAGCATTGAAGATAGAGGGAGTTTACTTGATATGAATAACTCTCATTCAAGTGGTCTGTCTTCAGAATGAGCCATTAGAGGAATCCCAGGGGACACTGTGGAAGCATAATGGAGAATATAGATTTAACTTGTGACCATCAGCAAAAATGCCAATTAGAAAAGCATCAGTGGGGGTAGCCAGTAAGATAGCTGCAAAGCACTGCCAGGAGGTGATTAATGCCAAGCATGTTTTTGACATCTACAAAAAAAAAACAGATGTAATAACTTCATCTTTGTTTATGTTGGATACTTGTTCATAAAAGCTTTTTACATTACAAAACAAAGGCGTGAAGAGTATTTCACGAAAGAGAGGGGAAAGATGTGCTGTTCTTTGACTTTTGTTGTGATTTTGAAAATCCAGCGTTGCAGTCAGTAGAAAGCTGTTTATTTTGTTTTCCTGGTTCGGCTCAGATGCTGCAGCATCAACCCTTTTCCTTCTCCCTCAGCTTATATCATCAATCATTTACTCTCACCATCATTCTTTTACTTTACTTCTCACATAAGTCTTTCTCCTCCTCTCAATCTCCTTATCCTTCATGTCTTTCTCATTCACTTCAGCCTCTATCTTTTGTTTGAATGGTGATTTATTTTCCAACCTTTCACATTTTGTCAGACCCACAGGGACGTCTCAGTAAATTAGAGAATGACTTTAAAAAAACACCATTTTGATTCAAAAACACACAAACCGGTTTATTTAAGGCATTTACCTCCATTAATTTTGAATATTTTAGCTTTCAGGTGAAATCCCAGAATATGTTTCTATGTGTACTTGACCAGTGATTTTACTTTACTTAAACACCCAAAGAGACTTTGTGGAGTATTTGTCAAGAGCAAGAGACACAATGAGTCAACAGTCTTTCTTTACACCTCATCTCCAATCAGTAATAATCGTGAAAATGAATAGAACTGTTGAATTTATTACCTTATTTGTACTGAATTTATGTAATGTGCATTTTTAACAGAATTATTGAAATAAAAAAACTTTTCAGTAACATTCCAATGAATTCAGACATTCTTGCATATTGTTGGGTCTCCCTTCCTGAGTTGTTCAAATGAATCTGTCTTCTAGCTTTTCTTTTTTTTTAATTATGGACATAAATCTCACTCTTTCAGATCCTCCCAGATGGCTTTATTAGTTTAAGAAGGCTGACATTATTTTTGCAAAAATTGATGGAGTTGTTCAAAGGAAGCTATAAAAGAGCATCACCTCCACATACACCTGTTTAACCCTTCTCTACATTCAGTAAAGCTAAAGTTTTGACTTAAAAAAAAATTGGTGTTTCGTCTACTTTAACCTGATAATTTCTATGAAGTGATTCACCTTTGATGGGGTTGGTGCAGGCGAGGTGTGTGCATGAAACGTCTTGTCTTGAATCTGCACTTCGATGTAAAGGCTCCATAATCCCCAAGGTTGTTTGGGCTCCTGTTCGTTTCCTCCGTTGTTTTCCTGAAGCCCTGCGTACATACAATGAATTATTCAGCAACGTAATGGGTCTATATTTGTCGTTGTTTATCTTGCCTCGGTGCCCCCACCACCATCATTGCTGCCCCGCCAGCATCTCTTCCAGCTTTCACATGTCTGTTTTTCTGTCTGTTTGGCAAGTAGGGGCCTCTTCACCCACAGAGGATGCTCCACATTAATGAATGAAGTGAAGTCATTTAGCAGGACTCTTAATGGCACATAAAGCCCTGCTGCTGGGTTTGATTAATCAGGGAGAGTGTTTGGCTCTCTGTCTCTCTCTCTCTTACACACACGCACACACAGGGCTATCCTGTGCAGGATCAGCAACTCACTAGCTGTACTCTCTTTATTTTAGCGCCAGGGTCCCCGCTCTGTTCTCACCAAAGCTGTCAGGGGCCCTAGTTGCTAACGCTTCTGGAGATTGAAAGCAAGAGTCTCGGTCTGCGTCTGAAAGTTAAGTTCTTTAAAAGTAAACCTGATATTTTTCTGTGATTGGCAAAAATGTATCGGAATCACTTGTTTAAGATGCGCAGCAGTCAGGCTGCATTTTATTGGCAGTTTCGGATTGATACAGCTGATGCATACATTTAACTTGTTTATCTTTGCCCCAGTTTGGTGAAAGTTTGCTGCCTTTGTACTTGCAGTTACAGCTGTCACTGTCTGTATTGCATCAGTCAAATATGCTGCAAACTTATGTAACATAGCAACGAAAGAAGTTGGAAAAATCCTGGTATTTCCCAGCAAACTGGAGAACTGCAGACCCACATCCATACCTCATTTAAAGTTGATAAAGATGGACTCGCAAATGTATTGTGATTAATACCAATCTGGAAGTGTTATTTTCATTAGGTTCTTAAACTTATTTTAGTAACGTCCCCCTCAGTTGAACTGCACAATCCATTGCATTGTTTCTGCAACTGTAAAAGATTTCTTAGATGCTTAGATTTTATAGCCTATGATGTTTCAGGTGCTTTGCATTAAAACTCTGCTCACCAATAATTTATTGGGTGACATTCATCATAATTAATGCCCTTGACTTGTATAGACTTTGCTAATCTAGATCCTAAACCTCTGGAAGAGTCGTGAAGCTACAACCACGATGAAAAGATTAGATGTGTTTTAATTGCAATCAGTATAGTCGACAATATTGACATATTGGCTCCCACAACAGCTTTCTTACTGTTGTGAAGGCCTATGCTTCAGTAAATATTAAAAACAAAAAATGGTAATAAATGCATAGGAAGGTGATTCTGGAACATTATTTAACTGAGGCAACATATCTTTCCATGAAGTACAACAATATTCCAGTTTAATGCTTTATGTGAAAAATAGCCCTTCATGGCTGAAGAATGTCGTTTCATCCTTTTTTTCCTAACAGCTAAAATTTCCAGGTTAGAAATTCAGGGCTTTCTCACCAGCTTGAGCCTAAAACCTTTGTGTACATTGCCACCTTGTTTGAAAACATTGTTTTTAGCTTGCATTGCTAATTTTAATCTGGTAAATAACCATATAAGTTTGCAAATCCCACTAATTTTCAAATTTAGAAACTGGAACACTGTTGGGATGAATTTGATGTATTTTCTTGATTCAAATGTGTATATTTTACCCTTGAATAGTTTCAGATTAAGCAAATATTAATGTATTTATATATTTTTGTGTTTGTTAGAGTTATTGTTACTTTGTATTACTTTGATCCTGAAATTCTTGTACCACAGTTTGAGAATCATTGCTGTAGGGGATTTTAGCAATTCTGTTTGAACCTTCTCTATGATTTGTTATGTTAGTTTGGTTGTTCACTGAAAACAAAGTGCTTCAGAAACGTTGCTGCAGATGCTTTACAATATAATTCTGTAGACATTATTCTTTGTCGTGAAAGGATAAAATAAAACAAACCCAGTAATGTCAGATGAATATGCAAGAGATAATTGCATTATATAACTTCCTCACAGAATTTACGCTATTTTGCAATTATAATCACATTTTAAACATCTTAAAATTTGTTTAGGAAAATATGAGCAAGTTTGTCGCATATAGATAGATGAAGCTTGCTATATTGATCGTTTTCAGTACTTCATTTGTGTATGTGTCAAGCGATTTTTTTTCTTCCCATTTGAAAACAGTAGAAAAGCTGTCTGGTTCAGTCTGAGTATTCGCAGCACGGCGCTTTGTGTTAATTTACCGAAGGAGGTCACAGCAGGGATGCTGGGCTAACCGAGAGTCGGCTCAGTGAGAATACTCGACATTAGAATATGAAAGTTTATAGATTCAAAGAGTACTCCTCTTGGGATTCACCCAATATCACTCATAACCTTCAACCTATCTTATTTTTCCTTCTCTCTCTAATCCCTGCTCCACAATCTCACATCCTTTTATCTTAGTCTCTAGCAGTCTTGATTCTGTCAAATATCTTGCTAATTTTACTCCACATTGGACCCAAAGAGAGTTGTGTAGTTCACTCTCTGACTATTTCGTGCTCCTACTTTTTTATATTCAGTAGGCTATTATTATAACTCACTTGGTGTATTTTACCCAAATATAAAAACTGAATGTATTTTTGGATACTTTGATGTAACAGGGGTGTTTTTCTTGCTGAATTTAACCTGTGTTTGACCTCTTTGTAGAGACATTGCAGGTTAGCCTCTACACACAGAGGTTTTTGTGCATTAGCTTATGAATTCAGACAATTTGGATATCTAAAAATCTGAACAGCTAAGACCAGTTTGTTTTTTGTATGTTTTAGCTAGCAAACTTAGCTGAAGGCGGAAGGAGTAACAATTCATTAAGCCATTGAATTTTATTGTATGTGAGAATCTGTTGTCTCTTTGCTTAATGTCCCGTGTGGTTCTGGGCGATACTTGAACCGTATTTTTCGGACTATAAGCCGCTACTTTTTTCCTACGCTTTGAACCATGCGGCTTTTCTGTGGATTTTTCTTCAACCACCAGGGGGCTCTTTAGCAGGAAGTGAATCATTGGAAGTCAAAATTGGAAATCAAAGAAGTGCTGGATTTTCATTTAGAACAAGCACATGCTAGCAGCAGGCACGACAGAGAAATGTTTTCAAACTCATACCTCCTCATCATGGAAACCACACGAAGAAGTTCATATGATGCCGCTTTTAAGTTGCACGTAAGCTCGGCTATTACGTCCTTAATAGCAGATTTATTAAAACCGAGAGCGGTGCAGATACCAGCGGCTTATAGCCCGGTGCGGCTTATATATGCAAGTTTCCAGTTTAAAAAAAAAAAAAAAACTTTGTGGGTCGGACTTAAAGTGATGTGCGCTCTATAGTCCGGAAAATACGGTAGTTTATGTAAGACACCATATGGGTGGTCTGTTGCTCCAGGCATTGTCATGTTGGTTCTGTTCTGTGGTTCCATACAGGGTTAGATTAGGCTGGAGCCAATTTTGGTGCCCTATCCACTAAAGAAAAAAAATTACCATCAAGCTTACTTAGGCTAAAATTAAACTAATGATTATAAAAAAAACAAATAAATATTCATTTGATACGGAAAAATAACACAAATATGGCACTTGGTAAAAAGCAAAGTCCCTAACCCCACTAAGTAATATAAAAATATGCAATTATTTGCAATTAAATAAATCTGTTCAGTAAGCTATATTCACCTAAGAATGGCAAGGATACTCTGCCATTCTTAGGCAAAGTACACTTTAGGACTTTCCGCATTAGATCCCTGCATCTATGAATTTTAAGTCGCTGAACAGATTTGTTGTCTTGTCAAGTTATGCAGACAACACAGAGTAGCAAATCTTGCACATTATCAAGCATCTGTGGCTTTAAGCCGAGTGTTTGAACACAGAAAGACACACACTTTCTTCTTTTGGTTGCTAAATGATGCTGCTACAGATGGCCTTTCATTCCTCTGCCATTTTAGTTGTTTGGCTTTCACTTTTTGCTATGAAATGGTCTCTTTTTGCTGTGTTTTGTAGCAACTATGCCTCAATTCATAGCTGTTCACTGTGAAGCTGTTGTTGCTCCTCTTCGTGCCAAGCTCACTTTTGCTGACTTGTCAAAAAACGACTGCACTAAGCATGTGAGTTCAGCCACATCAGACGGAAGACATTGCAAAATAAGATATTTGCTACAAGGACTATGCTGAAATAATAAATAATTGTTTTTTTTTTGTTGTTGTTGTTGAAGATTAGGTTGTTTTTGTGATTGCTTGGAGCAAAAATCTAAATTGAACAATGAATTTGATTAATTGCATGACGGTAGCGTTAAGAGGCCAGCAGGAGGTTTAGCTTCTGTAAGCCTGAGGCCGTGGCTCTCCACCAGGAAGTGGTGGACGGCTTCCTATGAGTTGGGGGTCAGTTTTCTGCTCAAGTGGAGGAGTTTTAGTGTTTTGGTGTCTTGAACAGAACTGATTAAGGATGCAGGGAGGGACGGTGAACGGATTGGGAAAAGGACTTACTTTGAGAACAAAGTAAGAGCATTTCCTCTTACTACTGGCAAAAAGACTAAACTTCAAATGACTTATACTTCTTCAGCGTGGTTACAGATGTGTGATTCAACATCAATGTTTGATAGGATTTTAGCCTGCTTAGAAAGATTTTTGGTTTTATGCTGCATTTGTTCCAAAAAATGTATCCAGGCTTTTGTTGCTTTTCTTCTTGCTTACACTAAGCATTTAATTACATTTTCTTATGTCAGCATAGTGGCAGGTCCTGTAAATATGTCACTTAACATGTCGATTCAGATAATCGCTTTTCCATTTCATCTCTAACAAGGGTGGAATAATCCGGGCCTAATCTATAATAGGCGAATCCAATCACTGAAGCAAATGCCTGTTGTGATTTGAAGTGCTGCCAGACTTTGATCGCCTCAGCGGTAAATTGATTAGCAGTGATCTACTGGTCTCCTTAAATGCTGATCCTGGGAAAAGAAGTTCATGTATTTGCTTTAAGCTGACGCTGTGGTTGAGCGTCAGGATCTCTTTGCACAACCGTTCAGTAAAAGCAAAAGTGGCCCACTGGCCTCAAAACAACCCAGCACAGAAGCCAGTTAGTGTTTTTGCAAGCTGCATGCTTTAAACCAAGATCAACTCCGACTGTTTTAGCTCGCTGCAGCTGTCTAGTTAGATTTACAGCTAAGGGCTGGGTAGAGGATGTTCTTTAAAAACCTGACTGCTGGAATTTGAGAGAAAATAGGTCGGTTACAAACTGCACGGATGAACGGGTAATAATGAAAACGTTGACGTGCTTCCACAAGATCTGGGTAGGATATAAAGCCCTATAGAGCTTGTACAGATTACAGACAAGCATTCTTCAGTTTTAACCCTGTTGCTTGCTAAGAAAATTGAAGTTGATCATTTGCTTAATGTACTAGAATAATTGTTTTCCTTTTAATGTGTCCACATTTTGCAGCTTATTAACATTCAACGTCTCGTCCCGTCTCTTGTCCTTAAACCTAATCTCTGCTCGCTGCTTTGTCAGCCCAGCGCCATGTACTTCATTTTTTCCTGTTAGCATGGAGGGTTCGCCTAACCAAGAGGCAGATCAACAAGGACCAAAGAGTGTTGTATTGTTTTCAAAGCATATTACTGAAATATTAAAAGCTTTAACTGAAGTTTAGAAGATATAGGATGCTAGCAAAGTATAATCTTTTGTTACTTTTTGTTACTGTATCAACTTCTCCTATTGTTGGCTTGTGATAAATAAAAAAAAAAAAAAAAACAAAACAAGAGACTAAAGGAAGAAATGGTTTGACCCCACAATTGAAAGCTCAGATTCTGACAATACTGTAACACATTAGGCATTTTTGTTTATAGAGTCCTAAAATAATAATAGTTTGGAGAATTAAATTATAACGTTTACACACACTGAGACTATGCCTTCAAACAGTTTAGGAAATCTCACGTAATGATGTTCAATTTAGAATATTTTAGCTAAGTAGATCCACCTGGCTGCAGTTTAAGGCCCTACCGCAAACAGACTTCTTCCTTATTTTGAAATCGTGAGAAAATCGAAGGAAATCGGCCACAATATCGGGAAGAATTTCCAAATGTCCATTTTGTCTGTTGAAACAGTTGAGTATAAACACCATGTAATGTCCAGATGTCTTTCAGGAAGGAGATGGGTTCTGTGTCTCAGAGGTGAGCATGTTGTGGGCTCAGTGTGAAGTGCCTGACGCCTGCCAGTGAGATGCTGAGTGTTTTAGCATGGCTGAGCTCTAAAGCTAAACTCTTTAGGCTGAAAGCGAACACTGGAAAATCACACGTTATTTATTCTTCCTTTTCCCCAATTCTATCAGGATTATTAAGCTACGTAAATAAACTCACAGAGAGTGCCAAAATAACCACAAACGTGTGAGCCGTGCAAATCTGAGATCCATCAAAACTTCAGTCCATCTTCACTATTTCTCTTTTTGACCTTTGTCTTTAGGCTTGCATTAATCTTTTATTTCCGCTTCACTTGTGTTTTGATTTATTTTACGGTGTCGGAATGATCCATACCTCTGGCCTCACCTGTTTTGACTTTCTTCACATCCATCTCCTCTCGCCCATCATAATTGCAAAGGTCACATCCTGGAGACTCTGTGAAATCAATTACAGGTTAAACCTCTTAGTCTGCCTCCAAGGCAGCAGAGATGTGTTTTTATGTGGAAATACATTTCGCCGCATCCCTCCTCAGGACGTGCTTTTGTTTCCTAATATTTCCCCATTGAGGCACCGAATTCATTTATGCAACCTGTCAGCATCCTCATCATTGATGACAAAGTATCCACTGCAGATGTGTGACCTCTATCAGTGATGTTAAATTGTTCTACACTGACGCTGCTGTTGTCTGCACTGCGGTTCACAGGAGGGGGAACAGATTTTGATGGGTTGACAGGAAAACGATGTGCAGGGCGGAGAGACAGAAAACGTTTGTTCCTTGAACATTGAGCTGTACAGTGCCTTGAAAAAAAAAGAAAAAAGAGCACATCTTTTATTCATGCTCAGTTGACAAGGTGTCAAGAGTTTTGTCAATCCTCTCATTTTTCCGTTAACCTTGTCCCTGTAAAATGTCCTGTCGCTGTTTCTTTGGTTAAACATCACTTTCAGGCCACAAGGGAAAGGAAATAAGAGAATGAAAGACGGTGGGAAAGACAAAAACAAAGATAGCTTCTGTTCTGTCTTCCTTTAAAAAAGAAAGAATGCATAAGAGTAAAGTAACTTGTGGGAAACATCCAAAAAAACAAACTGAAGGAGAGAGGAGGAGAAAAGACGAAGAAAAATGGGATGGAGAGAGATGGACGGAGGTGGATTGTACCTGTGAGAGAAGCGGGATAATGTTCAGTCTGTCGTCTGAGTTTATTTTTACCTCAAGGCAAGAGTCTGGATCAGGGTTGCCACGCTGGTACCTTTCAGTGGGGGTTCCTGAACAGATGTCGTCCCAGTGTGAACATCTCTCATGACTTTCAGTATCAACACCAGCACACAAGGACAAACGTAAAAAGTCCCAGGTCATAGCTTGTGCTGCTTTGTAAAGTCGAAAACGTGTTTTAGCTGTTGAACATTTCCTTTTACGTAGCATCTAATTTTCTTCCTTTATGTAGACAATAGCAAAATTATTGAGTCTAAATTTGAACTTTAAAACACCAGTTAATATATTGCAAGTTTTCAGGTAAACTAATCGAATGCATGGAAGGTTGTATCTCTGAAATAAAAGCGCTTTGAAGAACACACACTCAGGTCTCTCCACTAGCGCGATAGGTACTTTATTAATGCACCCGCTATAACTTTATGTCCCTGCTTATTATAGATATGCCCTGAGAATGTGACTGGTGTAAATAATGCTCTAACCTCACCTTCTTTCTCTTCTGATGCTGTAGCAGGCAGCTTGATCACAAACTAAGTCAGACTCCCGCATATCTTTCGTACATGTTGAAATCTGATATTTAGAGCTATTTAACATCTTCTTCCTTGAGAGAAAATAAATGGCGTGATGTCATTTAACTTACTTCTTGATTTAGAGTAAACTTTATTTTTGTTCCCTTTAATATTTTATTAATTCCAAGCATCACATAGATTTTAACAGAACTGAGTAGGTGCTGTGGATCCTGTGTCAAACACTTTTTATGTACCGTTTATAGACTATTGGATCAACCTGTCCCACAGGCATTTAAATTGCTTTTAAGAAAGGACCAGCACAGATTCACTGGGAGGATCATTGATTTACAAATCAAGGGTGTAATTAATACTCACTCTGTTCCAACCTGTGGGAGGAAGTCCATGTAGACAACTGGGCACGTAGATGATTATCACTGCCCCATTTTTTTTTTTTTTTTTTTTCTGGGCTTGTTTTTGTCCAGATGTTTGCTCACATTTGACTCTACAAAGCATTTCTAGGATTTTTATGTGATGGATCAAAATAAAGTCACGCATAATTGTTTAGCTGGAGGAAAACTATTCACTGTTCTTTTTTAATGAGATAAGGACTTGTTTGTCTCGTATATTTATTCAGCTCTGTAAGTTAACACTTTGTGAAACTACCTTTTGCTGCGGTTACATCTGTAAGTAAGAACATCTGCGCGCTGCGTTTGGCTGCATCCATCTTCCCTTCTCCCTGACTGTGTGGTTTATAGGAAAAGTTCAGTTTTGTTCTCATCACAGCGGAGCACGGTCTTACACATGTCACCTATATATAGCTGACAGCAAGCAGAGACTTCTTACACCTACCTTTCTTTCAGCACAGCCACCTTCTTTGCCTTCATGACTGTGAGTTTTCCATTCAACAATTTCTCGTATGCGACCTGTTGATCTCTGGAACTCCTTCAGAGTTACCTTGGGCCTCTTGCCAGCCTCCCTGATTATTGTTGTCCTTATCCTCCAGTCTGGAGTCACCGTCATGTGTTGGTGGATTTGCAGTTCAGCTGTGTTGTTTCTGTTTTTGGAAGAGATATTTAACAGTGGCCCTTTAAGATGTTAAAAGCTTGGAAGAGTGTTTTACAACCTGCTTTAGATTTCTCCAAATCGTTCTCCTTGGCCTGCCTACTGTGTTCCTTGGTCTCCATTTCTACTGAGATTAAATTACACATACACCGACCCTATTTTCTAATTTGGGGACTTTTAAAGGCATTTACTTTCATTTGGATTTTATTTAGTGAGCGAAGGGGAGTAATTGGACATGTTTCGTCCCACTTTTGCAGTTGCGGACCACTTTCCGGTGGTCTCTACCGTAAAACCCCGACAATTTATATTGAAGTTTGTGCTTGTGATGTGACAAAATGTGCCCGTTCAAGTGGCATAAATGGTTTTATAAGCGACCATATATTTTCCAAATGGAAAAGAACAAACGATTTTGCCTCCATAACAAAAGCTTTTACACCCCTCATAAACAACCTGAAGCTCATCGTCTCTCGTTTCTCTTTCCACAGGTTGGCTCTTTACGTGTACGAGTACCTGCTGCATGTAGGAGCACAGAAGTCGGCACAGACCTTTCTCTCAGAGGTAAGTCACAAAAATGCTTTCCGTGTTTGTGTCTGTCAGGCAGCGGGCCACAGACTTTATGTTTCCAGGGTTGTCTCTTTCAATATGTCCAGTTAGCGCTACAATG